>NW_027509208.1:40775000-41122500 GCF_051911475.1 Siphateles boraxobius | reverse complement strand
CAAAGACACGCCCCCTTTAGTTACTGTTGCTATGTCCAACAAGCCACGCCTCTCTCACGCCACACCTTGTCCTCACGTAGTGAAAAATACATTGCGGAGAAGAGAGGACACTGACAACACACTGACAGACAGGACAGACCAGCTTACTTTTGATATGAAACAGTCTCAACTTTCAAATTTGTTTTTTTTTATAAAAAAGAAATTTAAGTTAACTGTCACTGGCCCACCGGTGGGCCCATTTGCCATTGCATGTTTAAAACAATTATATCCTATATGTAACCTGATCTAATATTGACAAACAATATATCGTTGGAAAGCTCTAAGTCTGTACTTTTCATATTTGACCACTGTTTTGCAGGAAATATTATGATATACAGTTGTATGAATAGTAATTTATAGTAGTAATAGTTGTTGTTTCAACAGGATATTTGTATATCTTTCATTATTATTTCATTATCTTTCTTTCATATGTTTATTGAAAAAAATTAATTAAGGAACTGTTTATACTCTTTTAAAACATTTGACATCTTGAAAACAATGTTTTGAATTAAAAAAAAGGATATCAATCTGTGTTGTGGTGTGAGGTTAAGTGGTAAAAAGTGTCCTTTTGGAATCATCAACTGGGCATGAATGTAACCTAGTGGCCTTTGTTGGTATAGCAGCTCATAAAATTCTCATTTTTTAAGATATTAGTCTCAAATTTGGAACACAACTTCTTTAGAACTATGGCGTTTATTTCATATAATTTTTAGGGTGAACCAAATTTTTATTGATATATTATTTTAATAGAATATAAAAATTGTATTGCAGTACTTTTTTATTACAATAAACTTAAACTTTTTTTTAAAAAAAATTTTAAACTGCAGACACCTGTGCAACAAACTTCAAACTCTCTTCTTTAAAAAAAGACCAGAATGAGGATTAAATTCAAAAGGGTTCCAGAATTACATTCATTTGAATTTCGACATCAACTTTGCAGGCCCTCACTCAAAAATGGGCGTGACAGTTAACAGGTTAAACAATAAATACTGTTTTGTGGCTCTTTAATGTGTCTTGACAGATCGCTCTGTCTCCTCCGTTAAAGCTGCTCGTGAACCGATCATCTCTTCCTTCTAGTTCATTTATATCATCAAATAAACATGAATGAACATCAGAAGGAATGTTGTTTTAACCGTAGAAAGATGCCAGTACACACCGTTTTACAAGTTCGAAGCCACCGACGTTAATCTACTAACTCTCCTGACTGCTTTGTCGGACAAAATGCCGGATGGCGGATTATGATTGGTCAGATCACCTGTCAATCAAACTCCCTGCGAAGGGTGAATTCATGTTGGACTACACGTTGCTTCCCAACCAATCGTCGCTTGTCGTCTGTAACGACATGTGTGATGTCATCGAGGAGGCGGAACTAGTGTAAAGGAAGCAAGCTAGTAAGAGCTGTGCAAGTAAATCTCACTTCCCTGGCTTCAAAAGGTGCCCTGGCGGCTAACGCTAGCGGCTGCGGTCTTTAGCGTCTTTGTTAACGCCCAGCGAGTAGGACCGTTTTAAATTGGTGCCGTGACCCGGATTGGTGTGAGTAAGACGTAGGCCAGTAAGAGCTGTGCATGTAAACCTCACTCCCCCGATCTGATGCTAACGGATGCAGTCTTTAGCGTCTTTGTTAGCGCACCCGCCTCCCATGCCAGAAGCTAGTTAGTTAGTTTCCATCCAAAGTTGCGCATTTAACTTCTGCGCAAAATGGGAATATCGCATAAAACATTTGCGAATAAAGCACTGTTTCAAAATCGCAATTATAACAAAATCGCTACTTCCTGATAAACTGGTGCCAAGCAAAATGGAAGTTAAATATCACCAAGCAAAATGGACGTTTCTGCAGCAGGAGAAGCCACTGTATACAATTATTTTCGTATGTTATAAATTGCTTAGCCAAAGACGAAATGCAATAATTCCATAATTCCAATCGATTCTAATGTAAAATAAGATAAAATACACTGCATAGATCAAACATACTGGGTATAAAGTCCATCTACACTAAATAGAATCTATTGTCATCAATACTTTTCTATAGTGAATCAAATATATCTATAGTTGTAATTTCTCTCACATCTTAAAATATTTGTTTTTCACTGAGCTCATCGCAGTGCATTCTGGGATTGCCTTCTCTGCAATGGATATATTAATGTTGCTAAAGTTGTAGAACAGCTTTTGCATTTTGCATTTTTGATGCCTAGAAAGACAGCTTGGAACAGAGCTTTAGTCTCACTGATTATCTGTTTTTAACCGATTTGAACTATATTTTTTTTTTTAGCACTGTACAGTATATCTGTTTTTAAAAAGATTTTGAAATAGAAGGTACTATCCAGGGCTCAGACAACAACATAACACACCCTTCCTGTGTGACCCCCAGCCTTCCGTGATTTTCTTTTCTCTTCCCTTCTTTTTTCCTTCTCTCCCGCGGTGTTGTTGGCTGACCTTGTCAGCTTTGATGAACTGCTGGCGATCGATTGAGGCTTGTCCCGGAGCGCTTTGATTACGGGTTGATCCAGTTACAGTGCCCTCTTCTCTTTGAAGCTCAGCTGCTGGTGTTATTTCAGTGGAGCATCTTCACTCAGACCCTCATAGTCCCGCAGCTGAGCATGAACATGTGGAGGAGGGATGGGTGATGTGTGGTGTTCTGTTTCTCTTCATCTGTCTGTCCGTTTATCCATCCGTCCATCCATTCATCTTTTTGTTCCTTCTTCCGTCCATCCGTCCGTCTGTCTATCCACCTATCCATCCATCCGTCTATCCTTCTGTCCATCCATCCATCTATCCATCCAACCGTTTATTCGTCCATCCATCCATCCGTCTATCCATCTGTCCGTCCATCCATCTTTCCATCCAACCGTTTATTCGTCCATCCATCTGTCCTTCCATCCATCCATCCATCCTTCCATCCGTCTATCCATCTGTCCGTCCATCCGTTCATCCATCCATCCATCCATCCATCCGTCTATCCATCTGTCCGTCCATCCATCTATCCATCCATCCTTCTGTCTATCAATCTATCCATCCATCCGTCTATCCATCTGTCCGTCCATCCATCTATCCATCCATCCTTCCATCCGTCTATCCATCTGTCTGTCCATCCGTCTATCCATCCTTCCATCCGTCTATCCATCTGTCCTTCCATCCATCCATCCATCCATCCTTCCATCCGTCTATCCATCTGTCCGTCCATCCGTCTATCCATCCATCCGTTCATCCATCCATCCATCCATCCATCCGTCTATCCATCTGTCCGTCCATCCATCTATCCATCCATCCTTCTGTCTATCAATCTATCCATCCATCCATCTATCCATCTGTCCGTCCATCCATCTATCCATCCATCCATCCATCCATCCGTCTATCCATCTGTCCGTCCATCCATCTATCCATCCATCCTTCTATCAATCTGTCCATCCATCCATCTGTCCGTCCATTCGTCCATACATCCATCCATCCATCCATCCGTCCATCCATCCGTCCATCCATCTGTCTATCCATCCTTCCGTCTATCCATCTGTCCGTCCATCCATCTATCAATCCATTCGTCCATCCATCCATCCATCCATCCATCCGTTCGTCCATCTGTCTATTTATCCATCTATCTGTCCATCTGTCTATCCATCTATCTGTTCGTCCATGCATCCATCTGTCTATCTATCTATCTGTCCGTCCATCAATCCATCTATCAATCATAAAATTGGGGATGTGAATGTGAAATATTGTAAATAAATGAAATCGTAGGGATATGCATCCTTTGTGAACTTTTTCATCTTGGAAACATCCGTTGTTTTTTTTTTTTAGAAAATCCAACTCCTGTAAAAATCACCACCCACATCCTGAATTTGCAGAACATATCACTGTTGCCAATTTATATCGGGAACGATTCCAAATATTTATCATAATATTAAAAATGTCATTTGTGGTAAGTTACTGTATTACAGGCTACATCACCTGAGTCAATGTGTCTGTGGAACAAATGAAACCCAGTGTTTATCCCTTAAATGGAGATCTGTGTTGGAGATTCGTTTGAAGCTCCAAGGAAAATCTCCGTTGTGCAGATTTTTGCCTCGTATGACACATTTACTGCATGTGTGTGTGATAACGCTTTATTATAATCAATGCAACTACGTCAATGATTATAATGAGAGCGCTCTGGTTGGTCAACGGACCGATGACGTCAGGGACCCCGTCGCTCGAGATGTTGGCTCTATGGACGCGCGCGTTGTAGTTTGTTTGTGTCGCGACGCGTAGATGGAGTGTTTGAACGCGCTCCGTTGTTCTCAGCAAACGCGTGATATAAATCGCTCCTTTCGAAAGGATTACCGCGTTTTATTGTGATTGAGGAATATTATTCTGTCCCCGCTCATAAAACGGCACTTATAAAGCAGAGTTCACGTATGTATACGGAGTTTCAGACGCTGTTTGTTTGGATGTTTGTGGCGCAAAAGTTTGTCGAGTCCAGAAGTAAATAACGTGGTTTGGAGTCACAGTTGACGCTTGAGCAGAAGATAATGCGACTGATAAAGATATCTGAACATAATATATGATTACATCTTAGCCTGACTCACCAAAAGGCTCTTTTAAATCAGGTTTGAGTCTGAAAGGAATGGAAACCTGGGATCTGTCCTAATCTCTGTAAGTGACCAGAAATCTGTCTTTTATTTTTGTGTAACCGTTATGATTTTCTATCTATCTATTTGTCTTTTATTTTTGTGTAACTTAACCGTTATGATTATCTATTTATCTATCTATCTATCTATCACAGTATTTTTTTCCAGTCGCCTCTTCATGCAGTTCTGTTGGGATGTTTTATGAATGACTGTCTTTTAGTTTGATTAAAGGAATGAAAGTGTGGGTTTTTTCAGGTTTCTGCGTGTCCTGCTCTTATCCTGTCATTTATGTTAAAAAGAAAATTATCTACAACTGTCTTGTGCTTGTTTGAGTGTTCAGTTTTACTTTTTCTGTTCTTATTCAATGTTGGTCCTCATGATGTAGTTACATATATAACAGTATACAGTACCATCAAGAGTTTGGAAACATTACTAATGTTTTTAAAGTGTAGAAGTCTCTTATGCCCATCATCTTGCATCTAGCTATGTGATCAAAAATACAGAAAAAAACTGCAATATTGTAAATATAATATATTCCTGTGATCAAAGCTGAATTTTCAGCATCATTACTCCAGTCTCACATGATCCTTCAGAAATCATCTTGATTTGATACTCAGTTATTATCAGTGTTGGAAACAGTTGTGCTGCTTAATATTTTTTTAGAACCTGTGATATACTTTTTTCAGAATTTATAGATAAATAAAAAGTTAAAAAAGAACAGCATTTATTCCAAATAAAAATATTTTTTAACAATATAAATCTTTGCTATCACCTTTTATAAATTTAACACATCCATGGTGAATAAAAGTATTAATTTCTTTCAAAAAAAGAAAGAAAACATTTCTTGAACGGTTCTTTGAAAGGTAGTGTGTGTTTTTACAAAATATTTCTATGCTGTTCTTTTCTTAACTTTTTATTCATCAAAGAATCCTGAAAAAAGTATCACGGGTTATAACAAATATTATACATCTCAACTGTTTTCAACATTGATAATAAATCATCATATTAGAATGTTTTCTGTCTGTTTATAACCATTATATTAATATATAACCATTATATTAAATTGTAATATTTTTCCCAATATTTCAGTTTTTTTCTGTATGTTTTATCAAATAAACGCAGGCTTGGTGAACATAAGAGACTTATTTAAAAAAAAAAAAAACACACATTAAAAATAGTAATGTTTCCAAACTTTTGACTGGTACTGTATATATATATCATTGCATTAGATAACAAAATATCAACACACACACAGAAAAATATTTTATTATTAAGAATGATAGCGCAAATACACATGTACTTGTATAATTTGGATTGATAAAACAATATATCAAGTGTTGAAAATGAAGACAAACAGTTTTGTGTCACTTTGATAGTTAATGTGATGAATTACAGCTGTGCGTCCTCACCTGTGTGAACTTGAGAACCGACTTCATACATCCACTAAAGTCAGTGACGCTTCAAACACGATGGAAACTGATTCAGATCATTTTATTATCTAATGCACTGGCATTCACACACTCATAAGTGTGACTTAAAGGCACAATTTGTAATATTCATTGATTGAAATATCCAAAAACCACTAGAACAGTGTTATTTATTTTGTTGACAGAAATCATACATTGTAATGTCAGTAAGCGTAATAACAACAGCTCCGCCTTGCTTCATACCACAGTAACTAGGGATGCACGATATATCGGTCACCATATCGGTATCGGCCGATATGTTCATTTTTTATGTCAGCGTTATCGGCCCTATACAAAAATTTTTCCGATAAATTAAAGCCAAAAAATAATGTATAATTTCCTTCAGCTGAGACACTTCAGATGCGCACTGTTCAACATGATGGGTTTGAATTGCTTGAATATGATTGAAATTACTTCTAAAAGGAAAACATAAAATTATAATGAGAATATTATATAATTGTTTGTTTGGGACATGGCTTTAATATTGTTTTTGCAATCAGGCTTTCAAAATGTATATAAAATTTGGATTTAGATTTATCGGACAATATATCGGTTATTGGCTTTCAAAAATAAAGAATTATTGTTTATCGGTATCGACCAAAATGTTCATATCAGTAACGTTAATAAAACTTAGCTTACCGATGAATATGATTACTGCCTGAGTCCCGTCGGATTGCTATTTCCAACGGCCGAAAACTCCCATGATTCCACGCTCATTCACAGAGTCATCAAGCTACGCCTTTGTTATTGTTTTGAACAAGCGACCTCTAGTGGACAATATTAAGTGTCGAAATACTTTTTGAGGATACTGTAGTGTATATTATATACTAGGGGTGGGCGATATAGCCTCAAAATTCTATCGTGATATTTCAAGAATATTTGCGATAATGATATTTATGACGATATAGACATTTTTTTTGTTGTTGTTGAAAATTTTCTAATTCAGTTTATCTCGCCTAAATGTTTGCTCACTCATTGCGTTTTTACAATGTGGTAATTTTGTTGTTAAGAGTTTACACAACACAAGGAAGCTTGATTTCAATCTTTGAATTAAATGTTAAATGTGTGTAGGTCTAACACCAGTATTCAGAAATACTACAGAAACATAATAAAGTAATCAAATGTAAAATAAAACAGTCTTTTAGTTCTGTTTCCTGATTAAATTAAATACATAGGCTAATAATTCTCATTTATTACAATTAAAGCTATCTTTTGTTGTTTTGACTACAACATTAATGACAGACGCATAGCCTATGGCTGCTGTCACTTTTACAGCTAGTGCACGGATCCATTGCTGTTTTCATTATACTGTCTGTCACACTGTCACATGCGTTTTATACATAACCGACTGTGTTTATGAGTATACTTACCATGACCGGAAGTTTTACACAATTTGCGTTTTTCCATTAAAGCGATATAATCCGTGAAAAATAACTTTAGTTTCTCGCGAGCTGTACTCTATGTATGCACGCAGTGTAACTCTCTCAGAGAGTGCGCGAGTAGCTTACTGGATAGTTTAAAACCGCTTGAATGTTTAAACTGATAAGAATTAAGAAGACTTGAAAATTATAAACTTTAGTTACGATGCACTGATGGCCCGATTGTGCAAGAGTCAGTCATGTCCTGACTCCTAAACGCGCGCGAGAGAAGACGCGCGTCGGCAGCCCCGCTGAACACTCAAGCTGTTTGTGAAATTGCTAAATCGTCATCGGAGTCTGACAGGCTGCTCTCGCGCTCAGACAGGTGTTGTTGTTGTGCGTGCTAGGGAACGTAAATGCGCCATACATCATCGCGTCGCTATATCATTGATATCGCGATATGACACTTTTTTTATCATGTAAAAATGTATACCGGTGTAATCGTGGACGGTATGATATGGCACATCCCTATAATTATATACATAGAAAAATTTACATTTCTCTCTTGACACATTTTGAGAGATAATCGTTGCTTTAATTTAATCTCCCTTTTGTGCCTAGGCTAGCAGAATATATATTTATTCCTTGAAGGCAGATAATGTGTCCACATTATAACTTTTGGTTGTTACACCTGCAGTGCGTGATCCTTGTGGACCTGTTGTTCAGTTAATTTTTGCCATGTTTGGGGACCGGGACACGTTTACTCACTGGAGTAGGATTTTTCTTCATCTTTGGTAAGATAGCAATCATATGGATGCTTGTATTCCGCCACAGAATAAAAAAAAAAATAAGGTTAATGGCGAGATCTCGCGGTTCTGACTTTATAACACACAATTGGGAGATATAAAGTCATAATTGCAAGATATAAAGTCGCAATTGTGAGTTAAAAAGTCAAATTCTAAGGAAGAAAATGCTTTTTTCTTCAGATTTGTAAGTTTATATCTCACAATTATGAGGAAAAAAGTATTTTTTTCCTTAGAATTGGACTTTTTAACTCACAATTGCCAGTTTATATCTCAATTCTGAGAGAATGTCAGAATCGCTAGATTAAAACTCAAAATTGCAAGAAAGTCAAAACTGCGAGTTTATTTCTCGCAATTCTGACTTATAACACGCAATTGTGACTTTATAACACACAATTCTGACTTATAACACGCAATTGTGACTTTATAACACACAATTCTGACTTATAACACGCAATTGCGACTTTATAACACACAATTCTGACATTATATCTTGCAATTATATCTTTCTGAGAATTAAGTTAAAATTGTGAGATGTAAACTCACAGTTGTGAGATAAAAAGTCGCAACTGTCCTTTAAAATGTTTTATTCTGTGGCGGAAACAAGTTTCCATAGGGTGATAGTGTTCATTAATTATTAGGGGTGAAATGGATCTCAGTTGATCCATGATCTGTATGGACCAGGCCAAACGATTTGATACCCATGTGATTTGCAGATTAACTGCGAAATTTATCCATCATAGAATGAAAGTTTATCAATTGGAAGTGTTTTGTCTTGCCAATTTACACATTCAAATAATTTTAAACGCACAAGTAGTGGCGAAAATCGTGACTCCGAGAGAGAGGGGCGCTCGAACACCGAATTTATTCTTTCGCGTTTACTTGCGCTTGAACGGACACACACACAAAATTGTCAAAATTCCCGTCTTGGCAAGAATTCTCTCGTGTATGTCACCAGTGAACAGTTGAGAAAGAAACCGGATGTATATTCTGTCCATGCATTCGGTCTTACAGTGACAGGAGCCTAATATTTCTGCTGCATGTTGTCTGTGTCATTAATGCTAATAAAATAAGAAAATATAGCTTTCCCTCAAAGATGAACCTATATTTAATTTCTACAGTGAACAAAGTGTTATTTTACATTTAGGCAGCTTGTAGGATAAGTGTGCTGTGTAAAGTGACCAAGAAAAGTTCTGTGCACCCCTGATTATTACTCTGAGCGTTCATAGTGCTGCATGTGTTTACCTCCCTTGGGTTTCTCTTTTCAGAAAGCTCTCTCTATCTGCCTGCTTTTTAAACGGATGCGGTTCAACTGCGAACACAACCAGATTTGTTGGTGTGAGAAGGTATTTTGGACACTGTGTTTACAGCACACACACACACAGGACAGTCAGAGGGGAAATCTGCTCACCACTGTATCAAATGAGATCTTTCATACACTTATTTTGAATGCTCATATGGTTTTTCTTGCAAAGTTTCGCCTTGAGGTTTGAGACTATCTTCAGTTTCCGATGGAGTCTTGCAGGTCTCCCTCCACCTGTCACGTAAGAACGTGGGTGATTTACTTCACAGAAAGCGCTGACCATGGTGTTAGTGTGTGTGTCTGGGCACAGTTCCAGTATCACAACTGTGCGTTTACCTGAGTTAATACGCTTGGGTCTTATTTTACTGTGATATGCATGGCGTGAACTTTAAAACATCCAATGCAACATTTAATATCGGCCCATGTCATTCCTCTGCAACAGTTTCCTGGCCATGGGGGCTGAAATTCAAGCATGCCATGAAACGTAGACGACTCTGCTGTCTGTCCAATGTGTTTGAACCTGTTCTTTTCAATCAGACAGCGCCTTTGAAATTCACTTTGTTCACAAAGCCATTCTTTCTGATATTCCCCTAGTGTTGGTAACCGAGAACCGGTTTGTAATCTGAAGTGGTTCTTTTTTTCCTTTTTATTTTTTATTATTATTATTTTTTTTAAATGCTGCAACCAATGATTTCCCTGAGATTCAGTTATAATAACAAACTACAGTGTACTGGAACTATGAATCCCATTTAGTTTCTTCATAGAGAAAATTAATTTTAGCAATAACATTTTAGATACATGTCAAGTGTTCCAGTTTACATGTCAGTTTCCTTTTTTTTTAAATAGCGTAAAGCATGTTGATAAAATAATTATTCAGTCTTTTAATTATTTAATAATATATGAATAATGTATGTTCTAATTTTCCAATCAATTTATTTTTTGCTTTAAATTCAAGTTCGTAAAGTCGTGTTTCATCTTGGAGTTTGTTGGTTTGGGTAAAACTTGTTAATGAAGAATAAAGAAAAAATAAATGAGCCAATCAAAAAGATTTGTGAACAAATGACTCTGAGTCGGTTCTTTGTAATGATTCAGTGTCGAACTCCTGAGTTATTGGTTTGAATCAATTTAATGATTCACTCATTATGTGAATAATAAAAGAGCTGGACTGATGATGAGTTAATAAGTTAATAATAAGATATTTTAAGTGGATTCAGAACCTAAATTATATTTCTTATGTTTTCACCAGCGTTATTGTTAAAAATAATAAAACCATAAAAAATCAAATTAATAAAAAAAAAGATTTGAAATAAACTAAAGGGAAAAAAGTGCAAAAAACATTTTATTTCAAAGCAACATTTCTCATTTTCATTTAATTTGATGCGCTAAAATATAAAATGTCAAAAAGATTTGTGAACAACGGAGTCCGAGTCGGTCTTTTTAATGATTCAGTCTCGAACTCCTGAGTTATTGGTTTGAATCACTTAATGATTCATTCATTATGTGAATAATTAAGGAAATTGAATGATGAATAATAAATAATGAAATAAAAATGAATAAAAGCTAAAGACATTAAAAAAACTAATAAAACTTATAAATACCAAAATATGTCTAAAATTAAAATTCAAAATAACTATAATAGTATCTCAGTGCTACTAAAATAACTCTGGTTTCCACACTTATTCAATGGCTTTTGCCTCAATAAAGGGATAGTTATTTAGTTAGTTACACTAAAAAGTGTTCAGTTCACTAACTTTTGAGTAAACTTAACTTAAAAAAATTGAGTAAACACATTGACTTTATATTAAGTAAATGAACTTAATGCTTAATTGATGTGAACTTGACAATTCCACATTACTTTAGTTTATTTACTTAATAATTTTAAGGCAATGGGTTTCCTCAATTTTTTTCTTCTGATCACTTTTTACAGTGGTTATGGTGTGTGTATCTGTACATGAGTGACCGTGATTGTGTGTTTATCTGCAGATTAAGTGCTGATCAGGAAGGATCATGGCCCTGAGCGAGGGCTTCCCCGACCTCCGGCCCCTCAGCAACGGCGGATCCTCCGCAGGTTTCCCTGCCACTAATGCCAACGAAGACCCGGACCCGGACCAGGGAGTGTCGGCGTCCACACCTCCCGATGACCAGACCCGGTCGAGCCAGAACGGCGGACTCAAAGCCAACGGAAACGCACTTCCATCTTCACCGAGCTCCTCGTCACATGACTCTCAAAGGTTGGCCGTTCTCTTGCCCAACTCCCTGCCTCCAGCGTGTTGCGTTTACTGCTCGCCTCGGCCCGCCGTGTGCTGTAACGGGACCCCGCAGGACCTCGCTCTCTTCCAGAGTGCCCACATGGGCTCCTGCTGTGTGCAGGGCGTGCGCTGTTTCTGCATGCAGCATCACTGGCAGGAGCATCTCCAGAACCAGCCCAACATGGCCACACTGAGGTGAGCAACTCTTCTGCACTGCATTTGGGGATAACAACTTTTTTTTATTACATTTTAACTTAAAGGGGAACTCTGCAACTCTAGCTATTTCTTTGCTGATTTTCACTTTTTTTTGTCGCATGTTTTCTCAACGAGCTCCCCCTACAGCTGTGAGGCGTATATTTCACAACAATGTCGTAAAAAAACTCACTCGCGGCCCCTCCTCCCCCTTTCTACCGCTGCTCATTTGCATTTGTTATTATCGGAGCCGGACAACTTAATCGTGTCGAGTGTGTCGACCGAGGTGGGTAATACATCATACACATTAACCCTTCGGAGTCTTGGGCAATTTTGGACGTTTTTGAGTACTTTTTTTTTTGCGACATAAATGTTTACCATACCAATGTTTGGTATCATTTTTTTCAGCACATCATCACCTATATGACCAGACAATTACTTTTTCACTTTGATGTACAGTATCAACATACTGGACCCAAAATCACACAAAAAACACAAAATCTGAATAGAAAAATAATAGCTTTTCTACTACAAAACACACAAACATGCTCAATGAAGCATTTTAAAAGGTTTAAATGTAAACACAAGTTGTAAATGTCAACATATACAGGTAGAATTCAGATATAATCAAGCTATATACAAAAAAAATCGGGTGTAGCCATAGGCTTTTTTCTTTCTTTTTAGCTTAGCCACTTTTTAAAAATGTTGTGCCTACAATTATACAGAGAGCTATATTTAAGGCCATGCATTCCCAGAGTATGAGGGTTCCCAAATAGTGCAAATACATTATATAATACAATAAATTATTGGAGCCGGCCAACTTTATCGTGTGGAGCTAGGTCTACTGAGGTGGGTAGCACATCATACACATTGAGGGCGGCGTGTGTGTTTATGTCGAATTGCCGTAAAGCAATTCGTGTTTCTCGCTCGTTCTCGCTTCTCACGAGACTTCCTTTTTCCATCTTACCGGGACGTTAATCCTCATGTTGCAAGGTTGGTTTTCCACCTCGGATCGTTGGGGGGAGTGGGGAAAGTCACCAGAACAGGTTATTAAACCATACAAATGATTTCTAAACGGTTTTATTAAGTTGAAATAGTTGCCGGATTCCCCTTTAACACATAGAGGAAGAAGAAAAAAAGCCTCTCGGTATTTTACATTGATATTCAATACCACCTCTTTTCTTAATCTTCTATTAACACGTTTCCAACTCCTCCTCTTTTTTAAAAACGATATGAAAGGTCCGCAATGCGATTGCATAATTCAATGCAAAAAGTCTGCATATTTATTTAAAGGTCGCATTTTTTCAAATACGCCGCATAAATTGCAGATTTCCGTGCAAAATATGCGGGGCTTGCATGATTTCATAATCCCCGCATTTTCTTTGCAAAAAAGTCACATATATCTTAGCAGAAAGTTGAAAAATGTTGCGTTTGCTTCACACAAGAGCAGCCGTTTCCCCCTGTTGCCATGGGAACGTAATGAAGTGACGTAATTACGCAACGTGAACATCATCGCAAAGCTGTAAAACAGGAAGCACACATTTAATTTTTGTATATTTTATTTATTCATTTTTACAGAAGCTTTAGCATATTCCTTTTGTAAAGCTACAGAACTTGTTTGACTCATCAATGTTTTGTAAGTTTGAGCCGTGTGTTTGTTAAGGTCTGAAATAAAACAAGATGAACTTAAATATTCCCAGCACTTTCTGTGATGTAGTGTGCTTGCTTATCATAGGATGTAATAAGAAATTACTCTTTACATTAAGGTAGTAGCCTAGTGAGAACAGGGTGTTGGGGAATCACTTTTTGTTCCCTTTTTCATCAAACCGCAATTTCATCACATAAAATTGCATAAATATCCCGCATATTACATCGCATTTTTTAAGAAAACGTGCCGCATATTCAAGGATTTTTGCCCGCAACAATCACAAAAAAATTCTGCATTTTTCTGGAAGGACTGCTTATTACATAAAATACAGATCATTGGTGTTCATCAGGGGTGTAACAGTACCCTCATGTCACGATTTGATACATATCGCAATACTGAACTCGCAATACGAAAATCCAAGACATATGCAATTAAAAAAATACTAATAAAAAAAATATTATATATATATATATATATATATATATATATATATATATATATATATATATATATATATATATATATATATATATATATATATATATAAAATATCAGTGGTTAGTTATGGATCATGTATGGCATTAAAAAAGGCATTTAAAAAAGCATCACATTTAAAAGATACCTGCAGAAACCCTGGACAGGAGCCTGTTGAGGATCTGTTTCTGCTGGATTAAGTTGAGCATAGTTGACAGTGATGCAGACGTTCACCTCCATGATTCTCCATCAGCCTTTCGAACTCCGCACGTGTCCACATGCACGCCGTCTCTGTGTGCAATGCATCTGAGGTTTCTTGAATCTGGGGAGCGTCACTGCTTTGTTTTTTTGAGTCGTGATGTTTGACTTCTTCAGTGTTATCTGGAAAGCACATGAGAAAGATCTCTGGAGGCATTCTCAGCTTCATTTATCCTCACGTGGAGCCTTCGATGTAAATACTTTTACATTTTTATTTTATTTGTTTGTTTAAAAAATTTGGAAACTTTACTATTTTTAATGTTTTAAATGTTAGTTTAAAATGTTATTTTTAATGTTAAAGTTTAGAAGTCTCTTATGCTCAACAAGGCAGCATTTATTTTATCAAAAATGCAGAAAAAACATTCATTTTTTAAAAAAATATTATTATTTTTTATTGTAATACACTTTAAAATATAATTTAGTCCTGTGATCAAAGCTGAATTTTTAGCATCATTACTTCAGTGTCACATGATCCTTCAGAAATCATTCTAATATGCTGATGTTGTATCAATGTTGACTTATTTTCTTTTTTTTTTAATCATGGCAGATATGTTATATATATATATATATATGCATGCATACATACAAATAAGCTTTTATGAAAATTGGATAGTGCCGTAAATATATCATTTATAATATGTAAAAAATAATATTATTTCTGCCAATGCTGTCATAATAAGATATTTTAGTAATAGACACATTTATTTTTGAGCATTTTGAGATTATCAGCATCGCCGCTAACATCTCAAGCGGATAAATTTGTAAAAAAAAAAAATTTAATAATAATTGCCCGTAACCACAATGGTTTGGGTGAAATATATATTGTGCCTCCCTAATTGCCAAAGTACATGCAGATCTTCCAGGAATGAATGATGCAGCAGAGACTGACGGCAGCGGATCTTCCCGAGGAATGATTGATTGTTTCTGTTGACTGAAAAAGAGGGAGCTGACATGTAGCCATCTGGGGTCATGTCACATGTTTAACCCTTCCTGACACGCTTCATTTACCTGACCCGAGGTTCTGCGTTTCTCAGCCGGCACCAGCCAGGTGCAACACAGTGAGTGTGAGATTCGGATGTGCAAATGACATTTAGTTTCTGCTCTCCTCCTGATAATTAAACATCAGATATGTTCTGATTAGCTGATTTTGTCAGCATTACCTCTTTCACTGAGGACAGAAACGATGCTTAACGGAGGAAACTTGTCTTGTCGTGTCTGGTTAAGACTGCGTAAGTCAACAGATGCTTCAGTCTGCTAGTTCAGCTCCTTTTCAGGAAGATGTTTGATCAACGTCAGAAACAGAAACTTTGATCAATTCGTCCCGATGTTGAAAGAATCACATCAAGCTTCCAGGTCTTTGTTACAGGACAGCCAGACCTGGAAGATATTCACAAAACATACAGGTGTGTGTGTGTGTGTGTGTGTGAGAGACAGCTGCAAGCCCCGACCAGCCAACTTAGCCTGAAAATGATCTTTGTGTTCTCAATTTCATGGTGTCGTTTTGAGAAGCCTTTACATGTTATCAGGAACAACAACTGTTTAGCTCATGTCTCTCAACCTTCTGATCTTGAAATCTGAGGCTGATATCTACATTTGATCTTATTATTGAATGCAAGCAAATTCTCAACTAGACTAAATATGCATACAGAACTCATTCTAATATGCTAATTCGATGCTCAAAAAACATTCATTAATTATTACCAATGTTGAAAACAGTTGTGGACAACTTTTTTTTTAGGATTCTTTGATGAATAGAAAGTTCTATTTCATTTATTTGTAATAAAATCTTTTGTAACATTATACATTTCTTCTCTGTAACTTTTGATCAATTTAATGCATCTTTGCTGAATAAAAGTATTTTTTATTCAGCCCCCCCCCCCCTAAAAAACTAGTGCAGAATGTTACAAAAGCTTTCTACGTCAGATAATGCTGTTCTTTTGAACTTTCTATTCATCAAAGAATCCTGAATTTTTTTTTTTACATAAATGTTTTCAACATTGATAATAATCATAAATGTTTCTTTAGCATCAAATCATCATATTATAGTGATTTCTGAAGGATCATGTGACACTGAAGACTGGAGTAATGATGCTGAAAATTCGGCTTTGATCACAGGAATAAATTACACGTTGCATTATATTCATGTGGAAAAGTTATTTTAAATGGTTATAATATTTCACGATATTACAGTGATATATAATCACTGAAATGGACAGATTTAACTGATTCGCAGATGAATTGAACAAATAATTTTCGCTACTAAAGTTTAAATCAGAGACTATTCAGAATTGGGGAAAGTTACTTTTAAAAGTAATGCATTGCAATGTTGCGTTACTCCCTTTAAAAAGTAAGTAATTGTGTTAGACTACTTGGTTACTTTTTATATTTAAAAAAAAGTTACGTTTGCGTCACTTTTTCTCAAATCTTGAATTATAGCAATTGTATTACAAATGTTACTGTTTTTGTTAATACATTTTTTTTTTGCATCTGCATCATTCAGAGATGTGAAATGTGCATATAAGAGACGAAATATAATATTAATTTGTGAAATGTTTGGCAAGCGTTTGTCGTCTTCTGATGATAATACCACAATTTCCTGGTTTCCACAGCTTTTACAAAAGAAATAATGATTTGAAATTTATTGTGATAATTATCGATATTGACTGACATGAAATTTTATTGCGATAATTTTTTTTATCCATATTGCTCAGCCCTACTCTCATATGAGTTACAAAACAACAATGGATTTTAAAAAAAATTATTACGTTATTATACTTATTGAAAGTGTTCTTCCAATACTCATCTTCAATACATTGTTGTAAAAAAAAAAAATGTGTCCAGCCTTAGGCCACACTATTTCTTTTGGTGTTTTTGGAAGTTGAGTTTTGCTTAAATGCTTTATTAATGCTACATTTGTTTTTTGAATGTGTCACAGGCCTGGAAAGATTTATGCACAAGCACTACAAGCGTTTAATCCTTCACTTTAGCTCTAAAGTTTGTTCAGAAACGCATGCAGTCGAGCAGAACCAGGGTTTCAAACGCCCTCTGTGCTCGTGATCCGCCAGTCCACTTACTCCAACAGCACTTTTGGCAGCTAAACTGCACTTTAACACCAGCCAGAGGATGTTTTTTTTTTTAGCTAAATGGTTCCATAAGCATTTTTATTCCATTATTCAGTGTATGCATAAATGTCAAAGTTTTGGGTCTGCTTTTTGGAGCTATTAAAGCAACTTTTAAGAGGTCTTGTCAGGTTCTCTTAGGTTTTGAGATCTTTGAATGTTGTTTTGCATTTAATGCGAGGTCTGTGTGTCTGAGCTGCATGCTAACATGAATAAGCATGAATAAAACATTTTTCTGTTGATGCATCTCAGGTCTTTTCGGGTCTAACTTGGTCTGGGTGCGTGAGGAACCCGTAGAGCCGGTGAAGATGTCCAGTGAAGATCAAAGCCCACCTGATCCCATAAACCATGATCAAAGACACAGAGCAAGCAGGACCCAGTCATAACCTCAAATTAGGCCGATGTCTAGCTTGCTTATTCTCTTTTACTAAACAGATTGAAGCCTGTAGAAGGGTGAGGGAACAGCTGGAATGCATTAAGTCGATCTGGGAGCATCTTGTATTTGATGCTAACGCTACAGGTGCAGTTATTATTATCCCGATCAAAGAGAAGATCCTTGCAGCAATTGCCCTTCAACATTTTTTGGCCACTTCTAATAAATCGTGGCTTTATTCAAAAAATGTTTCACAAGGAACCGTCGCAGCACCTACAGTTTTCATCACATGAATGTACAGATATGCAACGCTTAGAGAATCATTAGTTTTAAGGCTCTACTTCAAGCCAAATCGAAGAACCAACTGGTGATTTTATTTCTAACTAAATCAGGCCAAAACTAAGTTCTTCTGGAGTTTGTTTTAAAGAGTTCAAACAGCTTGCCAAACATTTTTTTCTATTCAATCTGTTGGGATCAGATGATCTCTATGAACACACTGGAGATCTGCTTTATGGTAGAAAAGGAAGTTGTAGTTCTCATTGAAAGACGGTGTTTTTCATGTTTAAGTCCTGTTAAAGGCCCGTTCACACCAAGGAGGATAACTATTAAAGTCCCCCTGTAGTCAATAATTGTATCCCTTAAAACTCATCTTTAATCACTAAAAGTACATATTTAAATGTTTCCTTTAAATGTTTTTCTTCATGCCTTAAAATAGCTTGAATGTAACTCGACACCCTTGCCTCATTTAGTATATGTGTTTTAATTTATATGCAAATGAGCCCCGCCTCCACTCACTCACTCAGCTCAGAGATCCACTCTTGACGATCAGACGTTGATCTGATTGGTTACAAGGTAGTTTGTGACGTCAGAAACACCAGCGATTTGCACATGGTTTGTCTTAAAGCACATTAAAAACATCACATAGACATATAAACAAAATTAAAAGCTTGATTTACACACAGGGGGACTATACGATAAAGATATAGTTCTAAAAAATAGTTTTAAATATAAAATAATAGCAGAGTTCCCACCACAACTATAACGATAACCGCACAGAGAAACAATATAGTTAAAATCACTTTCAGAACAATTTTTTCTAGCTGATGAATGACAAAAGCCATGACAGCCAATCAGAATCTAGTTTCTTCAAGAATTTCATTTTAAAAATAGTGATATTTTTTTTTCCTCTCTCTTTGGAGCTCCAGTAAGGCTGCACGATTTGGGTGAAAGTCTCGTGTTTTTCTGATAAAAATTGCTATTTTAAAAAGTGATAAAATCAAACAGGTTTGCTTGTTTGTATGGCTGCAAAATGTGTCCAAAAATGTTGTGATTTATATATCAAAACTATATGATGAGGATGATAATTTATATAATTATATCTAATTATTAGAAAGTTATATAATTATAATTATTATTGTTTTATTATTAAAACATATTTTTATATATTTAATATAAATTATATATTTAATAATTTATATAATATTTGTCAAGTCAAATTTACATTATTTTTAAAATACACATAGTTTCAAAGCAGCTTCCCATTAATAATACTAAATGCATATTTCACTGTTAAATAAAAAAAATGTCTATTTAAAAAATATAAGAATTTTATTTGAAAAATGCGATGCTAATATTATTGGCAGTATTCATTTTAAAACTTTAAACGATCAAGCTTTTATTTTGACAGAAAATTTCTCGCTACAACTTCTCCTTACAAATTTGGGAAGGTGCACATTGTAAGTGTCCCAAACTAAAATGCAAAGATAAGTTTGTCTGGAGCAAAATGTATTGTGAACCGAGACGCTGAACACACAACGGATCGTGAGATGCTCACGTGTAAAAGAACACAGTGCCGTCCTTCACTGTGAAACACACAGCGCATATATTTATTTATTTAGACCGCTGCCTTTGCCATTATTGAATTGCACTTAACCATGTCAAGATTTCAGTTTCATTTCCATTAAATGCTCCAGTCAGGAATTTTCCATAGAAATCCTGTCTTGAAATCTCTCAGTCTCGCTATCTTACCTGTCTCTGCAAATTTCCTGCCTTCTCCTTTTATTTCCTCTCTTCCCGGTAGAGTTTTCCTGTCTCATTCAATCTCAAAACCTTTCTACCTCGAATCGCACACTCTCTTCTTAGTGGAGCTTGTGACGTTTTTGTTTTCTCCGAGTGTTGTGTTGCTAGGACTCATGGGAAATACACCAGTACTGTCTGGCTTTGCGTTTGGGGTCGTGAACTTCTTGCTTAGATCCTGTGGCCTTAAAAAAAAAAAAAAAAAAAAGAACCTGAATTTATTAAGAGAATCAAGCCCAGGGCTTTGAAATCTCAATCAAGCGTTGGTAAAAGTGATGTTTTGCTGAAGCTGCATTTGGATGTTGTACGCAAACAAAGAACTCTGCCTGCGGTGCGCTTGCTAAATGAGTTTGGCCCATGTCTAGACATGCTTGATATGAAAGCAGTGTCTATGTTGCTATTCACACACACTAAGAGTTGAATGAAATGATTCTTGAGGCTTTAAATAGAACGTATTATGCTCTTTTTTTCAAAGTATTGATGTTGTTTTTGAGCTCTACTAGAACAGGTTTTCATGCTTGATTGTTCATTATTTTTCCCATATTCTCCAGTTGCAGCTCGTCTCTTCCCAGTCTGTCATTTAGTTCCTGTCTCTATGAAGCTCCTCCTTCTGAAAAGCACACTGTGCTCTGATTGGTCGGCTGGATCAGTGTGTTGTGATTGGTCGAGCGCTTCGAGTGTGTTTGGGAAATGTCCCGCTCTTACCACAACCGTCAATTTCAACACACTACTAACTAACTCAACCAGGCCCCGCCCCTTTATTCTGCGTATTAATTATTTAAATGAGGAATATTGTGACGTGTTTATTTCCGGAAAAACCTCAAGACTACAATGGAGTCAATTCAGGGAGTTCAGAAACTCCTAGTGTGCTGTTTTATTCCTTTATTAAGAAGTGGTTTTGGTAATCTGTATTAAGTCATTAAAACTTTAATAATTAATATATATATATAATTTTTTTTTAAAAGTTCTGTTTTTATAAATAATGGAACAGAATAGTGTAATTCGATTCCAAAAGGCAATTCTTTTTGATAAATACAAAACATACAGAGATTATGAGCCATTTCTTTTTAGTGAATCATACACATACTCCTTTAAATGTTGTATTTAAAGGGATAGTTCACCCCAAAATGAAAATGCTGTCATCATTAACTCTCCCTCATGTTCTTCCAAACCTGCATGAGTTTCTTTCTTCTGCTTAACAGAAAAGAAGATATTTTGAAGAATGTCTTTAACCCAACAAAGTTGATGGACCCCACTGACTTCCATAGTATTTGTCTATGGGGTCCATCAGCGAATGAATGGCAATTTTTGTCTGGTTAAAATTGTTTTTAAAAACAAACTCTATAAAAAAAGTGCAACAATCACTTATTTCTTTGAAACAATGACGTTTTAGCCAACTTCAAGGACATCTCAGACAATGTTGACTTTGAGTTGAAACCTCTACAGTTGGTTGAACATCATACATTTTTGGATTGATTTTGGTTTCAGACACTTTTATCCAAAGTGACTTGCATTGCATTCAAGGTATACATTTAATCTATTGATTCATGCATTCCCTGGGAATCAGACCCATTATTGTGTCAATTTTTCAACCAAAAGCACTAAAGAACCGTTATAGTAATTAAGAACTGGAATCAGAATCGATAAATTCCTTATGATTCGTATATTAATGTTTTCATATTTAACTACTGATCTGTGGCCATTTGATAACATGATGGTTTGTTCAAATATGAGCAATTAGTTAGTCATTCTTGCCTTAGCGATATCACACTTAAAAACAGAGCTTACTGTTTACATGAACAGACACATATTAAAGGTGCTATAGTTAACCAAATCTAAATAATCGTTAATTAAATAAATATCTTAAGGTACTAGTACTTTATTTGGTAATTTTGGTCAATTTTGGTGCATTTTGCCCATTTTATGTTAAACATAAGTGGCAAGAAACTTATGTAAGAAACTAACTTAATCAGGTTAACACATTTCACAATGCATCGTATTATTGAAAGCGTGTTTTATTCTGCTTTCTGTATGTTGGCGCTTCAGCTGTCGAATACTTGCAGTTCCCTACGGCCAGTAGATAATGAAGATGTTTCTTGGACAGCTTGTAACTGTTTGCCACAGTGTTGAAATCCAGCCTGGAGTCCATATATCCACATATGTCAAAGCAGAGAATGTGGAGATATCAGGCGTTGACCTCTAGACCCCGTGGATTGAGCCTTCTCCATTTCTGCACACGTGTGCACATCATTCACATGTGTGCGTTTTGGTTTGTTCTCAGCTGTTGCTATGATTATAGTTTCAGCAATGCCAAACAAAAGCTGACTTTCAGCCTGAAGATGATTCTGATTTGCAGTGTTTTATATACTAAATTAGGCAGGTTAACCATTATGATATATGCATGTTTTTGAACAAAGTCTCTTCTGCTCACCAAGGCTGCGTTTATTTGATTTAAAAAAAAAACTGGTAAAACATTATTACAATTTGAAATGGTAGTAGGTTACTATGTGAATATATAGTAAACTGTAATTTGTTCCTGTGATCAAATCTGAATTTTCAGCATTATTACTCCAGTCTTCAGTGTCACATGAATCTTCAGAAATCAGTATAATATGATGATTTGATGCTCAAGAAACATTTCCTTTAAGAACGAAAAAAAGATAGAGCGACACGGCATTTTTTTTCCCCTTTGATCGTGCAAGAACTTTCTGTAAACAATTGAAACCTGAATGAAGATCCGAGTCAATTCTTTGCCCGAAAAAAACACAAAAGATTATTGTTACTACACTGTCACTTTTGATTAATTTAATGCATTATTGCTGAATAAAAGTGCTAATTTCTTTTTAAAAAAATATTGACCTAAACTTTTTGAATGGTAGTGTATAGATGGCTTACATAATTATGTATCTAAATACTTCAGTGCTTTTTGGGGGTTTCTCTTAACCCTCTGGTGCTATTCTGTTTTTATTTCAATTAAATAAATGTACCATTTTTTAGTTTAATATTGTTTTTTTTTTTATTGTTTTTTTTTATGGGATTTTCTGCTACTAAATAAAATGTATGTAATAATTACAGTATAATCCATTTGTTCACTTTTTGAACATGGACCTGGAAATTAAATATCCAACTTAAACAGTCATAAATCTTGAAAGTTTGGTTGGTATTTAAAGACGAAAAAGTTTAAAAACAAGTGAACCTAAAAAAAGTTGTAGAATTTTACATTTATTGTTATAAAACAAATGCTGTTTTAAATTTTTATATGAAAAATATATTTTCTAAAACTGCGAGAAAATCAAAGCGAGCAGTGTTTTAAATTTGAGGTTGATCTCTCAAAAAATGAGATTGTGTTCGGCTGCAGTACCAAACGCTTCCACTAGAGGAAATTCGTGTCCCATTCATTTCCAATGCGCTCATTTTTGACCGCGAGGAGCACAAGTTTGACTATTTTTTTTCAGTACCATTTAACCTTTTAAATACGGTTTAAAACCTTTTTCTTTTTTGTGTGTGTTCACATAGCAAGTGCCAAAGTTTCATACCATTCTGATGAAGTAAACAATTCGAGAGAAAAAAATAATTCTGCCAAAATTGACCAAAGAGCACCAGATGAACTTGAATGTTTTTTGTTGTTTTCTCTTTCAAGCCTCCACACTATTTTCCATCTTCCTTCTTTGACCTCTGACCTTCACTCCCTTAGCAACCATTTCACCCCGTCACACACTGTTGTTTGACCCGCTGCCCTGTATTTTCTTTCGTTAATTAACCTTTTTAGCCGTAAACATTTGTTAGTTCTTACAATTACATTTCTCCACAAAATGTGTGATGCAGAACACCAGGCTGTTGTGGTTTATGTTATAGAACAGTACTATTCAACCTAATCAAATGAACTACACTTACTACTTTCCTTTTTTTTCTTCTTTTTCTTGCTAACCAGAGAACAAAAGTTGCACACATCCAAATATGAAATCACACAGGAGGGGGGAAACTCCCAGATATCATTCAAGAACTGTTGCACTCCAGTGGAATAATCCGTCCCGATATCTCATAAACGTTATTCCACTTTGGACCATCTCTCATTCACGCCCTTGAATTCCTCGGTCCGTGGCCCAAACATGGAGCGTTCGCTGATAGCGCACTTTATAAATCATTGCATTGGTTTTTTCCCTTGTCCTCGCTACGTTTGCACAGGAAGCGGAGGAAATCTGGTCCTCGTTATTTACTCTTGGCTTTGGTTATTTGATTATCGTCTGTCTGCATGTACTTCTCTCTGATTGCACTGAGAAGGACATGCACCTCTCCATTTTTTTTAAAGCCTAATGGGACTCACCTTGAGCCGAATATGCAGATGCTTCAAAGTCTGAGTGCTTGCAACATCTGGTTGTTGTATTAACGTGTCCGTTGAACTTTCAAAGGGATTTACGGCTGCTCTAGAAGTCACCCTGTGGTGAAAAATTCTTGCCAATGGCTTTTGTTCATATGTGCCTCCCAGTGCCATAGCAACCACTAATTATAGCATTCCATGGATTCCCTTTTAAGACGACGAGGAAGAAAATTACAGCCACCTCTTGGCCCTCTGACCCCACTGCTCACTGTGTAATATAGCAATATTGGTTGCCTTCATAGATGTCCTGCCTTATGATTTGTTATTAGTGGTGTTTGTTTACGCAGGCTCCATTTATTATTTTTGCTCATATTTAGAGTATTAAAAATCATGCAACTCATCCCTCATCTGTATATTACATACATGCATGAAGGATGTAGCTGTGTGTGTGCATGCTCATGCCATTTTGGTGCGAGAGCCTCTAATATGAACATCCATGATGGTTTTGATTCAAAGAAAGCAGCAAGAAGAAACTTGGAGACTGCTGTGATTTCCCTACAGGAATGTGTATGTGGTCTAGAGATCTCTCTGTTCAAACACAGTGGTTAAAAATACACTGTCATGATAAAACATGTCTCTCCACTCAGGTAGTTTTAATCCACTGTTTGGCTCTTAAATCTAATTGATTTATGCTTTTTACTTGTGTCTTTCAGCCCTCCGAGGCCTTTTCGGTTTCCCAAAAGGTAAGCTCACTGTTTAACTCCTTTTCTTATTTATGAGATTTTAATAATTTAGTAAAAAAAAAATCAAAAACATTATTACAAAGTTATTTAAAATTATTTTATTACTTTGTTTTGCATGAATTTAAGTGGTA
This sequence comes from Siphateles boraxobius, assembly GCF_051911475.1. NCBI lineage: Eukaryota > Metazoa > Chordata > Actinopteri > Cypriniformes > Leuciscidae > Siphateles > Siphateles boraxobius. Next base: position 41,097,349 of record NW_027509208.1, on the reverse strand, counting down.
TGTATAGAAGTTTGTTTCCGCCATTGAATAAAAAATAAAAAAGGGAATTACGACTATTTATTTCACAATTCTGACTTTTTTTCTTGCAATTTAGTTTACATCTCGCAATTCAGATTTTTTTTCCTCAGAATTGGGCTTTAGAACTCGCAATTGCGAGTTTATTTGTCAAAATTCTGAGAAAAGAAGTCAGAATTGTGAAAAAAAGTCAGAATTGTACGATATAACCTCACAATTGAGAGAAAAAAGTCAGAATTGCGAGATACAAACTCGCAATTACCAGAAAAAAGGCAACTGCAAGAAAAAGTCATAATTGTGAGAAATAAACATGCAATTGCCAGAAAGAAGTCATAATTGTGAGATATAAACTCGCAAATTTAGTTTATATTCCGCAATTCTGACTTTTTTCTTGCCATTGTGAGTTTATATTCCGTAATTTTGACTTTATAACCTCACAGTTCTGAGAAAGAATTATCTTATCTTCGCAAATATCTTTTAAATTGTTTTTTTTTCCGCGGCGGAAACAGACGTCCATAGTAATGTGCATTAAATGCTCGATAAATGAATCTTTCTCAATTGCAGTTATGCAGAGCTCATTGCTGATTGGCCGGTGGTGGTGTTGGGGGTGTGCACCGTTCTCATCGTGGTTTGTGCTCTGGTCGGTATTCTCGTGCCTGAACTGCCTGACTTCTCAAATCCACTGCAGGTGAGCGTGACGAACATTTGCACCGAAATCTTTGGGCTGAAACCGTTTTTTTTGGTTTTGGGCTTAAATAGTTTTTCGAGGGCCGAAATCAGTGACCAAAACAGACGTTTCGGGCGGCATTTTGTTTCCTCCCATGTGGCACAGATCAGATATGACCCACGAACGTGTAAGCAGGAAAAAAAACACAGATCTCGATATTCTTATATCGATTTCACGCCTCATTCATATGTGGAAATGAATCTGATATGAATCAGAAACATGCATTTGCGTCTGCCATTTAAGTGTACAAATCGGATATTGCCGTCATTCAAAAAAAGCGACGGTGACGAATGACGTCAACTCAGGTGGACAACAAACGCGATCACATGACCAGGCTGCAATAAGGGCTCTCCTCTTGTTTACTCCGCCTTAAGAGACCAATGTTTTGACCTTTAAAGATTGTGCGGAAAGCAAAAGTTTTTATTTCGTCTGCGTACCTTGCAAATCACACCGTTTTTAACTTCCTTTTCTGTTGCAGTTTTTTTCGGGTCAGTACGTCTACCTTGGGTTGTCAGATACATGGGTCACTTTTAAAAGATGATGTAAGCTGGTCGTTAAATCTGATATAGTCAGCAAATCAAAATTGGGCATCGAGACCTTCAGTGGAACTGCGGCTTAATTAGTGCTTCCCTGATGGCACGTTTTAACTGTGTTCAGCGTCTGTTTTGTGCGCACAACGTGGATAAGTTACAACAATTAAACATGTCAGCTGTGTAGACACTAGCTCTGGATCGACAATATAATTTTTCGATTTTAATCTGTATTGATATGGTTTCTTAAAATCCCCCTGTAGTCAATAATTTTATCTTTGATCACCAAAATATCATATTTAAGCGTTTTCGGTGCATCCCAAATTTTTTGTTGTTTATAGTATATAGACAATTTTCAAAAACGTACCATGCTACAATGCTTCTTCACAGTATTCGGTCCAATAACATGGTTTTGCCATCGTGCTTTTTGTAACTTTTTTTTATTTTTTATGAACCGTTCATGATTTCTGTAGTAATTCAAATTAATTGACATCCTTGCTCTATTTGTTGTTATTAAACCCTACATGGATCAAATCCTGTTGGAAAAATGTCACACCTGAAATGTCTACAGAAGTACGGCAGTCTGAGTGAACATTTGTTGTCATTTGTCGTCTTAGGGATTTGAACCCAGGGGCACTGCAATAGGCCAGCGACTTGTAACATGGAACAACATGGTGAAAAACACGGGATACAAGGCAACGCTGGCCAACTACCCCTTCAAATATGCAGATGAGCAGGCCAAAAGGTAACAGAGTCCACTTCTTTCTTATCTGATAATCATATTTTCCTTGTTTGTATTCATCAGATTAACTGACAGGATTGGTTGAAATGGGGATTGCAGTGTCCACAGGATTTTGGTTTTGTAGTAGAGGACATGGCCTTTATTTATGTTTATTTGCAAATAATATGCATCTTTAAATGCATAAAAATCAGCACATCAGAAATGAATCAATTCACTTGAACTCTGGTCAAGCGTACTTACTTTATGTATTAGTGAAATCTAAACATAAAAGCCGCCCAAATGACTACTGGAAAATCTAAAAACTTTATATGTATTTCCTGAACAGCAGTTCTTGGTAATGAGATGTGTGTTGGCTCATCTGATCCGGATCATTGTAAGTTGGATTAGAGATCATGACGGAAGCGGCCTGAAAGAAAATGAGCGTGTGTATGGCACGGCTCCGTCTCAGCGTGTGCATAGGCGTCTTCCCTCTGATTAAAGGGACTTCCTGTCTGTGGAGCAGGATGTGCTGTCAGAAACAGTCCTGCCCTCTGTCAGTAATAATGATAACGGGCATTTAAATCGCAGATCTCTAATGGAAACAGTGTGAGGAGGGTTTCCTCTGGCCGAAATTGTGTGCTGCATTGTGCTCTGGAATTAATAATTAGCAAGGATTTTCGGTTCCATTTTATTTTGATAGTCCACTTTAGACTTCTACTAACTATAAGTAACTTTGCAACTGCATGTCAACTAACTCTCATTAGAGTATTAGTCCACTATCAGTAGACTGTTAGGTTATGGTCAGGTGTTAGGGTTCGGGTTAGTAGAACAAGTTGGCATGTAGTTATAGTCAGCAGAATATCTGTTGGGGGAGCGTCAAAATAAAGTGTTATCAGATATTAAGCAGACAGTCTACTAATACTCTAATTACAGTTAGTTGACATGTTGTTGCAAAGTTACTTATAGTTAGTAGAATTTCTAAAGTGGACTATCCAAATCGATTTTTCTTTCATTAAAGCTGTCTAAATCTGACAAGATTCAGATCGCAAGTTAAGAACCACTAGATTATGGTTTTGTGTGACAAGGATTTGAGGTTTTATTTGAGTTACGTTTAACATATAGAACAGTTGTATATAGACCATGGCCTGAGTAGATTTATTTAATTTGACACAATTGTAAACAAAGTTGTGAGGGACAGATATGCAGCCAGATTTAAATTTTGAAATGCATTGATTTCATTTGCAAATACTCTCCTTTTCTGTGTTTTAGCCACCAAGATGACAGGTGGTCCAAGGATCACTATGATAGAAAGAAAAGACAAGCGGAGTGGGATTTCAGTAAAGACAGCTTCTTCTGTGATGTACCAGGTGAGTTTTTACATTCACTCTTATCATACAGATATTACCACACTCCTAAATCCATAGGTTCGGTTTTCAAAAGCAGTCATATTGTAAAATGTTACAATTTAAATATATTACTATTGTTTTCTATTTTGAACATATTTTGAAATGTAATTTATTCCTGTGATCAAGGCTGAATTTCCAGTATCATTACTCCAGTCTTCAGTGTCACATGATCCTTCAGAAATCATTCAAATATGCTGATTTGCTGCTGACAGATGTATTTTTGAGTCAATATACTGCCAAAATGAAGCACAGATGTATGAAATACACTATTGGGGATGTGCTGACATGAATCAAATATGCCACCTAGTGGACCAATGAGAAAGTTTTTTTTAATTTAAAGGGTCATGAAACCCCAAAACATATTTTTTGAGATGTGAACGGATATGTTCAGGCTGCACATCACTGAAAACACCAAAAGCACTGAACAAAACGTAACAGTGCCTTTATTCTTTCTGTGTTAAACTGACCTGTCGTTTGTTCAGAGACTGTAGTTCTCGTCAATGTCATCAAAATATTATTAGACCTTTTAAATGTTCTTCTGTGTTTCTACCTCATTTTGGGAGTTTGTTGTCATATAGGGTTACATTTTTAAAATGCATCAAGGCGCTCTCAACTCTGTTTGTTTTCTCCTCTGTGGTCATATTTTAATATTCATATGTCTGTATAATGAGTGTGTTGCAGGACTATGTTTTATTGGTTGTTTTCTCCCCTTTTCCCACCTTCTACTTTTCCATTTTTTTATACTTTTTCCAACTTTAATGTGTGAACGGCCAGGCTAAAACAGGTTGGGATTCATGACACTTTAATTACCAAAAGTTTGTCTCTCTACAGGTGACAGCTATTCCCGAATCGTATTTGCCTCTGCAGAGGGAAAGAACTTGTGGAATATACAGGCAATAAAGTCCATGTGCAATTTTGACAATACACGGGTATGTAGCATTGCATTGCATGTATTGGTTATACCATTTGCAGATGCATCATGTAGGAAATGTGTTTTATACTAGTGTTTTTCATGTCTGATTCTTCAGGTTCGCTCCCATCCCCAGTACTTGGATCTGTGTCAGCGCACAACTGCTGCCTCCTGCTGTCCCAGCTGGACACTTGGGAACTACATAGCCGTCCTTACTAACAAATCCTCCTGCCAAATGATCACAGAGCGAGATGTTTCCCACACCCTAAAAATCCTGCGCTCCTGTGCAAAGTATTACCACAACGGCACCCTTGGTCCTGAGTGTTGGGACATGGCCACCCGTAAGAAGGACCTCAAGTGTGGCAACGTGCCGCGGAAGTGTACAAAATACAACGCCGTGTATCAGATTTTTCACTTTTTGGTGGACAAAGACTTTCTGAACCCAAAGAACACTGAGTACCTTCCACCTAACCTCAAGTACAGCATGCTCTTCGCTCCCACGGAGAAAGGAGAAACAATGATGAACATTTACTTGGACAACTTTGAGAACTGGAACTCCTCGGATGGGATCACGACTATCACAGGAATAGAATTTGGCATTAAACACAACTTGTTTCAGGACTACCTGCTAACAGATACCATGTATCCCGCAATAGCTATTGTGATTGTGTTGGTGGTTATGTGCGTCTACACAAAATCAATGTTCATCACCCTTATGACCATGTTTGCTATCATTAGTTCTCTGATTGTCTCGTATTTCCTATACCGTGTGGTCTTCAACTTTGACTTCTTCCCCTTCATGAATCTCACTGCGCTCATCATATTGGTGGGAATTGGTGCAGACGATGCCTTCGTGCTCTGTGACGTCTGGAACTACACAAAGTTTGACAAACCCAATTCTGAGCTCTCTGAAGCGGTTAGCGTCACGCTTCAACATGCGGCACTCTCAATGTTTGTCACCAGTTTCACCACAGCCGCTGCCTTTTACGCCAATTACGTGAGCAATATCACTGCTATCAGATGTTTCGGTGTATACGCTGGTACTGCCATCCTGGTTAACTATATACTGATGGTCACCTGGTTGCCAGCTGTGGTGGTCCTACACGAGCGGTACCTGGTCAACGTCTTTACATGCTCTCGGTCACCACACCGCCAGACGACGGGCATTACAACGTTTTGGACAAGCCTTTGCCAAATGGTCAACAAGTGTCTTTTTAGCATCTCTGAGGCCTCACGGATTTTCTTTGAGAAGGTTTTGCCTTGCATCGTGATCAAGTTGCGCTATTTGTGGCTCTTGTGGTTCCTGGGTTTGACGGTGGGTGGCGCCTACGTTGTTTGCGTGAATCCCAAGATGAAACTGCCTTCTCTGGAGCTGTCGGAGTTCCAGGTGTTTCGTTCCTCCCATCCCTTTGAACGCTACGATGCGGAGTACAAAAAACTCTTTATGTTTGAACGGGTCAACCATGGGGAAGACCTACACATGCCGATCACCATAATTTGGGGTGTTACTCCAGTTGACAGTGGAGATCCCCTGAACCCCAAAAATAAGGGTAAACTAACACTCGACACAACCTTCAATATTGCGAGTCCTGGAAGTCAGGGTTGGATTCTCAATTTTTGCCAGAAGCTTAGGAACCAAAGCTTTGTGTTCCAGTCGGAGGAGCAAGACTTCACAAGCTGTTTCATGGAGACTTTCAAGCAGTGGATGGAAAACCAAGACTGTGAGGAAGCATCCGTCTATCCCTGCTGTAGTCAGTCCACGTTCCCTTACCGGCAAGACGTCTTTGAGTTGTGCATCAAACGAGCCATTATGGAGCTTGACCGAAGCACCATCTACCACCTCGACAGCAAGACTCCAGGCCCAAGGTTTGACATCAATGACACAATTCGAGCAATTGTGCTTGAGTTTCAAAGTACCTACCATTTCACTCTGGCTTATGAGAAGATGCATCAGTTTTACAGAGAAGTTGATGCTTGGATTGAAGAGGAGCTGAGGGATGCTCCTGAGGGACTGAACTACGGATGGTTTGTAAGCAACTTGGAGTTCTACGACCTACAAGATAGCCTTTCGGATGGGACTCTTATCGCTATGGCATTATCGGTGGTGGTGGCCTTCAGTGTTATGCTCCTGACCACTTGGAATATCATCATCAGCCTCTACGCCATCATATCCATCGCAGGAACAATATTTGTAACAGTTGGTTCGCTGGTGCTCTTGGGTTGGGAACTAAATGTGCTTGAATCAGTGACGATCTCAGTTGCTGTAGGTCTCTCTGTGGACTTTGCTGTTCATTACGGCGTGGCATACCGTCTTGCCCCAGAACCAGACAGGGAAGGAAAGGTGATTTTCTCCTTGAGCAGAATGGGCTCAGCTATAGCTATGGCAGCACTCACAACATTTGTAGCCGGTGCAATGATGATGCCATCCACAGTTCTGGCCTATACCCAACTGGGCACGTTTTTGATGCTAATCATGTGCATTAGTTGGGCCTTTGCTACGTTTTTCTTTCAATGCATGTGCCGCTGTCTTGGTCCTCAGGGCACCTGTGGACAGATTCCTTTGCCAAAGAAACTCCAGTGCTACAGCTTTACAGAGCACACGCCTGAAAGCCAATCTAATCCAAGCCAAGGTAAACTTGGTGCTTGCTACACGACCAAGTACCAGATAGATAACGCAAGAAGTGAGGGTCGACATGAACACTATGAGCTTGAGCCCTTGGCGCTGAATGTCAGAAATGAGGAAAAGGCTTCCAATGAGGAACAGGAAGCATGTACACAGTTGCACAACGGCATCACTTCTCATCACACAACCATGTGCTCACCACACACTCCACTGAAAAGCAACACCGACTCTAGAGAACCCAATCCTGAGATTGAAAATGGCTCAGAACTTTCTCATCCTCATCAGTATACTTACAATGCAAGGTGCACCTGTGAGAACTCAATGCATCAATATATGGAGCGACAAAGGACACCTTATCCTTGCAGCCAATCTCGAGAAACCCAATGCTCCGCTAATCAGACCAATCGCTTACCTGTGGGTCAAAACTTTCAGTCCTCATGGGATACGACGCACACTCCCACTAATTGTGGCCACTTTTGCTCTCAGAGCCAAACATCAAGACCAGTCTCTCACAGATGTTTCCCTGGAGGCTACAGCATGCAAACAGTACATCTTTTGCACAGTACACTGTTGTCCAATACTGCAGTGCACGACGAGTCTCACATCAGTGCAAGTGGCCCCAATTCGCCTCTACCAGAGAACCAGAACTTTCCAGCTCACATTCAGTTTCCAGATGTTCAGCGCTGCTCTTTGCCTGACACAACTCAAGTCTGTACTGTTAATCATGATACACAAAAGACAGGAGACCTAGGATTAAATTCCCAGACCCCTCCAAAAATACCATTGAACCATATAAAAACAAAAGTAAATGGCACTTGTGTTTTAATACAGGACAGTTGTGAGATTCGCGAAGCGATTTCAGTGGTACCGGAAGAAAGTGTCAAATTCAATCAAAGTAACAAAGACAGTAATGAAAGGGCAGAGCCTGTCTCTAACAAAAAAAACTGTTTTAAAAAGACTGTAAAAGTGAAGTGCAATTCTGCAGAGTTTCACAAGCCAAAAACCAGCGTGCCTACTATTGCCATTAATTTGAAAGCCTCATCTGAGAGTTTATGCTAACATGTAAAGTTAGAGTTAGACTGCGATATCAAAGCATATTGCCCTTTTATTAAAATTTAGCACAGAAAAGCAACTACAGGAGAGTGTTCCTTGACATTATGTGCATGTAAATGCTGACGTGATGTCAAGGAAAACATTTATATTTGAAAACAAGTCTTATTTAAGAAGACACTATTTTAACCCACTGGCTGGTGTTTGTGTGACCTCTCATATTGTTTTAATATCTGGCCACAGGCCATCACTTTTTTATGAAAACAAAAAAAATGTATTCAGAATTTATTTTCTTGTATATATCTTTTTTGTGTGTGTATTGTGTATGTATTTGAGTCATGCACTTTTTTGTTGATGTTGATTGTTTCGCCTGTAAAGTAAACTTCAGTAGTTTATGTGCTGGTGAATTGAAAGACTGATTGTGCTTCGTTTCAAAGTTGTCTTTGTTACTTCCCTGTTTTTTTTTTTTAGATACAACTGCCTCCTTCAGCAGTGTGCAAACATTTACATTAGCCTCAGGACTTCAGGAAAATTTAGTCCGTTTATGACTTAACACTGAAGAATTTATCTTCAAATATACTTCATTGGGAATTTAAGTGTACAAATGTGTCCTTGACATATACTGTATGTCTCTCCCAAACATTTATTTATTAACTAAATCATCTTAAAATTATGTAGTTTTTTTTGTAAAGAAAGATAATCACCAATGTTACATTATTATTTATTTTCTATACAATTGGTTTTTGGTTATTTAATATTGGGTCTACAAATAAAGGTGGCTATCTTGTATAATAATAGTAGCAATAATAATTCAAGTGTACAATACAGTTGTAAAATATATATTTTATGTGAACTTGTCACCTGATATGTGCTTTATTTTGGAGTAACCATCGGGTTCATTTAAATAACAATGCAATTCATGTTTTAACAAGTAGTGTCACAGGTATTTGAACACTTGGTACAAATAAGACTCAGTATGATTTATTCAACTTTATTTGCCAAATCCTGGAACACTATTAAAAAAAACGGTGTTGCTGTAAATCGAGGATTTCCATAATAGCTAAAAAGAATTCATAATTCTACTGACCTTTACCCCACTTGACAATGAGAAGTACAAACACATTATGGATTATACAAAATAAACTATACAATACAGTATGGTTTCCAGCTTTAATTTTTGGTAAAGTCATTGTCCAAAAGAGAGAAGGTCAACAAAGTAGGATGGATGAATGAAAACCTGGGAGCAAAGCAAGGTTTATAAGCATTTGTACAAGAGTCATACACAAGTCCTTCATATTTACACTGCAGTGTCTGCGAGAACATTTGCTTCAAGATTTTTTTCAACCTCATTGACCTTTGTATTTGTTTGTTTTACCTTGGTGTTTTTTCTAATTTTATGCAGAAGTTGGTCATAAAACCACTCCAAGTCTTGGCTGTCATCGGGCCACAGAAGGTATCTTCTGTTCTCTATGTAGGATCTCAGTTGTTCGTACTTCAGTAACCTGTACTGTGGTATGTTCCCTACAACCAGCACCACCAGAATGTCCTTTAGCTCCACTAGCATCCTGCACTGTGCCAGGGTGAAGGTTTCTAGGCACCAGCCATCCTTCAGGAAACGGTCAGACACCACACAAAGGGTTTTATGACTATTCTGGATTGCATTTCGCATGTTGGTAAGATGGTCCTCCCCGGGTATGAAGTCTCGCTCCTCGAAGCAGCAGCGGAGTGTGTTCTGCTCTGAGAACTGAGAGTCAAGCCTGTTCAGCAGCGCTCTTTCTACCCACTTCATATCACTAGAACTAAAACAAAGATACACATCGTACAAGAAGCCATCAGGATCAGGTTCCTTGCGCTTTCCATCCACAAGTTTGCCAGTGAGCTTTTTGTAAAGCTCGAAGATGTAGCCACGTCCTTGGACATAAATGATGGCGCTAGCAGTGAGTAATATTACAAGTGTGAAACAGAAGATAAAAAGCACAAGCCTAAGTTTTTCAGATCTCATCTCATCCTCTTCATCCTCACATTGTATGTTGGATATCACAACCGGAACCATGTACTGATCCTCAGGACTTGCACATGTCACATCCTCTATGGGGTGAAAAATGGTTACGTTGGTTTGATTGAGCCATGTTTGGAAATCCCTTAGATTGCAATCGCAATGGAAATCGTTTTTCTTTAGGCTGAGGTAGTGGAGGCTGCTAAAGAGATTTGGATCTACTGAATAAATAGAATTATATTCAAGATTAAGTATTTGAAGACTTTCAGGGAATATACCGTTTGGAAGGTACTTCAAAGAGTTGAAGGACAAATCCAATAAGAACAAAGAGGTAAGGTCTTTGAAAATGTCTCTGGGAAGTGACTGTAGCAAGTTGGAACTCAGAAAAAGCTGCTGTAACTGGTGAAGATTGTTAAACACATCTAAACATTTTCCCTCTGACCAGATAACTTCCAAACCTGCAAATGAAAGATCAAGGATTTGTACTTTTTGTGAAAGCACGTTATGTCCGTCATTAGGGCAATAAACAAGCTCGTTACCTTGAAGAACAATTTCCACAATTTGAGGAAATTCCTCTAGTATTGTGTAGAGTTGAGACATGGAAGAAAACTTGTTAAATTGCAGGTAAAGGGTTGTAAGATTTTTGGAAATGTCGAGTAAACCATACACGGATGAAATTTTGTTGTCACCCAAGTAGAGCTCCTCCAGGTTTGGTAAGGTTGCAAATCTATGTACATGTTTGAGAGCATTTCCGGTTAAGTTTAGGTTGAGTAGATTTGGAAGCCCTTGAAATGACTGAATTCCAAGCATCCATATATGATTACCAGACAAATCAAGCACCTCAAGCTTTTCTAGATTCTGAAATGTATTAGAATCAATATTACCAATGAAGTTTTTGGACAGGTTTAGCTTTAGTAAATTTGTCATACCCAAAAAAGCATCAGTTTCAATCTTGTTGATCTGACTTTCTGCCAATGTAATTTGTTCTAGACTTGACAAATAACTAAATACTGAATATGACAGAGCAAAAATGCTTGAATTGGAGAGATCAAAAATCTTAATACCACTCGCCTCAAGACCCTTGAATGTGAATTTGTCTGGATCTTTTGAATTATTACCAGAAGATTTGCCCATGCTGTAACTGTTACTGAGAATGAGACTTTGGATTTTGGTACCAGTGATTGCATCAAAAAAACGCTTTGCCATGTTAACAGAAAAGCTGTTTCCGGACAGGTCTAATTCAGTTATGGACATGTTCTTAAATGGCTTTCCACACTTGTCCCATCCTAACCAGTACTCGTTCATGTCTTGCAGTGTCACGGAGGACAGTTTCAGAAGCGTGAAATGTTTATCCTGAAAGCCGAGGAGCTCTTCTTCACAGATGCTCTTCACTTTGTTGCGAGAGAGATCGAGCCAATGGAATCTCCTCATGTTTAGAAAGAATAATGCCGGCTGTATTCTTTGAATGTTGTTCTCACGCAAGTCAAGCATCTCGAGAGACACCAGAGGTTTGATGAAATCACCAGACAAAATAGCATCATTTAAACTGCACTGAGTCAGAGTAAGAATTTTAAGGTTGAATAATCCGTTAAACGCTCCTGTCTCTATTTTCAGGAAGTGGTTGTAGTCTAGCTGAAGTGATGTTAAATTAGCAAGTCTACTGAATGTATTGTTTCCGATCACAAGACCTGGTGTTTGGTGCATCAGTATGAGGGCTTGTAGTCCGTCCAGAAGAGAAAAGGATGTTTCGTTGAGTTCAGCAATACTGTTGTTACTCAGATCCACTTTATTTACATGTGTGGAAAGCTCTGGCACCTCTTGAAGACCTTTATCAATGCAGAGAGCAACCGAGGCGCCAATTGAACACACTGTGGTGCATTTCACAATTTGAGTGCTGACGCATAATCCAAGGAGGATCAGAGATAATCTGTGTTGTTTTGCCATTCTGAGATCCCTGTAAAAAAACAAGTTACAACAATTTACCCACAAATTTGATCATTTACTCAAAGATTATACTCCACAGCAGCATAAAGGTTTGGTACAACACAAAGATAGTTATGGAAACATTTTCAGTAACACTTTACTTAAAGCCTTTTATGTATAGTGCACTATAAAAGTATTTTTAATGGATTTTTTTATGCCTTGTTGTGCACATCATAATTCATGTTCTCGTGAATAGTTGTTACCACACATTTATAATACATTTCTTACATTCTTATCTATTCGCCTGAAGAAGGTATAATGCAATAAAACATAGGACAAACAACCAGTTTCAGATGTAACAATCAATCTGGAAATATTATAATGCATTTTAACTTTGGTTACAATGATTTATGAAAAGTTATAAAGCAAACTATGAATAATTGCATAATGCAATACATAAAGGCTCAATACATAAGTGTTACCAAATTTTCATTCTTGGGTAAGGTAGACTGTCCCTTCCAAAAATTAACCATGGTTTTAATACAAATAATAATAATAAAAAAAACATAGTTTCTATAGTTAAACCATGACAACCTCAAAATAACAATGGCTTTGTTCTAACCTAAACACTAACCATAGTTTTACCATGGTATTTTTGGTAAAACTGTGGTTATACAAATGGTAATAAAAAAACATGGTACATTTTTAATTAAATAAAACGGTTCATTTTCGTAAAATGTGCATTTTAAGTTAGTAAACACAATGGGTTGTCCGTTGTCGGATTATGAAATGCAATTCTTAAATGTAGCCTAGTTCAGACTAAAATACTGAATAAGGCATAAAGCCAGGACAGAGACGTCTGTAGAACTAGTTTATCTGAGTAATTGTTTAACTAGTTCAAGGTTCAGTGACCTCCGAGAAAAACACCAAAGATTTAAATGTGGTATTCATGTGTTAGAATAACCATACGGTATTGAGAGATTTGCAACAATAGTCATGGATGATATTACTAACTCCTCAATTTAGTTTTACCTGTTCGACCAAAGTTTCCGAAGTCATTTGATAGTCTCATAGACAGGTAAAGTTTCAAAAGTTCCGTACGGCGATAACGCGGAGTTGTTCTTTCTTCCTTCGTTTCAGTTGTGTTTCCCAATGTTTCTAAAATAGGAAACAACTTTCTGACCCTGCAGTGACTCGTTTTACGGCGAAGAGTCCTTCGAGAGAACAGAAACTCAGATAGTGCAAACAAACTACTGATTTGTAAAACTACAACGATGTGGTTTTGTTAGCCTTTTCTATGCTTTTCCACAAAATGTGCAGTATTCCTCCGCGCGTGCTACGCACTCTATTCAATTGTCTTAGCCTACTATGATAAGACCAGACTGTCTTGTAGCCTACTATGGTAAGACCAGACTGTAGCTTATACTACATAGGGACAGTCATGTTATTGACACGATTGTTTTATTCACTAAAGAAACAGATCTAAAAAAAACGACAGATAGTCATATTTCGTATTTAACGCATACTTAATACGTTATTGTGCCTGTGAACTGTTCAAATATAGGATACTGACAGTGACTAGATTAAACATAGTGTAGTTCATCATATAAATTAGTTAATTTAAATGCACGTTTTTAATCTAAGAATGAAATCGATTTATCATTAGGCTATGCTTTAAAAAAAACTGCCGCTCGAAAGAACAAAAAAGCGCGGGCGCGCTTTCAAAAAGTAACGGTCATTCTGGAGAACAACATACACATTATTCTGGACGATTTCTTTCATGACTAAATCGCTTATGTGTGGTTTATCAGATTTTAAAAACCCTGGTACATCACATTGTATAAGGTTGTTTTGTTTATTGGTAGACTGAATCTGCCCCTTGTAAACAAAGCAGTTCAAAAGGTAAGAATAGTATGTGGTTAATGTACTTCTGTGTTTGCATATTGTAATTCGAATAATGAGGGGTCATTTATATGTAACAGAAATTAAATTGTGTACATTAGTCATTAAATTACTGTTATGTAAAATGTTGCATCCAATTTAACTAAAGTTTTTTTATAAATTGTTTTATAAACGATTTTCACAGAAATCTGTTTTATTCAAAGGAAAACACATGAATGAATGAAAAAAAACAAGAATTAGTTTTAAGATATTAATTGGCTTCTAGGTAATGGTTTTTCATGTTTAGTTATCAAAAACAGAAGAATTATCATTCAACACCATGGTGTAAGATTAGAGTTACACAAAAGGTAACTCTCAAAGCCAAAACAAAGAAAGCAAAAGGGTTTTTGATTGCACAATGGACCTGACTTCTCAATGGGGATATTTTTAAAAGCAAGTTCCTGCTTGTGCCTAAAGAAGCACCTGTTGTTAAACGAGGCTTTCAGTCTTGATGTCAGAATTGTGTGAAAATAAAATATGAATACAATATAAAGACTTTACAGTTAGTCGATGACAATTACATTTTATTTATTTATTTTTTCTTTCTTGTTATGGGAACAGGAAATGAAATTGAAGGCTATTCTTTGGTCAGCTATGTTTACACAAGTTCCCACTGAGAGATTGCTTTCTGTATAAAGCAGAATGCAGAATGTTAATATTAGTTTTGCAATGTTGTTTTCTTTTTCAATGTGCCTTATTACATTGAAGCGATCATGACAGGAAATTTGGCCAGATGGCATTGTGAGGTCAACTAAGGATATGATATAATCTACATTTTTCAATAAAGACCACAATTGTCAGCCATGGTGAGATTTCAAATCAATATTTAATTAATCAGACATGTGACCCGGGGCAGGTTGTTGCCTGGGGCCTTGTTGCTACTATTTCCTGTTCAAAGTACACAGGCCATGACAAAATGTGTCAACACTGAGGTTTCTTTACAAATTACATTAACAATGTACAAACTGTGATTACCCAAAAACATAAGGCCAGATTGTGTCATCGTGTTTTTTCATTAGTGGCTTCCTAGTTTTGCCATTTTGCCTGTATATAGGAAATAAGGTCAAAGAAATTACACTGAGTGTATTTTTATTCAGTTACTATTTTTAGGTTGTACATTCATTTACAGATTAAGCAGGCTTTTGCATAATTCCTTAATTTCTAGAATTTGCAAGCTGCGTTGAGAAGTGGTTGAAGATATTAGGTTCGTAAGTTTAGCTGAGTATTCTGAGGTCTTTATCCACTTCTGCACACATTTAGCTATTATTAGCATTTCAGACATTTAATGAAAATATCAGCAGGTTCACAGACAATATTTTATATCAGCTATTTTGTGAGAATAGAAATAGAATGTTATGAATGAAATATTCTTTCATTATAAATCACTCATCACACACACACACACACACACATTTGTATACACATAGAAAACATAAATCTGCATTATGCATTCTAAATAATTGGAAACCTTAGGTGATTAGGTAAGGTTTTACAAAATGCATAATCAACAAATTTACCATAATTATACTGCTGTGTTTGCATTCAATACTTCAGGCTTTGTTTGGTTGGTCGGTTGATTTGTTTGATTAACCTTGGTATCTTTTCTTATTTCATGCATTAGTTGGTCATAAAACCACTCCAAGTCTTGGCTGTCATCGGGCCACAGAAGGTATCTTCTGTTCTCAATGTAGGATCTCACTTGTTTGAACTTCAGTAACCTGTACTGTGGTATGTTCCCTAAAACCAGCACCACCAGAATGTCCTTTAGCTCCACTTCCATCCATCTTTGTGCCAGGGTGAAGGTTTCTAGGCACCAGCCATCCTTCAGGAAACGGTCAGACACCACACAAAGGGTTTTTCGACTATTCTGGATTGCATTTCGCATGTTGGTAAGATGGTCCTCCCCGGGTATGAAGTCTCGCTCCTCGAAGCAGCAGCGGAGTGTGTTCTGCTCTGAGAACTGAGAGTCAAGCCTGTTCAGCAGCGCTCTTTCTACCCACTTCATATCACTAGAACTAAAACAAAGATACACATCGTACAAGAAGCGATCAGGATCAGGTTCCTCTCGCTTTCCATCCACAAGTTTGCCAGTGAGCTTTTTGTAAAGCTTGAAGATGTAGCCACGCCGACGGACATAAATGATGGCGCTAGCAGTGAGTAATATGATAAGTGTGAAACAGAAAATGAAAAGCACAAGCCTAAGTTTTTCAGTTCTCATCTCATCCTCTTCATCCTCACATTGTATGTTGGATCTCACAACCGGAACCATGTACTGATCCTCAGGACTTGCACATGTCACATCCTCTATGGGGTGAAAAATGGTTACGTTGGTTTGATTGAGCCATGTTTGGAAATCCCTTAGATTGCAATCGCAATGGAAATCGTTTTTCTTTAGGCTGAGGTAGTGGAGGCTGCTAAAGAGATTTGGATCTACTGAATAAATAGAATTATATTCAAGATTAAGTATTTGAAGACTTTCAGGGAATATACCGTTTGGAAGGTACTTCAAAGAGTTGAAGGACAAATCCAAAAAAAACAAAGTAGTAAGATCTTTGAAAATGTCTTTGGGAAGTGACTGTAGTCCATTGGCAGTCAGAGAAAGCTGTTCTAACTGGTGAAGATTGTTAAACAAGTTTAAACATTTTCCTTCTGACCAGATCAGCTGCATCGTTGAAAGTCCAAGATGAAGTAGTTCTAGTTTGTCTGAAGCCACTATTTGTCTTTGATTATAACAACTCGAAAACATGTTACCTTGAAGAAAGATTTGTTCTATTTGAGGAAATTCCCGTAGTAGTGTGTACACATCTGACAAGTCCTTTAATCTGTTAAATTCCAGGTCAAGGGTTGTGAGGTTTTTAGCAATGTTGGGTAAACCAGACAAAGATGAAATTCTGTTCTCACCCAAATAGAGTATCTTCAGGTTTAGCAGGGTTGCAAATTCATTAACTGATTCAAGAGCATTTCCTGTTAGATGTAAGATGAGTAAACTTGGGAGACCCTGAAATGATTTATCTCCAAGAACTCTTATATGGTTATAAGACAAATCAAGCACCTTAAGTTTCTCTAGATTCTCAAATGTATTGGAATCAATACTACCCAAAAAGTTTTTGGACAGGTTTAGCTTTAGTAAATTTGTCATACCCAAAAATGCATCAGTTTCAATAATGTTGATCTCATTTTGAGCCAATGTAATTTGTTCTAGATCTGGAAAATGAGTAAATACTGAATTTGACAAAGTGAAGATTTTTGATTCGGACAAATCGAAAATTTTAATACCACTTGCCTCAAGTCCCTTGAATGTGAATTTATCTGGATCTTTTAAATTGTTATGACTAAAAGAACTGCCCATGCTGTAACTGTTACTGAGAATGAGACTTTGGATTTTGGTACCAGTGATTGCATCAAAAAAACGCTTTGCCATGTTAACAGAAAAGCTGTTTCCGGACAGGTCTAATTCAGTTATGGACATGTTCTTAAATGGCTTTCCACACTTGTCCCATCCTAACCAGTACTCGTTCATGTCTTGCAGTGTCACGGAGGACAGTTTCAGAAGCGTGAAATGTTTACCCTGAAAGCCGAGGAGCTCTTCTTCACAGATGCTCTTCACTTTGTTGCGAGAGAGATCGAGCCAATGGAATCTCCTCATGTTTAGAAAGAATGATGCCGGCTGTATTCTTTGAATGTTGTTCTCACGCAAGTCAAGCATCTCGAGAGACACCAGAGGTTTGATGAAATCACCAGACAAAATAGCATCATTTAAACTGCACTGAGTCAGAGTGAGAATCTCAAGGTTGGATAATCCGTTAAACGCTCCTGTCTCTATTTTCAGGAAGTGGTTGTAATCAAGTTTAAGTAATCTTAGATTGGAGAGTCTTCTAAACGTGTTGTTTCTGATCACAAGTCCTGGTGTTTGTTGCTCCAGTTTAAGAACTTGTAGGCCTTCAAGACGAGAAAAGGATGTTTCGTTGAGTTCAGCAATGCTGTTAAAACTCAGATCCACAACGTTTACATATGTGGGCAGCTCTGGCACCTGATGAAGACCTTTAAATGCGCAGGAGGCAGCATAACCATTAACTGAACACACAGAGATGCATTTCACAACTTCAGTGTTAATGCACAATCGAAAGAGGATCAGTATGAATGTATATCCCATTCTGAGAGCACTGTGGGAAAGAAAACAAGCATGAGAGGCTGTGCTATTAAAGTTAATATTTATGAAGAAAAGGTGTATCTTACTCATTGTTTGATTAAGGTAACCAGGGGCGTAATTTGTGGGGGGGATGGGGGGGATATAACCCCCCCAATATTTAAATCTATGCATTACAACCCCCCCATTATTTATACCATGATCACAATATCAGGAGGCATACCCAAACTTCAACCCCCCCAATGTTCAAACCAAATCTACGCCCTTGAAGGTAACCTTTACCTTAAGCAAACAATGAGTAAGATAAACTTGTTCTTTTAAAAAAAAGTTATTTTAAAAAAAGCATAGGCTATACAACTTAAAAATATTCTGATACATGGAGAATTCTGAAAATGTTACTACAAAGTTGATGCCTAATAACAGAGCAATAATTTAGCGTCTTACCAGGTTCAGTCCTTAATTCATACCGCGTTTTCCTAAGTCTTGTTGTGGCATTAAATACTGAGAACGTTTCAATAACGCAATATTATCAGTCAGATAAAGAACTACCCGTCTTCCTCTCGCGTGAGTTCCGGCTATAGTGAATTTTTCCTCGGTTCCTTCTCCCTTCATTTATTCGTGTTTCTCAACATTTCTGAAATAGGAAATAACTTTCTGACGCAGTGATTCATGTTCCGGTGAGGAGTTCATCACGTTTGAGTACTGTAACTCTGGAAAAACTACCATTGTTTCAGCTTCATTCATAAATTCGGAAGTTTTCAACGGTAACATATTTTAACATCAACACATTACGTTATTTCGGATTTTAGTTAGACCAGTTACAGAATCGCAGTTCATTTATTTACAAAAACATACAGCGTAGATACAATTCTACAACACAGTAATGATCAAGGATTAGCTAACAGAAATGACTGAACATTAACTCTTGCCACTCAGTGAAAAAACACTAGTCTTTACATAATCAATGTACGAGGCTATGAAGTAACTTGTTCCTTACTGCCCGCTAGAGAGCGGTATTAACCAACATCAACCAGCAGAATCCGCGGTAGGAGGGCAATTACACTGGAAATAAAATAAAAATAGAACGTTTAGAAATAGTTCATTAATGCTGCACTGCGCATGTCTTTTCCAATCTATCAGCATGGACAAATATGTTGACGAAGCAAGAGAGAACGAAACAAGGTTCTGTAAATAAAATTTACTACACGTTATATTAAAACATAGTATTTATTCTCTTCAAACACAACCATTTAGTAATACTGACATTATGTGCAAAGTTTTTCTGACACTATAATAGGGTAGGCCTAACATGAGGGAAGATGCCCCCCAACAATGTGCATTTATGTTTAAATTGTAACATATTTAGATAAAAGTTTAGCATAATGGTATCAGCCAATGTGCTATTATAGGAAATAAATAAAACATTTGCTAATTTAGTTTATTTAGTTAGGTCTAATTTAATCTTTTTACTTACTCCACAAATCTTAAAACATAAATGTGTCCGCAAATCATTAACAAACAGACACACAAAAAACATTGACTTTCAACATAATAACCTACAGTGTCACAGATCGCTATTTTCCAGTGATATAAATTAGATCAATTGACATCAACTCTTTCGACTGACAAAAATCTCACAAATGTTGATATTCACATTACAAAATTTGGTGGGTGGGGGAGGCTTACCCCGAATTACCCTATAATAGTTTACATCTAAAATTAAATATATTTACTATAATAGGCTAGACTACTATTTACATTTCAGTTCGCGTGAGGTCCGACTTTAAGTGTCTCGTTTTAAATACCTATTTGGGAATGACAGTTCCGTGCTGTTTTTGTCAATGATCACCTGTTGAAAGTCGTAGATTTCATCTTGGCCTTTGTGCACATCATAATTGTGCATTTGACAAAAACGTCTCAAAGTGCAGTGAGCGATTCCGACCAGAAAGACAATACAAGCCACAATGCAAACCATTATTGCCAAAAGACTGCCCGATGAGATTGACTTCGGCTTGTCGGTTGGGGGTCTAATCGTAGATATAGAAACATCAAAAGGTGTTGAGCTGCCTGAACCATCAAAGTCTTCTGTCACACATTCGCCGTTATCCAAAAGCAGGTATGATTCATTGCAGGAACATACAAAACCTCCAGGTGTATTTTCACAATAATGGTCACAGTTATCATTTAAGCATTCATCAATGTCAACGCATTTTTTTTGATCATCTTCAAGTAGAAAACCATCGGGGCAGAAGCACTGGCGGTTGTTGTTGGGGTCACATTCAGCAGGGCACTCGTAATCTGCACAATACATCATACATGTGTGCATGTCCTTTGTCGACTGTTTGTATCCTTCATAGCATGAACATTGATAACTACCTGCAGTGTTGGTGCATGCGTGCTCGCATGGTGCAGACTCGCATTCGTTTTCATCAACGCAAATGCCACTTTCTTTGCGAAAACCGGGCTTGCAATCTTCGGAAGACATTGCATGTGCACCTTGAAACACCGGCTCGCATTCCCCGTCCGCACAAGCGTCCTGTTTGCTGCATGTGACTCGGTTACTGTCGAGTTTAAATCCAGGCTGACATGTGCATGTGTTGTTAGGAATGCTCCCAACGCACGCATAATCACATCCACCATCAAAAAACTCACAACTCCAAGGTGCTTGAAGCCACTCGCCTTCGAAACAAACGTGTTTCGTTCTCAGCGGCTGTAATGTCACTATTGTGCCTGGAGGAATTTCTTGGAGTTCGTTTGCATTAAATCCAAAACGAGTTTCATATACGACTGCTGAACCGTTGCTCAGTGGCTGACAATAATCGAGGTCTTCATATTCGCACAAATAACCATCGATTATGTCATCGCAAGGTCTTTCGGCCCATTTCGGAACTTTTTGTGACACTGAGGCACATCGTGGAGAACAAACCGCTCGGTCGCTTTCCCAGTTAGTGTAGTGGCTTGCGTTGTCTCCAGTGACCCATTTGTATCCCTTTAACCCATCGTTTGCGTGCGAACACTGATATCTCAGCCCAAGCCAAAAGTTTCCAGAAGTGCCATTCAACAATTTAGCAAGAATATTGGCCGATTGTCGGTTGCGTACGGTCATCAAATGTCCTCCTCTCTCCTGGCAGACTCGCTGCGCCGAATCAAAACTCAAACTGATGGTTTGGATGGCGAAGCATTTTCCTTCCACACAATGACCGTCACTGATTTTTCCCCCGTTAACTTTCAAAACAACGAGCGCCAGCGCCATTCCCATGATCTCTCTCATCTCTGCAAAACCGTTATGTACCGATATTCACCAAGTTATAAATGGAGAAGTGTCCGTTAGAGTCCGAGGTACGCCGTGCCGCATTTATAATGACATCCATGTCTCCAAAATTTAAAGGAAGTTCGTGTTATCTGGCAGAGATCCCGGAGGGCCACTAACTCACACTCTCTCTCTCTCTCTCTCCCTCCCTCTCAGTCTGCGCGCACGATACACGATACCCATCCTGAGGATTTAATTCCCAAATTAGTTACCGAGAATAGATGTCGCCTTTTCGCCTAACTATGTTTTGGTCAAGCTATAGCCCACTCTTCCCGAGAAAGATAGATAAGCCCCTTTCACATAAAAATTCCGGAAAATACAAGGGAAAAAGTGACCCGGGATTTGATCCGGGTTCGTTTGATTTTGGTACATTCACACTGCCAATGATTTTCCTGAATCAGAGAGTGCGTTCACACACAACCCGTAAAAATCCCGTAAAGACACGTGACATCGATGTGACATGTAATGTCTCAGCAGCGTCTATCGTTTGCTTATGAGCTGCGATTTCTCTCTGGAGAAACCTCGCTTGTGCTTGTGTTTTTAATTCCAGTGGTACTGGTGGATTTCAGCGGGAAATTCGAGCATGTCTTTGCATTATTACGTCAAACACATAAATCTGTACACAAAAAAGGTGTCTAGGCTAGTAGGCTTTATTGCTTTTGAGGATGTTGGAGGTGGAGATTTATAGCGTTTTCTCACAGCACTTGATATCATTAAATTTATCAATTTGATGGCGGATCCAGAAAAGTTCAAACGACAATCACCAACTGGAGATTCTCCCGCTGTAAAACCCAAAAGACTTCGGACTTCGTAGTGGCTACAGAAAAAACAGACTGCACCAGGCCCATGCAAAAACAGGGATTAATATCGGAAGGGCATTATATGTCATGCAATGCTGATGTTGTTAACATTAACAATCTGAGAACAAAGTATACACGTACAACCCACGTAAAGTTCATAATTCCGAGAATAACTGCAATTGCAGATTTCGGACAGAGAGGGCGACAAAGAGTAAAACGTATCGGTTACCTAACGTAACCTCGGTTCTCTCTAGAAGAGGGAACGAGTATTGCGTAAGTTAGCTTACGCTACGGGAAATATTCATCTTCTCGAGATATTGAAGCCAAAAAAATTATCCTTAATTTTTGTATCCATTGTCAACTCAGTGCAGCAGCTAGCAGACCTAGAGCAGGCTGTCTAGCGTGCTCATAGGCTGCCCTGCGGGAACTGCAGCAGCTTACCACTGAGCCAGACGTGACGTCACGTCCAATGAAGGGCGCTCGCGCTTTCACAGTGTCAAAGCCCGCCAGAATGGGCGTGGCTTAGCGTATATAAGCAGGGCTCGTAGGCTGTATTCTCTGGTTCTCATCGACTGAAGCGAAAAACGCTCGTGCCGCAAGCACGGCAGGTTACGCAATACTCGTTCCCCCTTCTAGAGAGAACCGAGGTTACGTTAGGTAACCGATACGTTCTCTTACGAGAGGTTCTCTCGTATTGCGTAAGTTAGCTTACACTACGGGAACCCTTTGTCAACGCCGTGCGCGCCAAGCATCCACAATGAGTCCCAGGGCTTTCCGGGGAACTCAAATAAGTGGGAAATAAGGTGGCCAGCAACGCAGGAATACAGAGCGGCGTCGCCGGTCTGTATAAGCATATAGCACATACCCAATAGTGCAGCTCAACCAGAAGAGCTAGTATACGTGAGAGTAGCCTGCGCACGAACATCTGTCGACAGAACGTACATCTCACTTAAACTGACAGAAGTTTTGACTGTAGAGCGGGAACTTCTAGGTTATAAAACCTGACAAAGGTGGACGGGGAGGCCCAGCCCGCCGCCACACATATGTCGTGAATAGAAATTCCGCTGGACCATGCCCACGAAGAGGCCATGCCTCTGGTGGAATGAGCCCTGATGCCCAGGGGGCATTGCAGACCTGTCGACGCGTAAGTGGCTGCTATAGCGTCCACAATCCATCTGGATAGGCTTTGTTTCGAGGCGGCGAGACCATTGGTGCGCCCACCAACGAAACGAAAAGCTGCTCCGAGCGCCTGAAAGGGGCGGAGCGCGCAGTGTAAATCCTCAGTGCCCTGAATGGGCAGAGGAGATTAACGTCACTCTCATTATCGGATGAAGGCAGAGCCGATAGATAAATGACCTGCGCTCTGAATGGAGTGCCAATCACTTTAGGAACATAATCATGTCTAGGTTTGAGGATGACTTTTGAGTCATTTGGCCCGAACTCGAGACACGCGGCGCTGACAGACAGCGCGTGGATGGGGACCTCCCCTTATCCAACAGCTCTTGTAGGAAACTGGGCAGCCGCGAGACCCCACACGTCCGTGGGTCCAGGTTTTTGCCAATGCACCATTTGGAGAATACTGACCATTTAGACGCGTGAAGCTTTCTAGTAGAGGGAGCTCTAGACTGCGTGATCGTGTTCATCACTCCTTCTGGCAGGGCAACGGGTACCCGTTGATTACCCATGCGTGCAGAGACCAGCGCTCTGGATGGGGATGCCAGATCGAGCCGCGAGCTTGTGAGAGGAGATCCGTTCTCACCGGAATCGGCCACGGGGCTGTCAGTGACAGCCGCGTCAGCTGCGGGGAACCAAATCTGATTCTCTCAACGTAGGGGTATGAGGAGCACCGAGTGGCGCGTTTCCCTGATCCTCTTAATTACCTGCGGTAGCAGAGAGACCGGACCGAAGGCATACAGAGGGCGGCTGGGCCAGACTTGGGCCAGCGCGTCCTCATTCTTCGAAAAGAACATTGGGCAGTGAGCGTTGTCTTTTGACGAAAATAGGTCGACTTCCGCTTTGCCGAACAGGCGCCATAATTTCTGGACCGTTTGTGGGTGCAGGCACCATTCCCCTGGGGGAACGTTGTCCCTGGATAGTTTGTCTGGGCCGTCATTCAGGTGGGCTGGCACATGTGCAGCTCTCAGCGAGCGCAGGTGATGCTGAGACCACGTGAGGAAGCGCTCTGTCAGATCGCAGAGGTTCCTGGATCTGACGCCGCCCTGACGGTTCACGTAGGAAACCACTGACATGTTGTCTGATCAGACTAGAACATGGTGGTCCTGTATGAGCGGGAGGAAGCGCTTCAGCGCGTTCTCGACCGCTAACATTTCCAGACAGTTTATGTGAAGGAGCTTCTCCTGGTCTGACCACAGGTCAAAGGCCAGTCTGCCCTCGAAGAGCGCACCCCAACCTGACTTGGACGCATCTGTCGAGATGAGCTTTCAGTACAAGACCGCTCCCATCATCACACCCCGCTGATACCAGCCGGCTGTTAACCAGGGCTGCAGAGCCGTAATACAGGTCTGAGTCACTCTGATTCGTTCACAGCCAGCAGCCCAAGCTCGGCGAGACGCACGAGCATTGAGCCAGCGCTGAAGCGGGCGCATGCGCAGTAAGCCCAGCTGAAGCACTGCTGCAGCTGAGGCCATACAGCCCAGCATCCTCTGGAATTACTTCAGAGGAATGATGCTGCCCTTCTGGAAAGACGCGGCTAGGTGTCGAACACAGCGCGCGCGCTGTGTCGATAAACGAGCCGTCATGGCCACAGTTCTATTCCTAGAAAGGAAATTGACTGACTGGGCAGTAATGAGCTCTTGGTCCAGTTGACTGTGAGACACAAGATCTCCATGTGACTGAGGAGCACAGTTCTGTGAGATGATTTCTCAAGGGGGCGAGAGCTGCGTCCATGCACTTCGCAAATGTACTGGGTGCCAGGGACAGGCCGAACAGCAGGACGAAGTATTGATAAACCTGACCATCGAAGGAAAATCTCAAGAATGGCCTGTGACGGGGTATTATCTGAATCTGGAAATAGGCATCTTTCAGATCGAGAGAAATAAACCAGTCCCTCGGGCGAACGTGCGCAAGGATTTTTCTGGTTGTAAACACTTTGAACGGTCTTTTCATAAGCACCTTGTTCAAACATCTCAGATCTAAGATGGGTCTGAGGGCTCCGTCCTTCTTGCGTACGAGAAAATAAAGTCTATAGAAGCCTGACTCGCTCAGAGAAGGCGTTACCAATTCTATGGCCCCTTTGCACAGCAGCTTCGCTATGTCTGCGCGAAGTAGATGTGTTACTTCTGCATTCACAGTTGTCACGGTCCGTGCTTGAAAGCACGGAGGACGGCGAGCGAACTGTAGCGAATTGCTGTGCCTTATTGTGCTCAGCACCCATTCTGAAACCCCTGGAATGGCTTCCCATGCTTTTATATATGTAGCTAGGGGGCGAATGGTCTCCAGGTTCTGATCGGCCTGCTCTGCGGGGTCGAGAACTGAACCGGATGTGTGGGCGCGCGCGCCCTCTGTGCTTGCAAGCGGCAGCTCGCTGACAACCGTGACAGGCCGATATATAAGAGGCGTCCTGATTTCCGTGAATGGGAAGCGCCCTTTATCACTTTGTGATGCGCGAGCGGAGCCTTGGGCAGAATGTTTATTAGTAAGCGTGAGCGCTTTTGTGCAGGCACAAGACTTACACATAACTTTGATGTCCCGATCGCTTTGGATGGGGAGCGTTTTATGATAGCCCTGAGACGCGCACAGGAGCAGGAGCCTTGGGCAGAATGTTTATTAGTAAGCGTGAACGCTTGTGAGCGGGCACGAAACTTACATACATATTTGACGTCCCGATTGCTTGGATGGGGATCGTTTTATGATAACTCTGTGACGCGCGCTGCGCTTTGAGCAGAGTGTTCATAGGTAAGCGTGAGCAGGCACGAGACTTACAGTTATATGTGACGCCGTGATGGGCGGCGTTTTGTGACAACTCTGGAATGCGCGGGCAGCGCATGGGCAGAGATGTGTGTTTGTAAGCGTGAACGCTCGTGGGCGAGCACAGGACTTACGTTTATATTCAGACTGATATGAGTTTTAATGGCCGTGTGAAAGAGCGGGCAGAAAGTAGGCGTGGGCACGGACTCGTGGACACATTTCCTACGTTTAACACTAACACTTTACCGCTTTATGGGAGTGGGCTCTTTGAGTGACACGGGAAGAGTTGTGCTTGTTTGTAGGGGTGAACACTGAGTTGTGGGCACCTTTTCTACACTAAAAACACCATCGGCGAGAGCCGGATCTGAATACGGCAGCTCGCTGAGGAGAGCCGCAAAATTTGTATCTGCTGCGGGAGCCGGGATCAAACACAGGTCTCTGGCGCGAAAGCTCGGGGTTTCGCCACTGAGCCACAGGGGGGAATAACATCAGCTTCAGTTAGCGCGAGCATATAAAGAGAGCGTCATCACAGTTTATGTGTGTCGGCGTTTGTTTGCAGGCGTGCGTGTTATATAACAGGCTCATGCTGCAATATTGACATTACCAGTCGCTCAAATTAAGAGGAGCTGAGAAATGTTTGATAAATGGGGGATAGTCTGGCCTCGGCGGGACTAAAACACACTCTTTCCTCATTTCGCCGGTGGCGCATGCGCGCGGGAGGGCATGTTCGCTTTCTGTACGTAAGAAAGCTGGCCGCGATCTCAGAACTGCATAAAAAAAAATTCCGCTGCGAGAGCCGGAAATGAACATGGGGCTCTGGCGTGAAAGCTGTGGGTTTAGCCGCTGAGCCACAGGGGGAAACCACATCAGTTTCAGTTAGCACGAGCAGATAAAGAGAGCGTCATCAGAGTTCCTGTTTGTCGGCGTTTGTTTGCAGGCGTGCGTGTTATATAACAGGCTAATGCTGCAATATTGACATTACCAGCCGCTCGAATTAAGAGGAGCTGAACACTTCGAGCCGAGCCTGCAGGGTCGACATCAGAAGTGCGTCGCTGAGCTCACAAACCCCCGAGAGGGCAGAGCTGCGTGTTCCTGGCCCAGGCAGAGAGCGCAGATCACATGCCGGTCTCCGTCGCTGAGCGGGGCTCTGCACGAGCCGCAGGAAGTGCGAGGCATCTTGAAAAAGACGCTCGCTGCTCTTTTAGACAGTAAGTTTAGCAAGAAAGGATTCGTCGCCGGATAGCGTAGCTCGCACGGATGGCTTTAGGTGGCGAAGACGGCCGGCTTCTTCAGGCGCTGTCCTAACCTGGCTTGTTGCTTACTCGACGCGGCGGCTTCTCTCTAGATCCAGCGATGCGGAGAGCTTCGCTGAAGAGATGAAAAATCAGAGAATACAGCCTACGAGCCCTGCTTATATACGCTAAGCCACGCCCATTCTGGCGGGCTTTGACACAGTGAAGGTGCGAGCGCCCTTCATTGGACGTGACGTCACGTCGGGCTAAGTGGTAGGCTCCTGCAGTTCCCGCAGGGCAGCCTATGAGAACGCTAGACAGCCTGCTCTAGGTCTGCTAGCTGCTGCACTGCATTGACAATGGATACAAAAATTAAGGATCATTTTTTGGCTTCAATATCTCGAAAAGATGAATATTTCCCGTAGCGTAAGCTAACTTACGCAATACGAGAGAACCTCTCGTAAGAGAACTACGGACTGCAGCTTTAACTTTAATTAACTACCTCAGTTAACATGAATGAACAATACTTCTTCAGCATTTATTCATCTTAGTTAATATTAATTTCAACATTTACTAATACGTTATTAAAATCAAAGGTTGTAATTGTTAACATTAAAATACACTGTAAACTAACATGAACATAGAATGAACAGCTGTATTTTTATTAACTAACATTAACAAAGATGAATAAACACCATAGTTTTAGTTAATATATTAACTAATGTTAACTAATTAACCTTATTGTAGATAGATAGATAGATAGATAGATAGATAGATAGATAGATAGATAGATAGATAGATAGATAGATAGATAGATAGATTAACCATTAGAACTAAACATGCAATATAGTGAGGTGATGTTTAATTACATATCTTTGCACATATGATATCCATGTTAATCAACCCTATACAGGCAATATAAGGCACAGTATGCAAAAAAAACCACGCTAGTCTGAACATGAAAACGCCACCTTTATTGTGACGACTGACAGCTGACATGACTTGTACAAAAAATAAATAATGGTAATAATAATGATTGTTTAATTTTAAAGCACAATTTGATTTACTTGTATGTTTTGTCAAATCAACTTAGCTGTGGTGCAGATAACATAATATAACGTAACATAATATGATCTCCTTCATTATATGAACTCATTTTTTTATTTCAATGAACTCAACAGTTTAAGGCAACCAGGTAACTTACTTTTTAAAGTTAAACCAACAATATTGTTTTTACAGTATAGATTTAGACTATATAGTAAGCACAGTGACTGAGTACTGGCGACACCAAAGGGTGGAAGCAGACACTTCATTTATCAGTGCTATTGAAGTGAATTTTTTCCATGACTTCAGTGAAACTGGGTGGATAGCGGTGCTTTAACAAAAGGAGTTTATTTATATTTTGATTCTACTGGAGGCTGTAGGTGTGCATGATGACTGATAAAAGCCTTTTCTTTGGTGTTGGTCACAGAAAAAACACAGCCCACCAGACCCACCCTGATCTACACTTTCTCCTCATTTCCTTTGACAATCTGTTACACCTTAAACAATGATGATGTTTTAAATTGCCCCTCCAAAACAATCCATGAAAGGAAGTCATAGCAAGAAGACTGGGATTGTTTTATTAGTGACAAATAATGAAAACGGAGCAGAAATCAGAGAGTGGGCGAAATGAAGTCGACTTTTGTAAAGATCGATGCCCTGATTAAATACCACGCAAATCCATGTGATCTTAAAAACTGGACATTCTTAAATACTAATAAGTCAGCATATAAAAATGTTCAGGTGTGTGATTGTTGATTTTTTAAAAACTACTAACCTTTTGATTTTTTAATTCAGGGATGTTCTGTCCTGTTCTTATTTTGGTGACCTTTTCATGACAGGAAATTGGAGGGAAATGTCAGAGAGAGTCATTCAGTCCGTATCCACTTTTCCATTTTTAATCGGTGAGTTATGCACGGTCAAACAACACTCATATCATAAAAATGTATTGTCTAATTTGGAAATCGTTCCTAAACGTGTATTGGTAAGTAATATTAATTCTCAACTAGGGTGCAGTCAAATCCTTCCTGCTCAGGTATTGTCATAGTTGCTTTCTTTCCAGTCATATCCTCAGGAAGAAAGGAAGGATGTCGTTATTCTTCTTTTTAACGGAGTAGTGAAATCTTTTGCACCTAGAAAGACGCAAAGAGCTCCTTCAGATCTGGATCCCGATTCAATAATAAGACAATCATTTGACAATGTTATCTTTTGTTCCACGAGGCACCACAGATAAATCTGACGCGTGACTTTAATCAAGACAAGACACAAACTGTGAAATCATTCGATTTCAATTTATCATTAATAAACATAATTGTTTGAAGACACTTTGTTCATGCATTGGAAGTTTTAAACTCAATGTAAAAGTGTTTAAACCTCGCAAAAGGGGCCTTCATGAATATTTAGTTACAAAAATTCACATTTTATGTTTCCATTGTGCTTTCACAAAAGCTGTCAAAAAGTCATGGGTCATATTTTAACCTAAAACCTAAAGAATAATGAATTTATGCTGGTGCAGTTTAAATTTTCTTGAAGCAATCCATAGTAAAAAATATTATTGTAAAGACAATCTAATATAGTCATTGAATAATTGCATTTTTAAAAACAATAGGAAGAAGTAAAATTTGGAAGAAATGTGCTTAATTGTCATTAAAACAAATTAACATTGTAAATACTTAAAAATAAAGGTTTGATGTTGGTTCGATAAAGAACTTGCATAGAATCTTTCATTGCCACAAAAGGTTCTTTATAGTGGAAAAAGGTTCTTCAGATTTTTTAAAATGTCCTTTACACTTAGAAAAATGGTTCTTTTAAGAACTGCTCACTGAAAGCTGCTTTGGGAAACTGTTCTTCTATTGGGACTTTCCCAGAGGAACATGCTTTCTAAGCTATACCCGCTTGTTTGACATGTTCACACCACAGGAACTAAGGATCATTTTAGTTATAGGGACGGCTTTTGGGGGACTGAGTTCAGAGTAGGGTCTAACCCAGCACAACAGTGATGTAAATGTACATTGATTGGCCGAATGCATCCCATACAAAACACCTGCATCCGCCATTTTAAAAATGCCATGTAAACACACAGTTTACATATACAGTACTTACTCCACGAATTAACCCCACAACACACTGAGTGCACCGGATGATAGCAAACTGGCAGCTCCAGTATAATGAAAAGATTTACATTGAACATGTATAAACCTTAATTAAACAATTTAGTAATCAGTTAAAGAGGAATTTATAATTTATGAAGATAGCTGCAAGATGCATAGCTGCAAAAGTCTCTTTTTGGATCTATATTTTTAACTCCTTCCCCGCCATTGATGGAATTTTCCGGCTTTCCGTGTTTTCACTGCTATTACGCATTTTCTGAAAGAGAGAATCTCCAGATCAAAACAGGCAAAAAAGGAGCAGAAACCAGCGATAAAAGCATTTCTTATGCACATTGAAGTCTTTGGTGGGAGGAAAAATGCTTTTTATTCAAAATGTTGCTTTTTGATGAAACTTACCCACATTTAAGTGTTGATAGAAAAATGCATGAAGCTAGAATAAAATAGGGTTTACAAGCAGATGATCTGTTCTTTCTTTTGATATATTGAATGTTCAGATATTCATACAAAAAAATATTCTGGGGGCCATCAAAGTTTTGTGAAAATGATTTAAAAAAAACGCTGGCTGTGGCTGGCAACTTGTCAGGGAAAGAGTTAATAGTGTAAAAAAAATATATACAAAAAATTTAATTGTTGTATTTTTCTGTCTTTTTGACTCCATGCACTACTGTACAACAACTATCCCTTTAAAAAAAAGCTTTTACTAAATCACGCCGCTTCACCAGTTAACGTAACACGCCGTGCTCTTAGCAATGTGCACTTGAACATATTTTTGTAAAAAGTCATCCACTCAAAAAAAATAAAAATAAAAGTGAACCTCCAAAGCGAGGTGTCAGTCTTGGCTTCTACCGTTGAGACAGCAGATCTCTCCCTGAAAAAGATAAAGCCGTAAAACACATCCTCCCTTTCCTATACTCTTGTTTTAGGATCTGACATGCTTTTTTGCTTTACCGTTCACAGATGACCCAGTGAGCTGCCAACATCACTCTTGACGCAAATGCTTATCCTAAAGGTAGGCAACTCTTAAAATACCGGGTTGCAGTTTCACATGTATCTTTCACAGAGAAGAAAATCTGAAAATGCAGATGAATTAAGATAACGAAGAGAAATGCTGATTATCAATGCACATGTAATCAAAAATTGAAATGCATTTACTTTACACTCATTTTTTGTGTGTGTTATGTGTATTAGGATATCCTAGCATTCCTCTCACATCAACTGTGTTGGAATCACTGTGTCAAGTCTTATTTTTCAGTGAATATACAGTATGGCATGTGGGTTATGAAGAGCTGGATGCTTGAAATGTTACTCTTTATTGAAGTCCTGTTAATGTTTATATTTATAGGTTCCTATTTTTTATTTTTCAAGTTGATGAAGGAAGGCATTCTGTGCCCAAAACTCTGTCTACTGGTACAAGAAATTACTCTGATCCTTGTTATTGTTATAGTTCATATTTTGGGCACAATGTTGAGGTGAGGCGAAAAGCCACATTAATATGTTTAGTTTCAATTTAATGCACAAGTGAGCTGAACACCCTTACTGTAAAAAAGTCTAATTTGGAAATAAAACAAAGATTATTGAAGTATGTTATACAGGAAAATA
Organism: Siphateles boraxobius; assembly: GCF_051911475.1. Taxonomy (NCBI): domain Eukaryota; kingdom Metazoa; phylum Chordata; class Actinopteri; order Cypriniformes; family Leuciscidae; genus Siphateles; species Siphateles boraxobius. The sequence continues at coordinate 41,065,340 of NW_027509208.1, read as the reverse complement.
TAATTTTAGTCTATCTACTTAAAAGTTTCACGTTTGATTCAATGTTTCACTTGCCATTTAGATTCATGTAATTCTTTGTGAAATTTACTAGGAATTTCATGGGAATGCAACACCAATTTTTGGGGGGTCACACTTTAAATTAAGGTCCAATTCTCACTTTTAACTATGACTTTTGCCTCAATAAACTCTTAATTACTGCTTATTAACAGTAATTGTTAAGTTTAGGTATTAGGGATTAAGGGATGCAGAATATGGCATTAATATGTACTAATAAACAGTCAATATCCTAGTAATATGCATGCTAATAAGCAATTAGTTAATAGTGAGAATTGAACCCTAAACTAATGCGTGACCTTTTATTTTGTTAGTGCTGGAAAACGACTTGAATGGTTTAGTGAGGTGAAAATGCAGATGAATATGTTGAAGCAGGATTCAGTGCATGTGTGCTGGACAGACTGTTTGGCTCCAGGCTGGAACTTTTTTCTCCATGGCTTTTTGTTATTTAAGGCTATGAGGTAAAACTATGTGGTAAAAACAAGCATCCTACACAGCGAAGACAGTTAGAGCTGCATAATTCACTCTAGATGCATCAATTGTCAAGCGTGTTGTTGCTCACTCTGACGTGTAACACATTCTTCTGTGAATGTTTTATTGCATTAAATGACTTTGATGGATTGGAAGAATTTTAAATGAATCTCAGTGTCACTGACAGGATGAGATAATGCACAATCTGATTCTTGACTATAATTTTACACTGCAGTTTCTCAGACCAGACTTTCGTGATCGTCTCTGGCATTTTTCAAGCGCAGGGTTGGTTTGGTAAATAATACGCATCACTTTTTCTTACACATATCTTGCAGTGATCACTAAATTTAATTCACATGGTGATATAATCCTTCAGAAGGGAGTGAAAAGAAGGGTTGACGGAATCATTTCCCGGAAAGTTTTTTTTCCCTCCATTTCTTCCATACACAGACTTGAATGTTCATGTTCTCCAGAAAACATGACTGGTGTTTCCCCATGCAAAAGTTGCCGGCACAATGCTAATGTGTTTTTGAGTTGCTCTGAAGAGGTTTTAATGCATTTCAGAGCTAGAGTGATAGTGATGGTTGCTCTTTGACTATTAAACATGACTGTATGCTCTCTTCACAGTAAACAGTGAGGCCTCGACTGGGTTAAAGGGAAAACTGGATTATCCCAGGAGTACAGCGATGTTTTTTGGAGGACATCCAGTCTGTGCCTGCTCCACTGGAGCTCTGAAAAACATCCCGGCCCGAACGGCCCACCTTGCATGATTCAATACCAGACGGCAGTCATTTAGCATTTGTGATTTTGATATAAGATGCGTGTGCATGAGTGTTTACATTGGCAGTGTGTCTCAGAGTTGGGGGTTATGCACATAATCCTTAAAGGAGTCGTTTCTGTTACTGAAACAAAGCTTATATGACTTCAGAACACTTGACACATAGAGGAATATAAGTCTATAAATAAGCACTACTGTACTGTGATGGTAATTTCATTGTGTTTTACAGATGTGATCACCTTACGAAGAAGAACAGTTTCTTCAGAAATGGTCTTTTTGTGTTCAGCATGAGGGTGAGTAAATGCCTGAAATGTTCATTTAATTCCTGAAACATCCTGTGTCTTTTGGGAAGAGCTCCCCAACTGTGATCATATCATATATAAGGACATCAGAACTATCTCAGTTGATGAAGCCGAGCTATATTTATCTGGGATAAAGAGGAAACCAGGAAGACTGGTTCACTCCAGATTTTCCTATGTGTTTTTATAATGTTGCTTTTTAATTTATGAGTGAAATAAGGTCTGTGCTAAACATAACTTTAGGAAATTTGAAGATTTTGTTCTACAACCTAAACTGCACACACTTAAACCCCAATCTTATCCAGTTACTTATTTGAAACGACGATTTAAAAAAATAAACATAACAGCTTCAAAATTCACATTTTAGATATGTGTGTGTGTTATGCTGTGGAACAAAACGTCCCAGTATCGTCAAGTTATGTTTACTACAGACCTTATTTTACAGCATGACATCAAAAGATCAGGAAGTAATACGGCTTTAATATGCATGACTCAGAACATGTTTTACTATTGAATTTACCAAATTTTACAGGATTCAAGTACGAGAGAGAAGCAACCAAAGCATTCCAGACTCTAAATTTATTTAATTTAAAAGAGTTCCTCCTCAGTTATACATAATAATTAAGATTTGAATAATTAAGTCTTTTTTGCTCACCAGGGCTGCATTTATTTGATCATTTGATCAAAAAGTGCAGTAAAAACAAAAATATTGTGAAATATTTATTATAATTGTAAAGAAACTTTTTCTATGTGTATATATAGTAAACTATAATTTATTTCTGTGTTCAAAGCTGAATTTTCAGCATCATTACTCCAGTCATCAGTGTCACATGATCCTTCAGAAATCCTTCGAATATGAGTCATTCAGTCGAAATAACTGCATTCGGGTTTGGAACAACATGAGGCTGAGAAAATAAAGACTCTGCATGTGAGATTTTTGAGGATATAAACATAAAGCTCATTTTATTAGTCATTATTAAAGTGGAAATGGGTCAGAAAACCAGACAGTGAACTAATTGCTACCGTCAAGCAATTTCCCTTTCCAACATGTTTCGCAAACATACTGCGGTGAAAGTCTCGTTTTACTATGATGCAGCTGTGATTTTTTTTTAACGAGTGTGTGTGTGTGTGTGTGTGTGTGCGTGAGTAACTGTCTGTCCTGTTTCTGTCCTCGTGTGATGTCATCGCTGACGTGTTTCTGTGACTAAAACACACAGAGCGAATCATTATCAAACATGTGGATCTTTAATAGTTTCAATAGTCTGTGCGTAGATTATAACTCATAACTGTTGTCTGCCTATAAAAGTCCCACCTTTTTTTACAGAATAAGGGTGTTTATGTAAACATTTGTCTAAAAATAATTGTTCTGTACAACACTGTGTCACATAAAGTGTTATTTTAGTATTATTTATTTACTATCTATACTTTTTTTTGCAGTTTTCATTTTAAATTTAGTTCAAGTTTTAGTACTTTTGTTTTGGAATTAGGTTTGTAAAAATTCCATCATAATCTATTATTACCCGTCATTTTAATTTTCATATTTTAATGATAATAAGACATTTAATAACAACACTGGTCTCAGATCATATTAAACCAAAAACATTCCTTTAAATTACAATATTCTTACTTTCTCTATCATGCGCACACATTTCATCATAAATAGATGGCATGAAGTTTTTTATAAATTTGAAAATCCATATTTCTTTTGGATTTGGATCAGTGAAAGAGTGCAAGAAATTTGTCTAAAATAATTATGTATTTTCAGCTTCAGAATCATGAATGTTTTTATTCTGGTGTCTCTATTGTCCTGTGCATTGAGTTTCCAGCACCAAGTCATTTACACCCACAAATTTAGCATTTTAATCATTTAATCACTAAGCATTTTTGATAACCTTTTACCAAATGTCTTGGAGTATCGCAGTAGTATCGTATCGTGACATGAGGATATTGTTACACTCCTACTTCTTCATGATCCAGTCACATTGATGCATTTGGCACACACTTTCATGCACATGAACTTGCATTGCACTGCACATTTATCTGTATATGTGTGTTTGACTTTACCAGTTTAGCTACAGGAACACGTAACACAAGCCCAACACAATGCTTTTCCCTACAGACGCATTGCTTTGCTGCTTGTGTACAATAGCACTATACATTATAATACAAGCAGGGTTTTCCTGTTTCTTGTTTGCCACTCGAGTTGCCATGAGGCGCTAAAGCCGAAGCATATTTTTAGTCACCTGTTCCCGAAAACACCTCTGGATGACCTTTCATGCACGCCCATAACTTTTAAAGCACTTGAAAAGTGACAATAGTTCTCCTTGATTCTTAAGTTGTAGTGCTTGATTTAGGAAATGACTCCTTCCTTAAGGAATTTCTCTTTTTCTAATCTATTAATGAGTTCAGCACTAGTTTTGCTGGTTATAAATAATTGCACATCATCTGCAAACTCCATTTGTCCAAGCTATTGTTTTTAATGATGTGTCCTCTGAGAAAAGGCATTGAAAATCATGTTGGATCATAGATCATTTCTCAAAAGTGCTGTAAAGTTCACGAACACATTCATGGAAGCTGAGCTAAACACAACGTTAACACAAAAAACACTGATGTTCTTCTGGGATTTGTTTGTATTCGCATTTACCAAGGGATTTTACACTTCTCAGTGATTTATATTTTCTTTTTAGTAGAACATCATGTTTATTTCTTCAACTTCAAGATCGTTGAATATTGAAAGTCTAGTATTTTGAACGAAATGTCACTTGCCACCCATTTTATTTTTGTAATGTGACATTTCTAAGTGAAATAAAAATATTCAATGAAAAGATAGTTTTATCCATCAGGTATAAATTTGATGGAAAAGTGTTTCTGCAAGACATATCAAAGCATTTTATTTGTAAGTTTTGTGTATTTCACTTCATCTGCAAACAAATCTGGAAAGTGGAAAGCAATAAAATAAATCCTGAACATGAAAAACAGATGGACATTTTGTTTACTCGATATAATGTTTTAATCTGAAATAAAGGTTGAACAGTTACGAAACTAATTCATCCAATAAAATGAAAGCACTTTAAAATTGCTCTTTACAAAATGAAAAAGTAGCTTATAAAACTTAAGCACTTTCCAGCAATTTGGAGATCCAAAACGCTGTAAAGACTTTAACATTTACTAATGAAAGACACTTTTCACCATCTGATCAATTCCTGATGAGTGAAACCCTACACTACACTTTTTTTTTTCTTACATTTACTTAATATTGTGTGTAGGTTGTGTGTGGATACATGAAGTTTGAAGTAGTTTGGGTTCTTCACTTTCACCTCTGGTTGCTTAGTTGGGGACACTTAATATTTAGCAATATTATTGATTTGTCTGACACTATTGGATGAGAGCTAAGTTGATGATGACATCAGAGCTGCTTTATAGATTAATTGAACTCATTTCAAATTTGATGATCTTTAAACAGTTGTTGAACAGAACTCAATAACCCTGACAATAACAATGACACTTTTTCTTTTAAGAGCTGCTTTACAGAAGAATTGAACTCTTGTTTGCATCATTGAATTATTATTTTCCTGTTTATCTCTGTAAAGCTGCTTTGAAACAATCTGCATTGTATAAAGCACTATAGAAATAAAGGTGACTTGTAATAATGATAAATAAAGACTTTTCTCAACTCTACTAAAAGTAAATCCACTTCACCAGCTAATTACTTCAGCAGCGATACCATAGAAATATACAAAAACTGAAGTTCAAAATCAAAACTCAAAATTGCCACTTGTTTCTCCGGCGCATGAGGTCTATAGATTATAGGGCCACAAATCTGCTATGTTTAAATTAGTTCGAACATCTTGATTTTTGACTGGCCAACATTTTTTTGTTAATGCTACATATTAAGTTTTTCTAACTCAATTTAGTTTGTTCGCTTAACATAATTTCATTTAGTTTCAACTCAATCTGTGTTAACCCAAAATCCCAAACCTTTGTTTTTAGAGTGCGTCATATAAATAAAAAAAAGGTTACATTTTTATTTGTTTAGAACAAATTAAATATGTTTTCATAGTTTAAACATCCAATAGTCGAAACCTCCGCATCAGGAATGTAATATTTCAATCAGATCTTTTTTAAGGGCAGATTCTGTCAATATATTCTCAAAATGCATTTCTAAACGTCACGTGGATCCGGACTTCATGGGTTTTGTGCCATGTCAAAGAGCAACACACAGGGGAGGAACATCTCATATGCCGTGCCATCTCTGTTTCAGGACAAAAAGCTGGCATTTCCTCAGTGATACTAGCGGTTTCCTCAATCAATCTCCCGGCTGACACACACAACGTCCTTTTCAGAGTTTGAAGGTTTACTTTGAATTGCATTAATGGTGTGTCATTTATGAAATAAAACACTAGCTTAAAGGAAAAGTTCGGTATTTTACACTTAAAGCCCTGTTTTAAGATCGTTTCTGATGAAATTGGACGGTTAAGATTGAAATTTGGACACATGCTGCTGTCCCGAGAATTTTCAAAAGATGCTTTCCAACAGGTTTTATCGTAGTTTTTGTCCAACTCCATTGACTTGTATTGGATGTTCTGTGAGATACGGTATTACTCCGCCGCCGGAGACGGAAATGGGGTTGTTTGTATTCTTTCTGTAGTTATGCAGTCGCGGTATCGTAGGCTACGCTATCCAAACATTGGCAAAGGTGCATTATCGCCACCAACTGGGCTGGAGTGTCTATTATTCAAGCTCTCAACGGAAGAATGTCCGGTTGTGATGCGTTTGGAAAAATAGGTCCACAGTTTTACAACGAATGGTAAATGGGGGGGGGGGGGGGGGGGTGCTAACACAGAAACCTAAAATTCTCGGGACAGCAGCATGTGTCAAAATTTCAATCTTAACCGTTCTATTTCATCAGAAACTATCTTAAAACAGGGCTTTAAATGTAAAATACCGAACTTGTCCTTTAATTCAATATGAAAATTAAACTTAGTAAACCAGCTAGAAACATTGATTTGCTTGTTTGAGCATCTAGACCAGTAACATTGGCTGCATCCGAAATTACATACTTCCCTATAGTAGGCGAAAAACAATATGTGTCAAAGGAAGTATTCACAGTACTCATAAAAGAGTAGGCGAAAAGTCCCCGGATGATTTACTACTTCCAGTGAGATTCTGAAGTGCGCATTCAGTGGATACTTATATCCCAGAAGAGGATTTGTGAATGCAGTGAAGCGACGCAACTAACTCTGGTAGGTCACATGACAGTGACATCATGGTGATGTAGTACGTTCTGATTACATTCTACATACTTCACACACTCATGCTAAATAGATCATACTTTTTTAATGGTTGCAAAGTAATTACTTATTCAAAATGACCTCCTACTAAATAATTTACAGCTTTCCTGTAAGCGCTCCTCTCTCACGGAGGAGCATGACCTGGTGCTTGCAACGCCAAGGTCATGGGTTCGATTCCCAGGGAAAGCAAGAACTGATAACAATGTTAATGTGTACCTTGAAATGCAATGTAAGTCTGCCAAATGCATAAATGTAAATAATGATACAAACTAAGTTCTGTAATAAAAATCTAGATGGCGCAGGCTGATTGGTCCTTAACTCAAACTCAATCACATAATTCTCTGTAGCAGTTTGCAGTGCACTTTCAGAAACGAAGATCTGCTACGGGTAATTCACGTACGCAAATTGTTCAGCAGCAGCAGCATGTCTTACTCGCTCACAGCAGTGTGTGTATGTTGGCAGTAGCAAGTCCTGTATTTATTCCGATTTTTCGTGTTTATTCAAATTCTGTGAGAATAGAGGAATCCACTCACCACAACTTTTAAAATCCTTGGAATCACTTTCAGAACGATATTTAGAAATGATCATTCTGATGAACGATAAAAACGTTAAAGAGTGCATGCATTTAAAGCGGCAGACGACAAAACCACCGAACGCACTTCTAATAAACAGAACGTTACCATGCATTGGTGTTGAGGATAAAATTGTTAGAAAAGGCTATTGCAACTTCTGCCTCATGCCAACTTTAAGTATGACCGATGAGGGGCCTGTATATTGCGGCACTGGACCAGAAATGACACAATGACATTTGACACAATGTAATTTCTGATGACAGTTACTCATGATATATTCACTGATCTGTGCGCATTTGTGTAAGTGGAGCATCTGCTCTGATGCAAGAGGGATTTGCCAAAGAATATGAACAGTTTAATGAGGAAACCATGTGTTAGTCTTTCTCTGGTGGTTTGTCCAGGATTTTTGTGGATTTGTTGTTCTTTTCCTGTAGCTCATCTGGTGATAGCAATGCCAAATCATGGGTTTGAATCCCAGGGAGCACAAACTGATTCAATTTATACCTTGACTGACGTCGCTTTGAATAATAAAATGTTGGATGTATAATTGTAAATGAGGAAGAATAAGCAAAAATGTTATTCGACAGAGACATTAGGAAGTTGAGATAATCTCTGCCGGATCATTGCACATCTCAAAATACAAATGTTTAAGATTTTTTTTAATGTTTTTGAAATAAATATATGCTCACCATTTATGCTGGATTTATTTGATCAAAAGTGCAGTAATATTGTGAAATACTATTACTATTTAAAATAACTGTTTAATATATAGTAAACTCTAATTTATTCCTGTGACCAAAGCTGTATTTTCAGCATCATTACTCCAGTCTTCAGTGTCACATGATCTTTCAGAAATCAGTATAATATGCTGATTTACTGCTTAAGAAACATTTCTGATTATTATCAATGTTGAAACAGTCATTTTTTTGTGTGGAAAATGTGATACATTTTATTTTCAGTTTTCTTTGATGAATAGAAAGTTGGAAAGAACAGCATTTATTTGAAATACAATCTTTTGTAACATTATAAATGTCTTTGCTCTCTCTTTTGATCAATTTAATTGGTCCTTGCTGAATAAAAGCATTCATTTCTTTCTTTTTTTAAAACAGTTGTGTATTTGATACAGATGTTTACTGAACGATAAGAAGGATTCTGGCAGCAGCTCCATGTAAATCTTACGGAAAAGAGCAAAGTTAGAGGATTATCTGGCGATAGCTGAAATGATTGGAATGTGCGATGTGATTCACGGCTCAGTTCTTCCTCTACAGATACGCTGGTTTTGCTTGGCCAAATAATCAGGTTCCAAGCAAAAAAGAAAATAATTTCAATCAAGCAGTGTGGGACTATAATCTTTTTACATTAATAAAGAATTGAACTGCAGTGTCAGTATTATTTCAACAATTTTTGTCGATTTATTACACAAACTTGATCCAGCTGACAGACCGCACACTGACACATGCTACTTGGTATGAAGTGCCTGCCAGAGTAATATCCGCCCATCGTTTCCAATCAGTCAAAGACCACCGGACCCTCCCACCCGACCCAGAGTTCAGATACCAGTGCTTTTCTCTCAAGCCGGGTTCAATCACATGATGTTCTCGCTTTGAGTGTTCAGACGTAAACAGAATGTGTTTCCATGGCTGAGAAGAGTCAAGGAGATGCCAGACAGACTGTTATTCTTCTCCGACAACAGATGCATTTGCATTTAACCCGAAACAAAAAGACTAGTCTGTTTAATGCATGTGCAACTCTTTAGAGCAGATCAGGTTAGTTGTCATACAGGGAAGTTGTGATTTATCTCAGTCTAGTTTAGTTGCACAAATGCTTGTTTTCTTTCACAGATGTGGTTGGTTTCAAACACTGAGAGAAAAAAAAAATTTGAACACAAAATAACCTGGTGACACTGTACAATAAGAATCTATGATCCATCAATTAACGTGAGTTAACTACATTAGTTAAGTAAGATTAATAAATGCTGAAGAGCTCTTGATCAATGTTTGCTTACATTAATTTCAACATGTAGGCTACTTATTCATTAATAAGTGACCATGGCACTCTTTACGATTAAAAAGCCTTCATTATTTCATGGCTACACACAGCCATGAATGATGTGTAGCCATGAAAAAATAAAGGCTATTTAATCGAAAAAAGTGCCATGGTCAACCCAGAACTTTATTGATGGACTATGATATACCCGAGACCGTAGAGCACCTTTATTTTAATACTCATCTGAGGATGCATTCTCCGTTATTGGACTTTGTTTGATGTACTAATGCATTTTTAAAAAGCTGTATCTGCATGTTAACTGTCACGTATGGCTTTATAAGTAAGCACACAAAGAGGAATAGCTCAATAAAAATAAAAAGTCTTTAATCCAGTAATCCACAGGGTAACACTTTACAATAAGGTTAATTAGTTAACGATAGTTAACTACCTAAGTAAACATAAATTAAGAAATGAACAATACTTCTATGGAATTTATTAATCTTAGTTTATATTAATTTCAACATTTACTAATACATTATTAAAATCAAAGGTTGTATTTGTTAACATTAACAAACAATGACCAGCTGTATTTTTATTAACTAACATTAATAAAGATGAATAAATATGGTAACAAATGTATTGCTCAGTGTTAGTTCATGTTAGTTAATACATTAACTAATGTTAACTAATGAACCTTATTGTAAAGTGTAACAATCTACAGAGTACATAGAATAATCACGGGTGAAAATATAACACCCCCCCCCCCGAGGGGCCGAGGCAAACTTGCAGGCTTGCGGGGCCGAGAAGGAGACCGGGTAGATTTTGAGGGAGCGTGGATTAAGACAGTGCTGGAGGAAATGGGGTGCAAGAGGGATGGAGAGATGAGGCGCAGCCAGTAGAGTGGAAGACTGTGGTGTAGTAGGGCTGGAGGGACAAGGGAGCCTGGTGGAGTCCGACGACTGACGAACCCCGGTGGGGCTAAGGAAACGTGGAGCCAAGGAGGGTCGAGGTGGAGTCAAGGGCTCTAAGGATTTACTTGGATCCAGGCGATCTTCTTACCAGGACAGATCTGGTGACTGGAAGCTAGACTGCGCATCAATGCCGCGCAGGAGGATGGATGGATGAGTAGGGGAGCTGGAGGGGTCAGTGAAGGCTGGGCTGACATACTGGAAAACTTTGGTAGAGGTGGTGGAAGAGGAAGACTAGGTAGGAATTCTGGAGACACAGGAAACTCTGGGATGGGCAGGACCAGCGGGGGGTCAGGAAACTCTGGGATGGGCAGGACCAGTGGGGGAACAGGAAACTCTGGGATGGGCAGAACCTGCGGGGGGGAACAGGAAACTCTGGGATGGGCAGGACCGGCGGGGGGTCAGGAAACTCTGGGATGGGCAGGACCAGTGGGGGAACAGGAAACTCTGGGATGGGCAGAACCTGCGGGGGGGAACAGGAAACTCTGGGATGGGCAGAACCAGCGGGGTGTCAGGTAACTCTGGGATGGGCAGGACCTGCGGGGGGGGGGACAGGAAACTCTGGGATGTGCAGAACCTGCGGGGGGGGACAGGAAACTCTGGGATGGGCAGAACCAGGGGGGGGGGGGGGGGACAGGAAACTCTGGGATGGGCAGAACCAGCGGGGTGTCAGGTAACAATGGGATGGGCAGGACCTGCGGGGGGGAACAGGAAACTCTGGGATGGGCAGAACCTGCGGGGGGGGGAACAGGAAACTCTGGGATGTGCAGAACCTGCGGGGGGGGACAGGAAACTCTGGGATGGGCAGAACCAGCGGGGGGGGGGGGGGGGAACAGGAAACTCTGGGATGGGCAGAACCAGCGGGGTGTCAGGTAACTCTGGGATGGGCAGGACCTGCGGGGGGGAACAGGAAACTCTGGGATGGGCAGAACCTGCGGGGGGGAACAGGAAACTCTGGGATGGGTAGGACCAGTGGGGGAACAGGAAACTCTGGGATGGGCAGGACCAGCGGGGGGGAACAGGAAACTCTGGGATGGGCAGGACCAGGGGGGGGGGGGTGGACAGGAAACTCTGGGATGGGCAGGACCAGTGGGGGAACCGGAAACTCTGGGATGGGCAGGACCAGCGGGGGGGAACAGGAAACTCTGGGATGGGCAGGACCAGTGGGGGAACAGGAAACTCTGGGATGGGCAGGACCAGTGGGGGAACCGGAAACTCTGGGATGGGCAGGACCAGCGGGGGGGAACAGGAAACTCTGGGATGGGCAGAACCTGCGTGGGGGAACAGGAAACTCTGGGATGGGCAGGACCTGCGGGGCGGGGAACTGTGAACTCTGGGAGGGGCAGGACCAGTGGGGGAACAGGAAACTCTGGGATGGGCAGGACCTGTGTTTGGGACGGACGGGGGGGGGGGGGGGTGTTTGGGGGGACAGGGAACTGGGAACTCTGGGATGGGAAGAACCACCGGGGGGGGGGGGCAGGAAACTCTGTGATGGGCAGGACCGGGGGGGGGGGTGGACAGGAAACTCTGGGATGGGCAGGACCAGGGGGGGGGGGGGTGGACAGGAAACTCTGGGATGGGCAAGACCAGTGGGGGAACCGGAAACTCTGGGATGGGCAGGACCAGCGGGGGGGAACAGGAAACTCTGGGATGGGCAGGACCAGTGGGGGAACAGGAAACTCTGGGATGGGCAGGACCAGTGGGGGAACCGGAAACTCTGGGATGGGCAGGACCAGCGGGGGGGAACCGGAAACTCTGGGATGGGCAGGACCAGCGGGGGGGAACAGGAAACTCTGGGATGGGCAGGACCAGTGGGGGAACAGGAAACTCTGGTATGGGCAGGACCAGTGGGGGAACCGGAAACTCTGGGATGGGCAGGACCAGCGGGGGGGAATAGGAAACTCTGGGATGGGCAGGACCTGCGGGGCGGGGAACTGTGAACTCTGGGAGGGGCAGAACCAGTGGGGGAACAGGAAACTCTGGGATGGGCAGGACCTGTGTTTGGGACGGACGGGGGGGGGGGGGGGGGGGTGTTTGGGGGGACAGGGAACTGGGAACTCTGGGATGGGAAGAACCACCGGGGGGGGGGGACAGGAAACTCTGTGATGGGCAGGACCAGCAGGTACAGGGGAAATAGGGAAGCATCCTCTTTAAACTCATCCATACAATAAATGTCCACAGTCCATTATTACCTCGACAGCAGTGCTGTGGGCAGGGCTCCACTCCATACTCTCAAACTCCAAGAGCAGCCCGACGGGAACGGCTTATGTAGCCGGCACACACACACTGGGTCAGACTCTCTGGAAGGCTCTGGGTTCTGTCTCGCGGGAGGCTCGGGCTCTCCGTCATGTGTAATCTAAACCATTCTGACAACCTCATGGAGTGTGACAACAAGCCCCACTTTAGGGATGCTTTAGGTGTTTAACAAAAGCTTAAATGTTCAATAGTTTTTAAAGCTTTAAACCTTGTGTCTTTACAATAAATTATATATTTTGAAAAATGTGTGACAACTTACCCCAGTCACCACTATGAAGAAATTTATTGATTTCATTGCCCTTTTGTTTTGGTATTAAATGCTGTAATGAAATGATCACTAGTGCATCACTAATGAGTGTAGCGTGATTTCTTAAAATGTGGGGACATCATCCTCCTCATCATCATATTATTATTATTATAATTCTCTTTGTTTTTGTGGTAACCTGGCAGCCATGTGTGATCTCCACCCAAACACTGCATCGCTAACACTGACTCTCTCGGATATTAGTCGTTGCTGTCGTAGTGTGGCTTCATGCGATACGTAATTAACCTATTACATAAGCACAAGGACAACGGTCATCCTCTGACACTCGTGCTTCATCAGTTTATGTCCCAACCCTGGGGAATACACACTGATTTAACCGTGTTTCCTTTTGTTTTCACATCCCACAGTCTTCCTCGCTGATGCACACTGCTGTTTCTGAGCTGTGATTGAGAACAGATGTTTTGGCCTCTCATGCCAAGACACAGAGATTCCTGTGCGGCCAAGAAAACCCTCACAAACACTACTATTGCAAAACCTGACATCCTTTATTACACGTATTTAAATGCAAATGTCCAGAAATGTAATGCCACTTGAGCTGAACATCTAAACTTAGTTCCATATTTGCATCAAAGGCTGTATTGCATTTCTTTCCATTATTGCTTCTGTTTTTGATGATTAGTAGCAGTAAAATGATCTCTCTGAAACCATCAGATTAAAGTCAGTGTTGTCTATAAATCTTCTCGGCTCCTCAAGATAACACATAATTGCAATACAATATTTGAATTACTGATATTTGGCACTTTTTTTTGTGCTGGCGTCTTTTATTCTTTTTCTTTCTTTTTTTTGGAACATGTGAACTTTTTTTCAGGGGGAAAATGTTGGGAAAGTTTGTTCAGATCTTAACTAAAACTAAAACCTCAAAAAAGAAATGTTTTTGTTTCTTGAAATAAAATGTACAAAAACATAAACAGTATCTCAGCTTGTTGTCAAGGCAAGATTTCTTATTTTCATTTTGTTACCTTGATGTACTAAAATAACTGAAATAAAAATAAAATAAATTATTTAACTTAAATCAAAATGAATTCAAAATATGAATGAAAACTATAATAATATCTTAAAACACTAGTTGTAAATTAATTAAAAGCTCAAAAAAAGCAAAATACAAATATCATTGCAAAGGGCAAAACGAATTCCTCATTATGCAATAATCATTTTATTATTTAATTAAAGCTCATAACGAGCAAAATTGGATGTCGATTGCATATTAAATATATCATTGCATTATGTAACACTCAGGAAATATTTGTAAAGTGATGTTTTTAATCAAATCCAGCCACAGGACTGTGAACAATACTCTCCTGTCTGACATGCTATGAAAATGCCCTGGCAAAATTTTGCTTGAATTTCTAGACTTGCACCTCATATAAAATGCTGGCAACAGCAATGGCAACACTTTATTTCGATAGTCGACTTAAGACATTCTACAGTAACTTTGCAACTACATGTCAACTAACTGTAAGGTTAGGGTTAGGATTAGTAGAATACATTGACATGTACTTGCAAAGTTAGTCTATGTTCAGACTGCAGGCAAAAGTGGCCCAAATCAGATTTTTTGAAGGTCTGAGAGAGACTGAAGCCTGACGAACCCAAAGAACTGTAGTGTGCAGGAAACAATAAAATGCACTATTGGTTTTGGAGCCATCTGCACCATTGTTTCACATTGCTGTAAACAGAATGTTAATCGTTATGAAAATATTGAGCTAATATGGACTAGACTGTCCGAAAGAGAAAAACAAAACAGGTGAACAAGGAGATAAGATAAGTCTGAGGAAAACTGATTTTGCACTGAGCTGGTTTGAGAAAAACATGCCGTGTGAGGAATAAAACACTCTTTGGATGTCAGAACCAGAATCAGTCTGATTTCAATCTTTTGAAAGTTTATAGATGTTCAGTGTTGATTTCAACACTCATAATATCAGTGGTCAAATAAATGTCAATGATCTAATAAAATCCACATACTGTGCTTTACTCCACAATGTTTTCATCACTTACCAACACATATAGATGAATAGGCGCTTCATAGGGTTTTCCATCATATGCATTCAGTTTTAATTAGGCCTAATTAATTTTTATCAATCAAGTAGCTTGAAAACAAACTTTATCATTAGAAAAAATTAAATAACCCATTAAACGAAAGTATTCTGCAAACATTCTAGGCATTTCTCCTTATATAGAAACTTTTTGGCGTGAAGTGTTTCTTTAAAATTGAGTCAAGAACCCTAGAATTCTATTTAGAACCAAATTTGACCTTTCTGTGAGTTTTAGCAGCAGATACATAATATTCACAAACATTTTCACATGGCTTTATTTCACAACAAGCTGATGAGTGTGTCAATACTTTACAATTGATTAGTTCTGCATTATGTTTCCTCAGAAAGCATGCAAGCACAAGCTGTTTAATAGTGCAGAAAGTCACAAAAATGTCCTCTTTTGTAGAAGTCTTAAAGGGTTTCGTGTCATTCTGACCCTTTTAAAAGAAGTCACTGGTATAGATCACATCTATGTGAAACTCTTTAAAAAACAAAGTTCCCTTAAAACTCATAAAATCTCGTGGCTGAAAGAAGCTTTTGCTTTGACTGTTGGGAAAAGCCTGTGCCTGTCTCTGACTGCTATCATCATTACATGTGTGTTTACATCACTGCGACCTGAAACCCTCACAACCAAATTAAACTCAGGGCTGTTACACCATAACAGTCTGACCTTTGATTTAAGACCATGAACATCTTGGGATCTCGGTGTTAAGTTCAATCGACGATTGTTTTGAAGAACTCCAGTTCCACCCGATAATTAAGAAACATACTCGGTTACTAACGTAACCTTGGTTCTCTCTAGAGAGGGAACGAGTACTGCGTAATATCTTACACTATGGGGAAAACTTCTTTTCCACGAGATATTGAAGCCAAAAATTATCCTTAATTTTGAATCAATTGGCTGCCCTGCGGCAACAGCAGCAGCCTATTGAGATAGGCCCTGCGTGACGTGATACCTTTTCGTCACGTCCCGCCAGAATAGGCATGGCCTTGGCCTATAAATACGCTCGACAGGCTGGTACAACATGTTTTCATCGCCGAAGCGAACCAGAGCTGTGTATGCACGGCAAGATACGCAGTACTCGTTACCTCTCTAGAGAGAACCGAGGTTATGTTAGTAACCGAGTATGTTCTCTTACGAGAGTATCTCTCGTACTGCGTAAAATCTTACGCTATGGGGAACACAATGCAACACGCCGTGCGTACTGGGATCCGACAAAGTCCCAAGGGCAGTAGCCCGGGGCTCATATAGCGCATAATTACCGTAGACTCACAGAGAGTCGGAGAAGAGAGGCTACAAGCATCATTCCCCATGAAATAGCATCCCATAGGAGCTAGTTATGTCAACAGTGTTTCACGCAGACAGGGTGAACGTGTTCAGCCTGAACTGGGTATAAGTACGGGTTATTCAACACCCATGGAGCTGTTTTATCGATCAGTGAGCGATGCACAAGCAAAACTCAGCATTCTGCGCCGGCGCAGCGGGACAGATAGTACTGAATTCTAGACCAACAGCAGCTTGGCCTGTAAGGCGGGAACCTCTAA
Source organism: Siphateles boraxobius (assembly GCF_051911475.1). Classification (NCBI taxonomy): domain Eukaryota; kingdom Metazoa; phylum Chordata; class Actinopteri; order Cypriniformes; family Leuciscidae; genus Siphateles; species Siphateles boraxobius. Next base: position 41,048,765 of record NW_027509208.1, on the reverse strand, counting down.
GTTATAAAACCTTATAAATGTAGACGGCGAGGCCCAGCCTGCCGCCATACAGATATCCTGCAAGGAAATCCCGCTAGACCGCGCCCACAACGAGGCCACGCCTCTCGTGGAGTGCGCTCTGACACCCAAAGGACACTGCAGGTCCTTAGAAGTGTAAGCCAGCGCTATGGCATCGACTATCCATCTGGATAGGCTCTGTTTTGATGCGTCCATTCCCTTGGAGCGTCCGTCGAACAAAACAAAGAGCGTTGAGGGATTTGGGCACGTATCCGTGCCTTGGTTTGAGTATGACTTTTGAGTCATTAGGCCCAAACTCCATACATGACGTGCTTACTGAGAGCTCTTGTAAGTCCCCTATGCGCTTCACTGAAGCGAGAGCCATAAGAAATACCGTTTTGAAAGACAGATGTTTCATGTCTGACAAATGGATTGGCTCGAATGGAGCACCTTTTATGGCTTGAAAAAACGTAGAAAGGTCCCACACAGGGACTGAGGGGGGTCTGGGAGGATTCAGCCTCCGAGCTCCCCTGAGGAATCGCACGACCAGGTCGTTTTTCCCCAGTGACTGGCCAGACGCCGGTTTTGCAAACGCCGCTATGGCCCACGTATACTTTGAGCGTTGATGGGGTTCTACCCTTATCCAGTAGCTCCTGAAGGAAGGAAAGCACTTCCGTAACCCCGCAGTCTACGGGTGAAAAGCCCTGAGCTTGACACCAGGCAGAGAACACCGACCATTTCGAGGAATATAGCCGTCTAGTAGACGGGGCTCTAGCTTCGTGATCGTGTTTAACACTCCCTCCGGGAGATTAGCAGGTACCCGTTGATGGCCCATGCATGTAGGGACCATAAATCCGGGCAAGGATGCCAAATCGAGCCCTTTGCCTGAGAGAGGAGGTCTCTCCTCACCGGTATAGGCCATGGGGCAGTGCTGGTCAGCCGCATCAGGACTGGGAACCAAGTCTGGTTCGTCCAGAGCGGAGCCACGAGCAGCACTGGGCATCTGTTTTCCCTGATCCGTTACAACACTTGAGGCAGGAGCGAGACGGGGGGGAAAGCATAGAAGGGGCAGCGGGGCCATACGTGGGCCAGCGCCTCCCTGCTCTTGGAGAAAAAGTTCGGACAGTGAGCGTTTTCTTGGGACGCGAACAGTTCGACCTGCGCTCTGCCGAATGTTTCCCACAGCAGTTGGATCGTCTGCGGGTGCAGCGACCATTCTCCTGCTGGGACATTGTTTCTGGACAGTCTGTCTGGTCCCAGATTCAGGTGACCAGGCACATGCGCTGCTCTCAGTGAAAGCAGGTTGTGCAGAGCCCAGACCAGGAGGAGTTCCGTCAGCCTGTAAAGGTTTCGGGACCTGATGCCACCCTGGTGATTTATGTATGCCACCACTGACATGTTGTCCGACCAGACCAAGACATGGTGGCCTTTTATCTGGGGACAAAGCGCCGTAGCGCGTTGTCGACTGCCAGCATCTCTAGACAGTTTATGTGTAGAAGCCTTTCCCGTTCTGACCACTGGCCAAAGAACGGTCTGCCCTCGAGCAGCGCTCCCCATCCCGAGGTGGAGGCGTCCGTTGACACCACCTTCACACTCGAGGGAGTCCCCAGACTGACGCCTAACTGATACCAGTCGGCTATTTTCCACGGTTCCAGAGCCGAAATGCATTCCATGTCGACCTTGAGGCGAAACAGACCAGAGGTCCATGCCCGGGGCGGAACTCGCGCTTTCAGCCATAACTGCAGTGGGCGCATGCGAAGCAGGCCCAGCTGAAGTACTGAAGATGCTGATGCCATCAGGCCCAGCATTTTCTGAAACCTGTTTAGTGGAACTATAAAGCCGCGGCGGAATATCTCGTGGAAAAGAGGTTTACCCCATAGCGTAAGATATTACGCAGTACGAGAGATACACTCGTAAGAGAACCTCAGTTTATTGGTTTAATGGGCGAAACCAGTTCATATAAATTATCATGTTGGTTATAGGCCTGCATATCTTTTACTGGATCATTGCAAATATTAAGTTCCCTTTATCATCCTTATGCATTGAATTTTTTGATTAAACTCTCTGTTACATTTACACTGAACGGTCAAGCAAATGCATGCAACAAACATCAATTATTAGTGATTCCTGAATTAATAGTGGCACCAAACAGAATTGCACAAACAACTCAAACGTTTGTTGAGAAAAACTCTATTTATTTGAAAAATGACTGTTCTTTGCTTGATGTTTAAGACTTTGCCAATAGTGGGAGTCCGTCTGTGAATTTTTAATGGTCTATGAGATTTTAAACATTTCAATTTGTTAGTTGTAGGGAAATTACACATTACATCTGTATGTAAAGTATATTATTCATTAATGCATATTCAACTGTTATTATAATTTATTACCGTAAATGTAATTTTTCAAAACTCAACACCTGATTGGTGCTAAACTGACCTGTTGGCATCTGGCTCGGTGACAGAATGATTGAATCACACCGGTACACGTAGTCATTTATGTCAAGCAAAGTTATTTGGTTACATTAGTTCTGTTTTTCTCTGAAAGATAAATGACGTAAGAAATGGGTTTAACACATAATATGATGCTCTTCTTTTGCCATCTAGAGGTGATCTGAATAACAAAACAGCTGCAAGGCTGGTTCCACAACTTTAACACAAGCCTTTCGTAACTGCTAAAAAAAATCCTGGTTTCTATATGTCAGGACACAAAAGGGGTTTTGTGTTTTTTGTCTTTTTATCTTATTCTCATGTAAAGGTTGAAGAACATCCCATGGATGTTGTATATTTCAAAAACACTTATTGCCTGTAGATGTGTCTAAAGTTATCACTTCGATGGTATATTCAATATAGTGTGTATTGTTTGTTTATTAATCCTAATAAACCTGTATAAAATATAAATATGAAATTGTATACTACACACACACACACACACACACAAAAACACACACACAAACAAACACACACTACAATTCCCATAAACAATAGCCTAATATATAAATGAAAGTTCAATAAAGGTAAAACACTAAAAATAACAAGCCTGCATTTTATTATATTGTTATTTAGGCTCTCTCTCTCTCTATATATATAGAGTATATATATATATATATATATATATATATATATATATATATATATATATATATATATATATAATCAATTGTTTAGGAATACAAACTTAGGAATACAAAAAAGGAATACATTCCTTGTTTAGGAATACAAACTTTAAAATATGCATCATATATGAGTGGATATTATTTATATATTTAAAATAATAATGTAAAGCATATCTTAAGTTTGTCATAAGCAGAGTTGCAGTGTGTTTTATCTCGAGAGAGTGAGGAGGAGCGATCACGTGCTCCTGTTGGCTGTAAGTACACGTCAGCGCTAGAGACCTCCTCATTCTCACATCACTTTCTCTTCCTGTTTGCAACTTTTTTGCACATGACACTTTATCTGGGTGAGTAGCTCGCGCTTTACAAACAACGAGATTTGCGACAAATTATCATTGTCGCGCACTTCGCTTTAAGAATCGCGTGTTTATTTCGCGCGTTCAGATAACAAAACTCATTCATGAACTTCTCTTGACAGGACGATGTTCGTGTTTCACCTGTGAAAATGCCCGGATTATGCCAACAACAGACGTGTAACAGCAGTACATGACCCACAGTTTGTTTTCCATGTTGCTTTGACATTGAAAATGAGATTACGGTTGTTGAAGAAGAACTTTATTGTGTGCCTCGTCGTTTTAATTGTCTTTATAATGTTGTTTTTTTCCATTGTACGGACTAAAGAGGAAACAAACGTGGAGGTGACTGAAAGAGACAGCACTCAGGCTGCTGTAATAATAGGTAAATTTGAGTACGGCAACATCCAGGATATGAGAAAGTCCATCTATGACAGCAACTACAGGCAGTTTATCCACAACGGAGACAAGTTTCCATTGGAGCCGGAGATGGTGGTCGTCGTTCAAGTCCACAATCGTCCGGCGTACCTCAAAATGCTCATAGAATCCCTGGAAAAGGTCATTGGCATACAAAACACACTTCTGATATTCAGCCACGACTATTTCTCAGAGGAAATCTCTGATATGGTCAAGGGAATCACTTTCTGTAGGGTCCTCCAGATGTATTTCCCATACAGCACTCAGCTGTATCCCAACGAATTCCCAGGACAAGATCCTCAAGATTGTCCGAGAGACATTTCAAAGGAGGACGCCATTAAAAAGGGATGTTTGAACGCGGAGCACCCGGATTCGTACGGACACTACAGGGAAGCGTCCATCACTCAAACCAAACACCACTGGTGGTGGAAACTGCATTTTGTGTTCGAAAGAGTGCGGGTTCTTCTGGGATACAACGGATACGTCGTGTTCCTCGAGGAAGACAACTATCTTCTCCCTGATTTCCACACATACTTCAAATCCATGACCGAGCTTAGGAAAACCAGCTGCGGGGACTGCGACGTCCTCGCGTTAGGAAACCACAACGGTTTATCCGGATTTCACGAGTTTTCCAGCAAAACCGAGACGACAGCATGGCTGTCCACCAAGCATAACATAGGAATGGGAATCTCCAGAGAGCTCTACTATAAACTGATGGGATGCAACAACGCGTTCTGCACCTATGATGATTATAACTGGGACTGGACCCTCCAGAACTTGTCTGGTACGTGCATCTCAAAACCCCTCAAGGTCCTGGTGGCTCGTGGAAGCCGGGTTCTTCACACGGGCGACTGCGGCCTGCATCAGAAAGAGGGTTGTCGGCCGGAAATGGCTCAGGAGAGGGTGGATTTGGCACTTAAAGAGGCACATTCGGCACTTTTCCCTCCTGCGCTCACACTGACGGACCACGGGCCGGTGGAGCATCATCCTCACCAGAAGAACGGAGGCTGGGGGGACGTTCGCGATCACACGCTGTGCATCAACTACGCAGCTCGACTCTGAGCTGGACGCTTCACTGTGTGCCATTCAGAATATCAGGGTTACATGTTGCAGGTTAAAGAGTTTGCTTTCACCAAAAATGTGAGCTATCATGGTATGTGTGTGTGTATGCAAAAGGAAAAATCTCTTTAAAAAGAAACAGGTCGACTTTTTACCCCAAAATCAATTGCTTCTGAATGTTTTACTGTTTTTTTTATTTTATTTTTTTAATTCCCATACATACATTTTTTTTTAATAGGATTTACAATTTTCACTCAGAAGTTGCTAGTAAATTTCATAAATAATTACAAAGAAATATTGAATTAAACATGATTTTTTTAATGAAAAAATACTTAAATAGTATCTTATGTTTGTGTAAAACATATTTGGAACATTTTTCCACTCTGCATCAAGTTTAAAAAAATATATATAAATATTAATATATAAATATTTGCGAAAGGAAAAATGTTGATGCATCTCACGAAAAAAAAAAAAAACCAGGTCGACCCCAAAATCAATTGTTTTACATAACACTTTACAATAAGGTGTTTTTTGGTAATTCCCATACTGAACAATTTTTTTGGTACAGGACTTACAATTTTCCCTCAGAAATTGCAGTAACACTTCACAATAAGGGTTCATTAGTTAACATGAACTAAGAATACTTCTACAGCATTTATTAATCTTAGTTAATGTTTTCAACATTAACACATTTCAACATTTACTAATACATTATTCAAATCAAATGTTGTATTTGTTAATATTATTTAATGCATTGTGAACTAACGTGAACAAACAATGAACAGCTATATTTTTATTAACTAGTTAATAAAACTAGTTAATAAAAGTTTTATTTGTTAATTAGTTAAAACATTAACTAATGTTAACAAATGAACCTTATTGTAAAGTTTTACTGAGATTGCTAGTAAATTTCACAAAGAATTACAAAGAAACGCTGAATTAAACATGATATTTTTAAGTAAAAAGATGTATTTACAACTTTTACCCCAGTGCGTCAACTTTTTAATAATTTAAATAAGCATACATCGAAGGAAGTACAAGAAGAACTACCATGAGGTATAAACACTAAACAGTCTACAATTTAAATAATCTATCATTGGTGTTTTGCATTATGATAATAATTGGGAAATGTGCTTAACTGTGTTGAAAATAATGTCATGTTTGTGCATATGTTACTGATTCATTTGACTTTGTGGTGAAAAGTGAGCTGGATATGTTTCATGAGGCAACAACTTTAAATATTATAATATTACTGACACTATTAAAAATTTGTCATGAGGTTTAAGATGCAAAATTGCATGCATTTTAATACTTATTTTCCATCACAAATCATAAACCTTCCAGTGAACAACATCTCTTTATTGTTCGAATGTAACATTCCTTTTGTCTTCCGTTACTGGTGTTTCTCTTGGGTTGTTTTCTATATTTTTTCAACATTGGGACATATTTTGGTGGTATATTTAGATTAGTGACTTTTATGATTCAGTGATTAATTGTAATGTGCCTTAAAAACATTCTTTAATTTGCATATGGCAATTTGCATAATTTTTATTTGTGGTTTCCTCCTCTATTATATAGACAATCATTTGATGATTTCTGCTTTTTCGGATGTCAAGCTACTTTGTTGCCTTGCATTGTGCTTAATATCTTGTGTAAATGTACATAGATGACAGGAATGATCTTGCAAAAAATGTTTCTCAGTATTTTTTAAAGTTTAAGGCCCGGTTTCACAGACAAGGCTTAGATTAAGCCAGGGTTAGGCCTTAGTTCAATTATGATGTTTAAGTAGCCTTTATGAAAAAAACTGACGTGCATCTTGAGACAAAACAATGACACTGACATATTTTAAGATTTCTCAGTGCAAGTTGCTTTCTGTTAAACAGCTCAAACATTCATTTTAGTCTAAGATTAGCTTAAGCCTCGTCTGTGAAACTGGACATTAATCTGCTGTTTTCATCTAAAACTGAGTAATGCAGTTAAAAAGGTTTGGTTTCAGACTTTTATCTGGAGTCACTGTGAATTACCTGCAAGAGTCTGTTTATTTTCTCAGCATTTAAAGGGACAGTTCACCCAAAAATGAAAAATCTGTCATTATTTACTCGCCCTCAAGTAGTTCCAAACCTGTATAAATTTCTTTGTTCTGCTTAACACAATAAGAAGATATTTTGAAGACTAATTGTAACCAAACAGTTGTGGACCCCATTGACTTTCATAGTAGGCCTATAGAAAGAAAATACTATGGAAGTCAATTGTGCCCCACAAATGTTTGGTTACGAACATATATATCATATAATTGATGACAGAATTTGAATTTCAGGCTGAATTTAGGGTCACAGCAACACAAACTTTCCTGGGACAGTAAAATTATATAAGTTGTGAAATGTTGACATGTATCCAAAGATATTCAGCTTTGTGTGTCGCTTGGAGAGTTTCCCAGGTACAAAGGTGTTTTGCTTTTTTCAGCTGACCTTCTCTCGTGTTTCCTCTGTTTCCTTTCTGTGATTTCCGTTATACGCTTGAAAAGGAAGAGCTGACATGCTCAAAAGAGTTGCCAAATGTTTTCCACTGGGAATTGATCTGAAATGCATTCTTTTCTTGTGTTATTGAGCGTGTGAAGTGTGAATTGCTTGCTCTAGTGACTGTTTTTCTTTTGTACGGGTAAGAGAATGATGCAGATAGGTTTGTAAATCTTTTGTTTTCCTAAAACAAATCATAATGCTATCTCCAAAAGCCATATTCATTTTTGATCTTCTAGCTTTGAGCCAAAGATGCATTGATGATGAGTGGTCGATCAGGAGTTTAAATACCGAATCACATCTGTGTAATTCTGTGTTCTCTGATGTAATAAATTTACTTCTTTGATGACTTTCTGTTTCCCAAACATAATTTTTAAACTGAATTTGTATATAATATATCGTTTATATTGCGTTCTTAAAGTTTTTTAATGACATATAAAAATGTTTAATTATGTGCTTGATTTATTGTTCAGAAACTGGCAGTACAGGAAATAATTCTTATGAATTGTATCAATATTTTATCAGACTTTCAGATGATTTTGTTTCTGAGGAAGGAGTTTATTTGTGAGTTGCTATGAGAACAAGACTTTTTCCATTTGAAATGATATACATTTCATCCGGATCTATTTTAACTGTAAGAACAGTGAACAGTGCACAAGCTGTCAGATAAAATAAACCTGCATTTGTTTACTTTCAGAGACTTTTAAAGAGCCACACTTTGCTTGCAATTTTACTTCATATGTACACAAGAGGGTATAGTATGATAATCAAAAGTAATATCAGTCCTTGGTCAAGAATTGTTCTGAAGTTAATCCTTGAGATCAACGTGTGCAAACCAGCCTGAAATATTATATTGCAACACTGTAGTTCTTGTACTAGAGTAGTTATTTTACTAGGAGTTGCTACTGTCGATATAAATATAGATATATTAAAATTAACACTCACCAAGCTCCAAATGCGAGTAAAAACTGGTGTCAATTGTGTAAAAAAATAGTGACTAACCTAGTAAACATAGTTGGTTAAGTCTTAAGTGAACCTAAACAGTTGAGAAAGAAAACGTGTAACAGTATCAGTTTATTGGATCCATGCGTTCGCTCTTAAAGTGACAGCAGCCTAATATTCCTGCTGCTGTTTATGGTTTTAATGTGAATCAAACAAAAGAAAAAAACACTGCTCTGTTATATTGTATTTATTGGTGCTTTTGCTTGTAATTTATTGTATTTACTGATTATTTACTTTTTTAAATAATGTTTTAAATTTATATTAGTAAAGCTAGTAGTTTTAGTTGTGATATTGATATTGTAAAAGAGAATTGTGAACTGCTATTTAAAATTTAGTTGTCATTAGTCATTACTGACTTTCAAATGCATGTAGTTGTATAACACAACATGAAGCAGTTATTAAATTACGTTATTTCTAAATTGTCAGGTATGATATAATTAAATAAGTAAGATATTTAAGCTTTGTGTCGTATATTTTGAAATAAATAGCCATTTGATTTAATTGATTTTGTGCTTCCCAGAAGTCTGGATTTTCAAGACCGCTGATCGTTGTCACGTGATATCTGACACGTTCCTCATCGTGTATCTGAATGACCCAATCACAGGCGTTTGTGCTTACTCGATGAGGGGCTTTAATTATAATTTTATCGAAATGGCTGCCCTCGTTTCCACTTGTAAGGCGTTACCGGCATAGACATCATATCTATGGGTACCGGTACTAATCTTTAAAATATTCTACTTTTAGTGTACAAATGTTTAAATTAAGACAAAAACGTCCCCTGAGCCGCCAACTGCCCCCTGTCGGAGAACAAATAACCGTCACTCACGAGCCAAACACATTTGTAACTCAGCGAATTATCTTCAATCCCTAAACCCTGCAGCCAATCAAAGTTTCCGCTTGGCGTCACGTGACTCGCTCAGAAGCGTGGAGTGGCAGCGCTGTGGTCTTCTGAAAACTCTTGCAGCTTCATGGCGGTATGTGGCGGGCAACAATAACAACACACAATATAATTTCAGTTAAATTAATGGCGCAGGAATGATGGAAAAGACCGAAGAACCTCCTTCCTTAAACACCGAGGAAGAGAGTTCTGAAAAAGACAAAATATGGTGTTTACAGCGCGTGGGGAGAGACTGTGACTGGCTGCATCTATCCGAGGACTCTGAGGTGCATGTTTACAGACTAAACAGCATGAATTTATATGTGTTTAAATGTGTTTACTTTTGTTCATATACTCAGTTTCACATGAAGATTTCTGAGGCTAAATTAAGCCTTACGTTGGGCTGTTTAGCTATGAATTAGCCGGAGACAATCCAAATAAAAACAACACTGAACACCATTGATGATGGAGTCAAAACAACATTTTATTTGTAAATGATGTCCAATTTAACTCAAACTTAATGAAATGTAAGGCAATTGAAGAAACAAAGCTGTTTGTCATAGGTTAATGGCTCCATTATGATTTCATGATGTACATGTATCCTTGCTTATTGCTCTCCTGTGTCTTTTTACTCAGGTTTCTGTTGGTCGTGGTCTGAATGTGACCCATCAGATTCTGTCAGCCAGCTGTCCACTGATGATATCCAGAAATCACTGCGTCTTCAAGCACAACGATAACGGACGGTGGACAGTGACGGACAATAAGGTGTAGTATGAGTCTGTCAGTCTATCTGTCTATGGGTCTGACTGTCCATTCCAGCATTTGATGGGCCTTATGGGCTCTGAAACACTGAAAGAAAAATACATTACCTACATTTATACTACGGGGCTGTTGAATGCTTGAATCTGCCGTGCCATTATTTTCAGGGAAACTAAACTAAAAATAAATATAGTAAACAATAGGATAAGAATTACAAACTATTTCCATGTTTTGGCCAATGTTTTATTATGTGCGGAAAGCACATTCTCTCGCCTGCTCAACACACACAAGTACGGACACACACTTGTACAGAAACGTGCGCTGAGGATTTTATCAGTAAAATAGTTTAGCAACTTAAAAGCTTCATGGCATTTCTCACTAGCGAGGTAATAACGGCCCTGTCTTGAAGCGGATTAACTTACAGTTTACTGTAACTATCCGTTTTATAAATTAAGTTATGTAATTACCAACAGAGGCTTGGGATGAGATGCGTAAGATATTATTCCCACACACAAGAGCATTTCAATGACAAAAACCTGATAAATGTCTTGAAATACATCATTTGAACAATGTTTTGAAATGTGGTAACCGTTGTATAAGACAAATAAATGACTCCGGGCTGTTGAATTATTGTAAAATAATGCACACCTGAGGTGTAACATTACCACCTAACCTTGGGTGCGCATTATTTTTCTAATAATTTAATGGCCCGGAGTCAATTATTCATTTTATATATATATATATATAATGTATGTATGTATGTATGACAAAAGTACATGACAAAATTACTAAAACCGAAACAAATAAAAACTGAAAATATGAAATAAAAGGTAATTCAAAATATTAATAAATACTATAATAGTTTATAAATAATACTAAAATAACACTAATGTCATCTAAATGTAAATTACACTAATAAAAATGACAAAAGTACATGACAAAATTAATAAAACTTAGACTAACATTAAAATTAAAACTGGAAATATAAATAGCAAATTCAAAAATATTAATGCATATTATAATAGTATATAAGTTATACTAAAATAACACTGGTGTCGTGTATAGCCTATATAAATCAGAAATAAAATAAAAATAAACCTAAATATAATTAGCTAAACAAAATCGAATACAAATTTAATAATAAAAATGACAAACGCACATAACAAAATTACTAAAACTTACTAAAATTAAAATGAAAACTGGATAAATAAAAGCTAATTCAAACTAATAATAAATACTGTTATAGCACAATAATGTAAAAAAAATAAAGCTAAAGCTAAAATATATATAAAAAAGTAATAAAAATGACAAAAGCACATAAAAAATAAAAAATAAAAAATAAAAAAAATACTATAATAGTACATTATTATTCTAAAATAACACTGGTGTTATCTATATAATAATTAAAAAGAACTGTAAGTGTGCTTGTATGTTGTTTTTCATGTTAACATGTCTGACTTCTTTTGTTTGTCTATATACCCAGAGTCTGAACGGCGTGTGGGTGAACGGGAGCCGAATACCTCCAGCAAATCCCTTCCTGCTCCATCAGGGAGACTCCGTGAGACTCGGCGTCCCTCTCGACGGCAACCCTGTGGAGTTCGACTACACCCTCGTCCAGAAGAGTTACAACGAAGTCAAATCGTTCTTGTCCGGGAATGTTGACAAAGAATCTGCCGCCGCTCCCTTAGGCCAAAAACTGAAAAACTCTAAGAGGAAGTTGGATGGAGACGACGAGTCGGAGCCGTGTCCCACGAATCAGTCCAAATCTAAGCTGTACCGATGCTCCGGTGCGGATAAATCACGTGCACAGCCCTGCCCATCCGGGGAACGCCGGGAAACTGCAAAGTTTTCCTCTAAACCTCTGGAGGAGGAGCGATGCGGCGATACAGCGGGAAGCAGCTCGAGCGCTAGCACCGAAAGCAGTCAGCAGCTGGCTAGCGTTCACCGCTACAGCAAGAGCCTGATGGTCCTGAAGAGTCGTGTTGGAGACACGCAGAAGCGCGCGGCGGAGCTGGAGCGGCTCCGGGATCAGACTCCGGAGAGAGAGCGGGAGATGCAGGAGCTGCAGACGCAGCTGGACATGTTGCGGGGTCAGCTGAGGTCGCAGAAGGAGCAGGCGCTCAAACGCATTGAGTGTCTGGAGAAATCCTTCTGTGAGGAGGAGCGGCGCCTGGAGGTGAGCCTCCAACACCAACTCAAGTCACCTTTATTTATACATTTATATAGTCAGGTCACATATATATTATATTTTGAAACTTATTCCAAGTGACCAATCACATTTTTTGTTTTTAAATGCCATTTTAGGATGGATTTGTCTAACGTTATGCCACGAAAATAGACTAGGTCCACAAATGTAATTTTTGCAATTAATTTCCTATTTTGTGCACAATGTGGGTCAGATGTTAAGTCATGTCACCTTTATTTATATAGCGCTTTTTACAATACAGATTGTTACAAAGCAGCTTTACAGAGATAACAGGAAAATAATGCAATAAAGTTTGTTTCCAGAAGAAAATAGCGTCACAGTCCAGCTTAAGTAAGTTCAGTGATGTTTCATTTTTTGTTGTACAAAAGTTATTCATTTAGATCATTCTATGCTATGTGAGATTAGAATAAGTGTTTCCAAATTTGTAAATGTACCCAGATTAGCCCGAAAGCTAGTTTAGTTTTCTTCGGTAGTCCCTTTGCCAGATGTTATTAGGCCAAAAACTAGACAACTACACAACTAGTTGTAAACAACTATATAAAATACATATTAAACAAAAAGATATGTACACAATAAAATAAATAAATATATATATATATATTATAGTTATAAGTTAAATAATACTAATTTTAATGAAGTTTTTAATAATAGAGGAAGCAGCATTAATGTTTATTTAGAGAAGGGACAGTGTACATTAATCAACAGGCATGAATGTAAATGTACACAAATTAGCCCGAAGGCTAGTTTAGTTTTCATTGAAAGTGCCTTTGCCAGATGTTATTAGGCCTAAAACTATACAAGAGTGTAAAACAATAACAACAATAATAGAACTAGAACTTGTAAACAACTCCGTAAAATACAATTAAACATATTATACAAAGACGATATATGTGTAAACAATAAAAAAAGACGTGTATATATATATATTAAAAAAAAATAGTATTATTTAACTCATAACAATATATATATTATATATATATATATATATAATATATATATTGTTATGAGTTAAATAATACTAATTTTAATGAAATTATTAATAGTAATAATAGAGGAAGCCGCATTAATGTTCACATTGTTGATTATAAAGAAGCCATTTCTTAAAAATATGCTCAAATGAGTTGAAGGATTGGTTCACCTCAAAATGAAAATTTCCTAAGAATTTACTCACCCCAATGCCATCCAAGATATCCATGTCTTTCTTTCCTCAGTGGGAGAGAAATTAAGTTTTTTGAGGAAAACATTTCTGGATTTTTCTTCGAATAATGGACTTCAATGGCAACCAATGTTTTGAAGTCCAAATCAATGCAGTTTCAAAGGTATTTGAAGTGCTTCAGTGGACTGTGCACGATCGCAGCTGAGGAGGAGGGGCTTATCTAGCGAAACGATAGGTCATTTTCCCCAAAAAAAAAATATATATATACTTTTTAACTACAATTGTTCGGATTGAGCTGATCTGCAACGCGCCGGGAACTACGTCATCACGTCGATGTCGGTACTTCCGCCGGCGCCCGCGACATTGACAGTGAACTTTCAACGTGATGATGTATATCTTGGATGGCATTGGGGTGAGTAAATTATAAGGAAATTTTCATTTTGAGGTGAACCAATCCTTTAAAGGATGAGCATTCTCTAATTGATTGTGGTACAGTATTTCACTGATGTGATGCTCTGAATGAAAAATCAGCTTGACCAAAGGAAGTTTTTCTACGTGGAATTATACAATCCAATCAAAGTTGTAGTGTTGACCAGTGTTGCTATTGTTAAAGGGATAGTTCACCCAAAAATAAAAATGTGCTGTTTACAGGGTTCGTACAATGAGCTCATAGTACTTGGATTTGACATTTTGAAATGGAAGTCTTGGAAAACCCTTGAAAACAGCCATATTTCTGAAAAGGTGCTTGAATTACTTGAAAACAATAGGTTATATTAGAAAATAGTTAATTTTATTGATAAAATATTTTTTCACACTCATCCGATATTGATATAGAGCCATTTCACATGGCTATGAGTGTGATATCGGTCATATAATTATTCAAGTATATGATACAGCTTTCAGTGTATCGTGTTTTGATAAGTGAGATCTCTGTAGTCCTTGAAAACCAAAAAAGTAGTGCTTGAAAAGTCCTTGAAACTCCTGGAATTTAATTTTACAGTATTTGTACGAACCCTGTGTTAATTTACTCCCCCTCTCAGGTCATATAATATGTAGATGACTTTTTTTCTTCAGTTAAACAGTGAAGTTTTAGTTGAAAGAAACCGTGGTCCTTTGGTGATTCACATAATGAAAATCAACGGCTGCCGTCACTTTGAGGCTCAAAAAAACAAATACAGGCAAAACAAGATTAATACCCGTGGCTCTTGATGATACATTGAGGTCTTATGAAGCGAAACGATCGGTCTGTGCAGGGAACTGAACATTATTTACAATATTATTACCTGTAATTCACAGCCTGGACAAACAGTCCTGAGCGCATTAACCACAGACTGGAGCACGAGGAAAATGACACGTTTCTTGTTTCTCGGATGATCCACCAATAAAAATAACATTGTTTACATCTAATTTATTACATTAGGGTAGGCTCCAGCTCAGAATATAAAACCATTGTAGTTTTGTCTGTGTGTTGACTCGTATATGTTGTTTTCTCCAAGACTGAAAAAGCACAACAGAATGAGGTGGGCTTGAAAAAACAACTTGAGGACGCATTAAAAGAGGTAAGAGGGGAAAAAACAGCACTATTGCACTGCAATATTTTGTTTAAACGGAAATATTATATAACGTTTTCCTATTATATTACAGCACCGGAAAGTTATTGAGGAACTCAAACACGCTCGGGAAGGATTCAAGGAAGCTCTTCAAGCCAAAGATAAAGAGCTGGAAGTTACAAAGGTAATCATGGGAAAGTTGAGCACAAGTATGATTTTTAATCGGCATGGACAGTAAAATATATGCAGATAAATGAAGCAGATTAGTTCACCAAAAAAATAAAATGGTGTTATTTTTCTGTAAAACTCAAAGGTCAGTGTGTGATGAGTTTCCTAGCTGTTCTTTCCCTGTTAACGAAAGTGAATTGAAACTCTTTGAAGCTCCAGAACGATCATGCAAACAAACCTTTTAATAGGCTAAAATGAGTGACCGATGACCAGATTTTGTGGAAGGGTTGATTGATTACATAATGCCTAAAAAGTAAGTAAAAATACAATTTTCTTTGCAATAATTTGACTTTCTCCCACAGGAAGAGAAAGAGAAGGCCAAAGCTCAGAAAGAAGAAGTGGTCACACAGATGACCGAAGTGCTGGAGAGTGAACTGCAATGCAGCATTTGTTCAGAGCTCTTCATTGAGGTATAAAAAACATGAAGTAAAGATCATGTGATCAGATGAAGGAATGACAGGGAAAGAACACCGACTTATCGAAAGATCAGAACTTTCTTTTTTTGTATAAAAGTTCACGTGTCAAACTGTGTGTAGGTGTAGAGTGTAGGTTGAGTGTTTTATAGAAAAACTCCAATGGAAATGTTCAGACACATAAAAATGTCTGTATTTCATTGCATTAGAAACAAAATATCAAACCAAGTGGCAAAGTAAACAAATGATGCTCAATGTTTTCTTCAGGGCCACCTTTTCATTCAAAGGTCATTTTTTGTCAGTTATCCTCCAAATCAGAATGTAGTTCATAACATTTAACTAATGTAATGTAAATGTGAGTCACTTTGAATGAAAGCAACTGCCAAATGCATAAATACACACACACACACACACACACACACACACACACACACACACACACACACACACACACACACACACACACACACATATATATATACATATATACATACATACATACATATACATTTATTTTGTGCTGAGTTTCTTTAAAATAAATCATGTTTGTTTAGATATTTTGTTTTTTAATGCAAATACATTAATACTGTGGCTAAAGTGTCCAAATACTACCGTTCAAAAGTCTGTAAGATTTTTTTAATGTGTTTGAAAGACGTCTCTTCTGCTCACCAAGGCTGCATATATTTGATCAAAAATACAGTAAAAACAGTGAAATATTATTAAAAATTCAAATAAGTTCTATTTGAATATAGTTTAAAATGTTATTTATTCCTGTGATGAAAAGCTGAATTTTCATCATCATTACTCCAGTCTTGGCCATCTCACATAGTCAGACTTTAGCAATATTTTGAAACTTTTTCTAAGTGACCAAAATCAAATGCAATTTCAGGATGGATTTGTCTAACGTTATGCCACAAAAATAGACTAGGTCCACAAATGTACTTTTTGCAATTAATTTCCTGTTTTGTGCACAATGTGCATCAGATGGTAAGTCAAGTCACCTTTATTTATATAGCGCTTTTTACAATACAGATTGTTTCAAAGCAGCTTTACAGAGATAACAGGAAAACAATGCAATAAAGTTTGTTTCCAGAAGAAAATGGCGTCACAGTCCAGCTTAAGTTCAGTGATGTTGAAGTGAACGATGGACTGTGCAGGACACAATCCTCTTGAACTTTGACCTCTGTGACCCCCTCAGGCTGTGACACTGAACTGCGCCCACAGCTTCTGTCAGCACTGCATCCGAGAGTGGCGTAAACGCAAGGATAAGTGTCCCATGTGCTGGCAGACCATCACTTCTCAGACACGCTCTCTGGTCCTGGACAACTGCATCGACCGCATGGTGGAGAACCTGAGCGCCGACATGAGAGAGAGACGCCTGGGGCTCATCAATGAGCGGAAAGGTGAGAGGTGCGTGACATAACCGCGTCTTCTGTCTGATGCGAGTCTGTGAGAAGTTAAGGGAAGACACCACAGGTGAATCGGTTAAAACATTTAAAGGTGCACTGTGTGATTTTTAGCGGCATCTAGTGGTGAGGTTGCGAATTGCACCCAACAGAAGTTACGGTGGCCAACAGGAAGTGATGTCGTTGTCTGAGACAGCAGAGAGTAGCCAGTTCAGCAATGAGGTTTCTTTACAAAGATAAATTAAAAATTAGGTTTACTTAATTATTCAGTAAAACAATGTTATTGCGAATATTAATGTTACTTGTTCATCATTGTGTCAGTGTTTTATTCGCTGACTTAAGCTTCTGTGCATGAAGAACAACATAACGAAACGCGTTTGTCCGTTTAGGGCCACTGTAGAAACATGTCGATGTAAGGGGATCCGCGGTGTGTGTAGATAGAAATGGCTCATTCTAAGGTAATAAAAACATAAAGGTTTATTAAGTAAGGTCTTTATACACCACTCAAAACATAGTTATGAATATGATATTGCATTTCTGTCAACAGATCCTCCTAAATATTACACAATTCATCTTTAACTTGAAGAAATCACTGTAATTCCCCAGCTGATTGATTACATTAAGAATTGCTGAAGAAAAAGGTTTCTGAAATGTCATGTTTAAATATGCAGATGCGGCATTATCTAAATAAATATGAAGGATTTTGCATAAATTTCCAGAACTGAACATTGGATAAAGCCAGTTTCAAAATGTCAAAGTTTCATTTTCTTGACATACTAGAGTGAAAGGTTTTTACTGAGGGGATTTTGTACGGATATTTGAAACTGGAAGTTATGGTGAGGGGCGGGACATTTCCCAAACACACTCGAAATCCTTATCTTGAGCAAAATAAGCAAGCTGACATTCAGTACAATCTGTATCTTTTATTTAGAATACATGCAAATGTCATTTACGTCTTTTAGTTTGTCAAGAGATTTAAAGCGTTGTTTTTGAAGAGTGCGCATGTGTGAACGTGCTCTAGTACAAAAGAACAAGGCTTTGATTGATTCTGGAAATAAAGCAAAATCACTGAGAAAAATGAGAAATAGTCCTCAGAAGTCATGTCTGTAATTTACAGCAAAACATCGCAATTAATTCAATCTCAAACAGTTTCATTAAAAGAAGTTATAACTCCACTCCTGCGTGACATCATTCACCAATGTGATTGAACGACCAATTTGCGAAAATATGTTTTCGGGAAACAGTCGTGACTATCTAGTTGATTTCTTCAACGATGCTTCGTACTATAGTAGTTAAGCAGCTAGTTACGTTACTGACAGACTTAGAAGAAAGGAGCTGCAACAATATCAAGCCTTAAATTAGCAGTTTAACCAACATCTGTGGTGCTCAAAATGTTCAGGGGCCTCATTTATAAAACTGTGCGTAGGATCCTTACTAAAAGTGCACGTGCGCCAGAAAGCTAAAAATTGCGTACGCAGAAAAATATTCAGACTTATAAAACCGTGCGTACGCCAGAACCTGCGCAAAATTCACTTTATAAATCCCAGTTAGCGGAAGATTGTGCGCACATGCGTCTCCTCCCCGAAACAACCATATATTGAGCTTACAGTTTTTACTATGCATATCCTCATCTGCATATCATTTGCATATGATTATTCATCCACCTGATAACATGTTTAACGGTTCAAGACATTAGGAAAATATGAAATACGGATTTGCTGTCACATTAGTTTCATTAATAAAAAATCATTTGGTGGCATATCCTTGCCTTTTTTTTGTATAAATAAATCAAATAGTGTAAAATACATTTCGGAGAAAGTTTTTCTCAATCTTTTCCTCTGGCCAAAGAGTATTTTTAATTGATTTATGTTTTTAATGGAAACAGATAGACCTTGTTGTGCACGAAACTATTTTCTCAGACAATCTGCTATTATCATGATAAGCAATTATCTCTTTAGTTAAAACATTAAAACACAGCATGCCAGAGGAAAAGTGTTCAAAAGCATTTGCATCCACAACAAATATTTCTATTTGTTGAAGATAAAAAATGTTGTAACATATTTAATCTAAATGTTTACATCAGAAGTAAAACATAGTTTAAATCCTTCTTTTATTTATTTAAACTGCATTGTGAACATGAACTGTATTTATGATTAGGACTTATAATGAAGATACGGTTTTAGATAGGCATATATGCGTAAGTTTCAGTAAAACGGCCCAACGCGCTCGCTGGCGCGGACATTTAAGAAGGGATGGATGTTTGCTTCATGTGATGGGCTTGGTGAGTGAAATTATATTTGTATTATCTTTCTGTATATAATTTTTTCGATTTTCTGTCCAAAAGTGACCAAAAAGACTCACCATCGGTGTCGCCAAACTGCTCCATCTCCAAAATGTTTGTACGCATGGGTCAGAGTTTGCGTGCAGGTGCACAGATTTTCCCGTCAAGTTTGTTTTTATAAATCACAACTTGTGCGCCGGAAGTGGCGTACGCCTCTTTCAGGGCCTGTTTTGTGCGTACGCAATGGTTATAAATGAAGCCCCAGGTCAGGTTCTCTTACAAGTTACCAATGTTGCTATAAGGTCATTCCTAAAAGCTGAATATGTAAACTGTGTTCTCAGGGCAGAAAGCGAGCGTCCCTCCCACAGTCGTGGTAATAAACGACGACAGCGACAGCAGCAGCAGCAGTGACGCTTTCCTTCAGGGAAACAGCTCCATGTTGTCCGACTCCAACGACTCTCTGCTTCATCTGGTTCACTTCCCCAGCGACGACGATTCGTCCTGGTCGGAGGACGACGATTATCTCTGAGAAATCCTCCGACACGCACTCGTGAAGAACAGACACGGCTCGTTTCTTTGGTTTCATGTTTCGTTTACCCAGGCTATTTTTATGTTTGTAGCTCACTGTATGAATTGTTTTGGGCTTTCTGTGTTAAAATAAACTTTACAATTATTTTGCACTCGGCCGTTTTTAAGTTGTGTTGATCAATTCTGTATAGAACGTTCTGTGTTCTGTGCATAATATTATGAGTATACTTTAATTTCTTCTACCAATAAAGGCCAGTTCACACTGCATTGACAGATGCCGACCACTAGCCACAGACACTTCAGGTTTTGTCGGATCAGTGTGTTACCCTGCCTGCGATCGTGACGTAGGATAACCTGGTGTTTGTCTGTGTTTCAGTATGAAGTTGCACATTTTATCTCATTTAAATCCATTTAGCTGTATCCCACAAAATTTCTCAGGCATTTTCTTTAATGTAAACATGCTCATATTAAATACACACTGAAAAAAATTATGTGACAAAGTATGTATTTCCCATTATAATCGATGCGGCTGTCTGAGGTAATGACTGTTGAGTTTAATGGGAAGATGCTTTTTTGCAGTCTGGCTTTCATTGGTTGTTTCTCACACTCCAGTATCTGACACAAGAGGGCAGCAGTGTGATATGAGTGTTTGTTAAATGTTGATCCCTATGGGCTTGTATATCCCTGCTGAACGTACATTTGGCATCTGGACATTACCTTTATATTTATGTTTAAAATGCAACAGCATAAAGATAGCTGATTGCATTTGATCTGTAATTATTTCCTAATTGCTTGCATTGCCCATTTGCTATAATTTCTACATGCTTTAATGTAAAACACTACAGGTGAGTAGACTAAAATTTGAACTAATGGATATCGCCATACTTTCCCAGTTGATTAATCACAGTATATTATGGCAATTGTTTTGTTTTATAATGCAAATTATGCATTATATAAACAAATATGCACTCATTTTCAGATATTTCCACAACAGAAAGCCAGTTTCTTATTTCATTCTGTGGACAATATTGAAGGTTTTTACTGAGGGGATTTTGTATACCCTATTTTATCACTACATAAATCCTGTGCTGTCAACAGCCAGAATTTTTTTTTTTTTGTCAACAGCCAGATTCAGAAGTTATTACGAATAATGTAAATTAGGCAAATTATTTATGAACAAACCCCTCTGTAAAAACCTTCAGAATATAGATAGGAATAAAACTGTAAAGTTTGGTGTATGTAAAGCTGCTGAAGTGGAAATCTCTGACTTGTTGTAGGAGAAAAAAACATGAGAAAAGGTATGAAATCTGAAGCGTATTAAACACAAAAATGTGTATTTTGGATGTTTTCTCTCCATAAGTTTGAAAGAAGACATAGCAAAATAGCCTCAAAATTGAGTAGTGCATTAAAAAAACAATGGGTTAGCCTGTGGTGTCTGTCTAGCCTTATAAAGAATCCAGGAGACGGTCATTGAATTAGTGCTTCACTATTAGGGCGCTTCACTCCCTAAAAAAAATTAACGTATTGCATTACTTAGTTATTACCGAAGTGTGGACTCTGAGGAAGTCCACAAGTCCGGACTCGGAGTGTGCCATTTAGGACAGGGCCTTACATTGAAATGCGCCGACATGTTTCTACAGTGGCCCTAAACGGACAAACACGTTTCGTTACTATGTTGCTCTTCGTGCAAGGAAGCAAGCTTAGTTCAGCGAATAAAACACTGACACAATGATGGACAAGTAACAATAATATCCGCAATAACATATAGTTTTATCGAATAATTAAGTAAATATAATTTCTTAATTTATCCTTGTAAAGAAACCTCATTGCTGAACTGGCTACTCTCTGCTGTCTCAGACGACAACATCACTTCCTGTTGGCCACCATAACTTTTGTTGGTTGCAATTCGTAACCTCACCACTAGATGCCGCTAAAAATCACACAGTGCAACTTTAAGGTTAGGGGTTTGAATTTTTGCTACAAGCATAAATGGCGCCTCAAATCATATATGTTGGAGTATTTCGTTATCATACACCAACCTAGGTATTGTATCAGCAACTTTTCCATATGCAAACACCCAAAAATCTACAAAGATGAAACCCTTTCCAACGCTGCTTATTTGAAAAAGTAATCTGATTACATAGGCTACTTGTGTTACTTGTAATGAGTTACCTCCAACACTTAGCATCACTATTAATATATCTCATAGGTGGAGTATGGGATTTGGAAAACGACCCGCAGATTTTGAAAATACACAATTCAAATGGTCCTACCTTCTTTCCTCCAACGCTGGCCCTGACTCCACCCATTCGAAGAACATGGACGCGCAATCATGCAAGAGCGAAAACTCAGATGCGCGAGAGATTGTAATGACGATTTACTACTAATCATGGAACCGGCTTTACTGAGGAGATGCGCATGCGTCACAAGCTTTGAGTATGCGCCTAAAGGGGGTCACGCGCGCTGGGGGGAGGGGGGTGTGGTACGAACGTTTGATTGGCGAACTTACTGTCCAATGATTCTAGGTGGTCTAGGAAATGATTGGCTGGAGTTTTTACGAGTCCTGCCCGTTCCACAGATGATTAAATTGCTTAATTTTCATTTCAG
This sequence comes from Siphateles boraxobius, assembly GCF_051911475.1. Lineage (NCBI taxonomy): Eukaryota > Metazoa > Chordata > Actinopteri > Cypriniformes > Leuciscidae > Siphateles > Siphateles boraxobius. The sequence goes on along the minus strand of NW_027509208.1, from coordinate 41,026,301 downwards.
TGCTTCTAACTCAGTGGCTTTAAGTGGGTTAGGAATAGGATTTTTTAAAAATGGACAAAAAAGAGAATCACATACCCCACCTTTAAGATGAGTAGTTTGAAAATTTGCTACACCTTTTTTGCTCAAGAACCTCAAATCATGTATCTTGTTAAAAAAAGGAGTGTTTTGTTATGAGCTACACCAACCTTGACATCCCATACAGCACCACAGTGTCGGCCCAGATCCGGCCCACATATGGTACTTGACATGTTAAATCCACATGTAGCCTATGGATCTGGGCCGAAACTATGTTGCTGTCTGGGATTGTGTCAGCAACTTTTCCATGTGCAAACACCCAAAAATCAACAAAGATGAAACTATTTTCTTGTATGCTGTATTGTTCTTCTAACTTAACCACTGTTTACTTCTCCTAAAGGAACAGAATCTGAGTGAACGGCTCGAGCATCTGTCGAACGCCAGCGCTGTGATTCACCACAGGCTGCATGGAGAGCGCGCTTCACCGCCAGCATCTCGAGCTCTTCGTCATGGCATTCCAGTCTATTAGTACTCAGTACTTGGGAAGCGTGTGTGTTGTCATGTGGGATTACACTGGGACGACAGTGACGGGCCTTGGCTCTTGCGTTCTTGTCATTGATGTGTCGTAATGAGAAGCGTGCCAGCAACACTCTCTCTCTCTCTCTCTCTCTCTCTCTCTCTCTCTCTCTCTCTCTCTCTCTCTCTCTCTCTCTCTCTCTCTCTTCCTTGTCATGTTGCATAATGCAGGAGTGCCGCAATATGAGTGACTCGATCTCTTTCTAGGAAGATTCCAATCAAATGATCAAACCGTGAGAAGCGCGTGACTGTGCAAGTTGAGGTTGTAATGTTCAGGTCTATGGCACAGGCGTTTTAACTTTTACTCACTTCCAGGATATGAATTCTTGATATCAACAGTTCAATTTTCACTTGTTAAAATGCTAATTCTTGATGTCAGGAATTAGATTTCTACTAGAAACAATGGCAATTTTTGATATCAGGAATTACATTTTCACTAGTAAAAATGTTAATTCTTCATATCAACAATGACATCATCACTCGCAGAAATACCCGTTCTTGATATCAACAATAGAATTTTAATGGCAGCCTATGGTGACATTTCACTAGTGAAAATACATTTACATATATCAAAAATGTTTTTTTTACTAGTTGAAGTGAAATTCTTGATATATTAAACATTTGTATTTCTGCTAATGATGATGTCGTTGTTGATATAGTTAAATAATGGCTCTTTTGATGTTTCCATGATGAGTCTTTAACTTCCATGGAATGCTTCATTTTTACTTGCTAAAGTCGCAGAATAATTTGACCTTTCAGATTCATCTCTTTTACTGGGATTCTGTTTTATCTGACATCGGTTATTCAATTATTCAACTAAATTGTCAAAATTCAATTTTAAATAAAATAGTTGATTTAGTATTTTACATTAATGACACTTTATATATGTATATATATATATATTTTCACTTGTTAATACATATATATATATATATATATATATATATATATATATATATATATACACATACGTATATACATATATAAAGTGTCATTGTATCAATGTAAATACTAAATCAACTATTTTATTTAAAATAGAATTTTATATTTATAAGAATTATATCAAAAGTCATTTATGCATTCTGTAAAAGTTTACCCCAATAGTGGGGTTAAGATGGCCTGTTTGATTAATTTGACATTTTGTTCTATAACAACTAAATAAGCAAATGTTTCCAATAATTTCCTAATATAACACACTGGCTGATGCATCATCATCATCCTGCACATGCTAAACTTATTACAGATTAAACGTAAAAGCATTGTTCTTAAGCAGGGCATATTCCCTCATGTTACCCTATAATGATGTGCTTTTTTTTTTTAATTTACATTTACATTTAGTCATTTAGCAGACGCTTTTATCCAAAGCGACTTACAACCGAGGATTAAAGCAAGTGAGTCATCGTGAAGAGGCAAGAACAACGCAAGAAGTGCTCAAAATACAAAGTTCAGGCATCATAGCAAAAACCAGACAAGGGAAGATCTGAAGGAGAAGAAGCTTTTATTTTATTTTTTATGTTAAGGACTCACGGAAGAGATGAGTTTTCAGTTGTCTTTTAAATGCTGTCAAATTACCACATGCAGAGCTTTACTGCCATTTGATTGGATGAGAAACGTCCAATCTCATGGACTGCAGGCTTTAAACTAGGTGAAATGTTCCCGAAGTGAGAAAAAAAAGGGCTGACATGTGATGTCCTTGTAATGGACGCAGGGTCTGAATGGGTTAATAACTGCTTCAAGCTAATTTACACTAAAGGAAGGTTATGGGTTTGTTCAAATCTCTAACCTCAAGTATTGAGCTTCTTTGTGTTTGTTTGTCTGGTATAAAAAGGCTGATGTGTTTTTAGGGCTGCTGATGCTGCCAAAACAAGGATCCTGATGAATCGTGACATTAGCTTTTAGGGCAATATGGAGGAGTATTTGTGAGGGCTGAAATCTCAGCAGTCTCAGGGTGTCAGTCGAGCGTTCAGCGTCACGTCTCAGATCTGCTGCTGGGTTCATCTGGACTTGTTCATGCTGAGGTTGACAGAAGCGTAAGGAGGGTTGGAGGTTAATGCTGATTGTGCAGTTGTTTGTCTAGACGGTCTTCTTTAAAACAAGATGCACAATGTGATCTGATGCATATAGTGCATTGCTCTGAATTGAATAATGTCTCAAAACCTTGTGAGCCATGTGACTTCTCAACCTGGATGAATTTTTGAAAATGCGTTGATCATATATCATCCCAAAATCGAAAGGAAAAAATATTGTATTGTGGATTAAGTAAATAATCTCTGCTTTTAGGGCCACTTTTTGTATGACACTCAAGCACTTTCCTTCTGTGATTTTCTAATTGACACAATTTCCCCCTAAAAACTGGAAACTTTTTTTTGCGTTTTGGCCGTTCATTTACAAGACAATGATGTTTTGGCAGCCTGAAAACGCAAACTTTTGAAAATGGGTTTAAGTGCAAGTTTTGTTTACACTTTATTTTAAGGTGTCTGTATAATTTTAATGTAATTATACATTTAAGTAATATTAAGTAACTATGTACTCCTATGGGGTTAGGATGAAGTTTGGTTAAGTAACATATGTAACAGTGACACTGTAAAATTAAGTGTTGCCCAGTTTTTGAAAACTATAAAGTTATCGTCTCTGTGTAAAATTGTGAAAACGGTGACGTCATGCGCATATCTTTTTCAAAAACTTTTTTTATTGTTTGCGTTTTCAGGCCCCCAAAACCCAGCTGTTGTGTAAATCAACGGCCAAAACGCATAAAAAGTTTCCCTTTTTAGTTGAAAACTGTGTCGCGAAACGTGTTTTAATGTCCCCGAGTCAATAATTTTGTTCCTTAAAACTCATCTTTGATAACCATAGTTACAGAATTAAAAGTTTTTTCCTTGGGAAGTCTCCACGCCTTAAAATATCTTAAATGTAACTCGACACCCTTGCCTCATTTAATATATGCAAATGAGCCCCGCCTCCACTCACCCACTCAGCTCAGAGATCCACTCGTTGACGATCACACGTTGATCTGATTGGTTACAAGGTAGTTTGTGACGTCAGAAACACCAGCGATTTCAAACCGTGTTTTTGAGACTGTCTTTGCTTCACTGCAGTTTGAAGGAGAAAATCGTTTTTTGCATATTCTTAAAGCATATTAAAAACAACACATAGAAATAAAACAGCATTAAAAGCCTGATTTTCACGTCTCTGTGTATTTGTGAAAAACAGTGATGTCAAATGACATCGCCATCTACTGGCCAGGTGTGTATAATACAGCGTTTTCACGGATCCCTGTGAACGAGGATCGTGTTGACTATTGTCGTGTATGTGAAAAATGCAAAGGAAAAACTTTTCAGTTTTTAGTACATCATTGTCGTGTCAACAATATATAATATAATTATATATTTATGTATAATGGTTCATATACATTATACTTATATAATGGTTCACTGCATTATGATTCACTATACTATTGACTGGCAGATTTGGTGGATGATTAATTGCATTTGATGCAAAGTGTGTTATGGAATGAAATTGTTTTATTCATAAATTATTCATGACATAATCCATAATCCTGAGATGATCTTTTCCCCACATTGTGCAGGTGCTGAACGCGGTCAGATTCAGGATATATTGCATTGAAGTTTGACCTAATTTTCAGATGTGTCAATCATCTCTCAAATGTGATGTTTCCATACACATTTTTAATTAGTGAAATTTAGAAATGATCATTCATTCATAATGCATGTATTGTTATAAAGGCAGTTTTCTTTCTATGATATGAACTTGTTAACAGTCACTCTGATCATATTAATTAGTGATTTTATGAATTGTAAATGTAGGCTATGTGTATATGTATGTTTTGTTGCTGCCACGTTTACTCATTATCTCCCCTGAGCTTGGGAAAGGCGCGTTATAAATAAAATGTATTATTATTATGATGATTATTTGCATGATCTGCCCCACATGGAGGTGATGCCCTCATTCACAGTGATTTTACACGTCTTTGAAGTGTATTCATGAGCTTGTGTGAACTGCAAAACACATTTGAAATGTTATTTATTGTATGATGAAGAAATTAATTAACTTATGTGAATCTGTGCAATCTCCTTATTTTGCCTTTATCTTCTACATGCGTTTTCAACTTTTAGACTGACAGCCTTCGTTCTACATTCTTTCATTTTTCTTCTGTTTTCTGTTTTACATAGTGTGATGAGTGTGTGGATAATGGTTTATTTTAATCACGTGTGAGGCTGTTTGTTTCACACATCATACAGGCGCGTGATCAAAGGCAAGTGACGCACTGAAGGGCGCGAGCACGTCTCTGCTACCATGGTAACATCAAACGTTACACAGGAACTGAAAGTAAGTCGTCAACGTTTTGAAGTGTTGAAATATTTAATGAATTAATTTAATGTATATTCTATTAAAATTTGTTGTTTTATTCATTATTATCTACTATTTTTACGGGAAAACTCACGTAGTAAATACACAATTGCGTCCATCTAGAAAAGTTGATAGTCTCCAGCAATAGTAAATTTATTTTATGAGTTATTTAATGTCTCTGGTTGTTAAATGAGTTGTTTTCTGTCAGTTTTAGCGGTATGTCTCAGAGTCAGTCTTCACGGAGACCCAGGGGAATGAGGCCGGTGGACGGAGTCGCTGACGGGCGGAAAATGCGCAGCGTCATCGCGGAGGATCCTGACTGGTCGCTGGCACTGGTTCCTTCACTAACAACACTCAGCCTACAGCATATTATCAAACACTTTGAAGGTAATCAATACAAATGTAGCCTATCATTTAGTTTATACATTCATATAACCACCACCATAGGTATAAGCTTCATATTCACTCTATATATCGGACCAAAAGAACCAAGAATAGTGTTAACACACCCTAAGAATGAGCTTCTTATACACTCTCAGAAAAAAAGTTGTCACTTCGGAAGTATCCTTTCAGAAGCTACCAATATGTACCTTTATGGGTAAATAAAGCACCTACAGTGCACAAAAATTATTCAGACACCAGATATAAATTGTGATATTTTTTTACTAGTGGGTGGAGGACACTACACTCAAAAAATTACTCATTAAACTAACTTAATTCAATTATGGACAGTTCCACACAAGCAAATTATTTTGTATTAATGTTAATGACATTTTTTGAATCTAAGTAAGCTCCTTGTGTTGTGACAACTCAACTGAATGAGTCCAAACAAATCAATGGAATTGCTTCCCTGTAACTTAAACTGGTTAAGTTTAGTGAACATGCTTGAGTTTATTTAAAACTGCACTGAATAATAAATGTATGTAGAATTTACATGATTTCTCAAATTAATTACAAGACTACAGCTAGCTATTAGCTAATAATAGCACTTATTAACATACTAAATGCTAAGATTTATATGCTCTTTCAGCAACAAGACCAATTGTAATTGAATCAGTCCACATCCTAACCAAATGCTCTACTCTTCTCCACAATGGTAACCCACTGTAATTTAAATGGTTCTAATAATTGCAATGTAATTTAACATTAAACAGATTTACACACTATAAAGTCTTCCCCTTTCCTCATTTTCTAAAAAACACATAAAATAACACTTCATTTCAACATTTATTCTGTCTTAATTCAGCTATATGCAGAGCATGCTGGGAACTAAGCACCGCCCAGTTTAAGTTAATCCAACACAAATCAATTATGTAATCCAACACAGACGGATTAAGTAAACTTTAATTTTACATATTTAAGCAGATTGAACACAATCAAATTAAGTTTTTGTTTATCGCGAAATTAAACCCTTTACATTAGTTTAACGATTGATAATTAATTAAAGTGGAAAATTATACAGGTTAAGTTAATTAAACGCAATACAATAGTGTTTTGGTGGTAAAATAAATATATGTGTGTTACTTTAACAAAACATATTTGGGTAAAAAGAACAGTGCCACAAAACCATTTAAACTGTGACACATTATAATCAAAAATCCTGGGTATATTATAAAAATTTGGGACCAAAAATTCTTCAGACACTTTGACCTGACCATGTTTTGCTGAAGTGTTTTTTCTTTAATTGCGAATGCGACCTTTTTACACCACAGACTGAACAAAATGAAGCATTGCGTGGTAATTTGTTGACCTAAATATGTATTATCTAATTGTGTAGTTAAATTTAACAGCTGACAGATATTCAACATAATTAATGTGTGAGACAGTCTAACAGAAGGATTAGATGGTCAAAACCAGTGAAATATCAACTGATTTGATAACTCTGAGTTCGTCATATTTTATTACCATTTTCTAAACTACAGCGAATAAACTGTGATAATGTGAGAAATGTTGAAGGTGTCTGAATAAATTTTGGTTTGACTGTAGGTGTGTCTTTTGAAAGGGGACTGCCCCAGTGACAGCTTTTGTACCATTTTTTGAGAGTGTATTGTAATTGTTTGCAGACGTTAGTAATGAAAGGATGTTCTCAATTTGCATTAATATTTTGCAGAGAACCCTATTCTGGATGAACTCATGCCCAACTATAAAGCATATGTCCTCCAGCGACTGCCAGCGTCTCTTCCCTTGACCATCAGTGCAAACCTCATCAGTGATGAGAGCTACTGGAAGCGCTGCTGTGAAGGTCGCTGGCGTCTCTGTGACGTCTCCACGTACGGCAACAGCTGGAAACGCATGTTCTTCGAGCGTCACCTAGAGAACATCATTGAACTCTTCATCCCAGATGCAACTGACACCAAGACAGTCCTGGATCTGGTGCCACTGTGTCGAAACTACGTAAAGCGCCTTAATGTCTCTCAGCTGCTGCCGCCCATCAAAGAGCCGCCCAGTTTTGACGAGGACGATCGCTCGGATTGTACCAGTGATATGGGCAGTGAAGGACCCTCCATTGATCACTTTGATTTCCGCATTCTGCTTGACAAACTGCCGAACCTGGAAGAGCTCAACGTGGTGTATGGAGTGAAAGCATGCGGCATGAACTTCGAGTGGAATTTGTTTGAGTTCACCTTCAGAGACTGTGAATCCCTGGCAAAAGCCCTCAATTCCTGCAAGACTTTACAGGTTGTTATTGTTATCATTAGTAGTTATTACATTATTTTCAGTTTTCAGAAACATTTTATAGGCTATGCAAAATAAAGGATCACATTAAAGGGATAGTTCACCCAAAAATGAAAATTCTGTCATTAATTACTCGCCCTCATGTCGTTCCAAACCCGTACGATTTTTGTTCATCTTCAGAACACAAATTAAGATATTTTTGATGAAATCTGAGAGATTTCTGTCTCTCCATTGACAGCTTTGCAACTACCACATTTTAAAGCCCCAGAAAGGTAGTAAAGACATCATTAAATGAATCCATGTTTGCGTAAAAAATATAAGTTACCACTTTATTTTATATAATATTAATTTCTAAAGCACGTTCACTCAACAATGTCTGCTCTCGTGTCGACACAACACGCATACATTGTGGTCCTCTCGTGAATGTGCGTTGGAGATTAATATTTTGTTAATAAAGTGGTAAATTATGGTTTATTTTTTTTCACAAAGAAAGCAATCGCTTCATAAAATTGATGTTAAACCACTGGACCCACATGGATTAATTTAACGATGTCTTGTTCTGGGGCTTTAAAGTGGTAGTTGTGTAGCTGTCAATGGAGAGACAGAAATCTCCCAGATCTCATCTTCATTTGTGTTCTGAAGATGAAGGAAAGTCTTACGGGTTTGGAAGGACGTGAGTAATGGTTGAGTAATTAATGACAGAATTTAAATTTTTGGATGAACCAATCCTTTAAAGTCCCGCTGTGGTGAAAATCAAGCTTTTAATGTTGTTCATGTGTATATATGGTGTTTTTAATAGGCTTTAAAGGGTTAGTTCACCCAAAAATGAAAATTCTGTCAGTAATTACTCACCCATTACTCATATCGTTCCAAACCCGTAAGACTTTCCTTCATCTTCAGAACACAAATGAAGATATTTTTGATGAAATCTGAGAGCTGGATCACTCCTTCATAGGCTTCTAAGGGATTGAAACTTGCCGGCCCCGAAAAGTTATTAAAGATATTGTTAAAATAGTCTTAGTGACTACCGTGGCTCAATCTTAAGTTTATCAAGCGACGAGAATACTTTTTGTGGGCAAAACCCCCCAAAATAACGACTTTATTTCAACTATTCATTTCCTTCTCTGTGGGCCTCGAGTCAGTTCACTAGTGTAACAGCGCAGCGCTTCTGTGTAGTACGTCACACGTAGGCTCACCATGTGCAAACTCATAAGTCAACACCATTGATGAGTATTTTCTCCTTAAAACTGCAGTAAATCAAAGACAGTCTTAAAAACACGTTTTGAAATCGCTGGTGTTTCTGAAGTCACAAACTACCTTGTAACCAATCAGATCAAAGAGTGGATCTCTGAGCTGCTGTGAGTGAGTGGAGGCAGGGCTCATTTGCATATTCATAACCACGTATACCAAATGAGGCAAGGGTGTCGAGTTACATTCAAGATATTTTAAGGCATGACATTTTTTTCCAAGGAATTTTTTTAAAAAATATGTAATTTTGGTGATCAAAGATGAGTTCTAAGTGATACATGATTGACTACATGGGGACTTTAAGTCTTGTATGACCTTCTGTTTTTTCTGTGGAACACAAAAGGAGATGTTTAGCAGAATGTTTACACTGTTTTCTCCATACAAAGAAAGCTTGTCGTGACTAGGGACTGTCAAGTACAAAAAAAATCATAAAGTAGTCTATACATCTTACATTTATGCCTGGTCTTCATACAAAATCATGATATGACTCCAGAAGGCTTGCACAACGTCATACGGAGTAATATTATTGTGCTTTTTTTGTCTAGCTTGAGAGCCCCTGACATTCGTCTGAGCATCTGTGTTGACATTTGGTTGTTAAATTCCAACTTTTCTCACAAGGTCTTCCGGATCCATCGCAGTAAGGTGGACGATGAGAAGTGTTGCATGCTTGTGAGTCAATTGCTGGATCACCCGTCCCTGCAGGAGCTGGACTTCTCACATAATCACATCAGCGACCGCGGAGCCCGGGCCATTGGGAAACTTCTGAACCGCAGTCAACTGAAGAGGCTGGTCGTCTGCAACAACCAGATAAGAGCTTCAGGAGCTCAGGCACTGGCTCAGGCTCTGGGCCGAAACGCCACGCTGATGTCCCTCAACCTGAGGCTTAACCACATCGGGGATGAAGGGGGTCAAGCTCTGGCTCAGGCTCTGGTCAAGAACAAGACTTTAGTGAACCTTCACCTGGGGGGAAATAACATGACGGAGCCCATGGCCGTGGCGCTGTCTCAGGCTTTGGTGGAGAACTCGACCCTCAAGAGCCTAAACCTGTCCAACAACAGACTGGGAGTCGTGAGTAAACCTGAGAATATTAAATTTAAATCATTCTTATCTAAAAAAGGGACAAATTACAACTTGTCAACCAATATAACACTGTAAAAAGTGAGTATTTGTGTCTTGTTTTCCACTAAAAAATCCAAAATATTCTCAAAGTAAGATAAATTGTAATAAACTGTCAAAATTCACTGTAAAACATGATTTTCTTACTCAGTAATTGTGTCTTGTTTTCCAGTACAAGAAAACAAGGCGCTCAATTAAACAAGAACAAGTGGGAAAAATTTAACAAAAATTAAAACAGAAAAAATACCTGCCAATATGGTAAGAAAAAGTTAATTAAAGGTTTATTTTTTCTTACCCTATTAGCAGATATTTTTCTCATTTTAGCACCACTTAATTTTGATAATTCTTTCAGAAAGCAATACTTAATATTTTATTATTTTGTATCTGTATTTTTGTTATATTTTATATTCTGTATTATCTTCATTTTACAGTAAAATATCTAAACTTTTTCAAGTAAGATAAAAAAGGTGATTTTTCTTATACTCAGTATTTTTGTCTTGTTTTTCAGTACAAGAACACAAGATGTTTTCTGACAAATGTGTCAAAATTATACAAGGAAAAATTAATAAAACAAGAAGAAAAAAAAAATCTGCCAATGGGGTAAGAAAATTAATCTAACATTCTATTTTTATTTTCGTAGATATTTTCTCTCATTTTTGGCATGAAGTTCACTAAATTTTGATAAAATATTCAGAAAACAATACTCACCATTTTGTTATTTTGCAGCTCAGGTAAATGCATCTTGATTTAAGAATGTTTAGATATTTGTACTGGAACACAAGACAAAAATCACATTTTGCATTAAAATATTGCAGTTTATTAAGACCTTTCCTGGATATTAAAATAGGTGGAAATGAATCTTTTATAGTGACAAGCGAAAAACAAATTTCTGTAACAAGTAGGAACATTCTGGAAAACCCCAGCATCATATTGCAACATTTGCTTCCTCTAATATTCTCTTTTTCCTTTCAATGAAAAACAAAGGCTGTTTTAAAGCATTTAATTGTCTGTAAAGAGATGAATATGAAACGATACAGCCTTGTCGTTTACGTTCAATTATTCATGGCAGCAGGATAGATGTGCTAACACACAGACATGTGGGATGGGGATTACCTCTCTCCTGGGACGGATCGTCCAAATGGTTCCTGCATTTATCCGCTCCTCCCATCTCCGTTTCACGGCAAATCATATTTCAAACAATTGCCTCTCATTCAGGAAAGAGCTCTGGCGCTGCAAACCCGAAACATTAGTCTGCACTCTCAGAGTCAAGAGGTCTTAATGTGAAATGTAGAATTTGCAGCTATGCTGTAACATGTGATATGCTTCGTCATCGGAGTACTTCAACCTTCGGATAAATGCAATTTACAGTAGAGATATTCAGCATTAACCATAAAATCTGGTGCAAAGTCATACTGAAGTATGATGGTCTGATAATTAAAAAAAATGACATGAATTCATCAAAAGCATTAAGCCAACATGAAATCAAAATTTGCTTCCTTAATACATGTTTCTGGTCTTAATGTGAATTTACCATCAGTTCATGTTATGCATTCATCAAAATGCTTCTGATATGACTTTTTCAGTTGATGTCCCTATAAGGCCATGTGGGTTAGTGGTTAATATTGTAAAAAATATTGTATCTACTAGTCATTATTTTAGGCTTCTGTAGATAATGCAGCCTTTCTCATTTATTAAATAATTTTATGCAGAAACGCTTAAAGGGATAGTTCACCCAAAAATGAAAATTCTGTCAGTAATTACTCGCCCTCATGTTGTTCTTAACCCCATCGTTCATCTTCGGAACACAAATTAAGATATTTTTGATTAAATCTGAGAGCTGGATCACTCCTCCATACTAGTCCATAGGCTTCTTAAGGGATTGAAACTTGCCAGCCCCGAAAAGTTATTAAAGATATCGTTAAAATAGTCCAAGTGACTACATTGGCCCAATCTTAAGTTTATCAAACGACGAGAATACTTTTTGGGCGCAAAAAAACTAAAATAACGACTTTATTTCAACTAATCATTTCCTTCTCTGTGGGCCTCGAGTCAGTTCGCTAGTGTAACAGCGCAGCGCTTCTGTGTTGTACGTCACACGTAGGCTCACTATTGGCCGACGCTGGTCATGTGGTGATGCATGTGACGTACAACACAGAAGCGCTGCGCTGTTACACTAGTGAACTGACTCGAGGCCCACAGAGAAGGAAATGAATAGTTGAAATATAGTGGTTATTTTTGTTTGTTTTTGCGCACAAAAAGTAATCTCGTCGCTTTTTACATTTTACAATATATTCACATAGAAAACAGCTGTTTTAAATTATAATAGCCTATTTCACAATAGTACTGTTTTTACTGTATTTTGATCAAATAAATTGTGAGCATAAGAGACTTCTTTCAAAAGCATTTAAACGTTTGAACGGTAGTGTAGGTCTTAATAAATCACCAATTCTCCACTGTTTATTATATGGGTTGTGGTGAAATGTTGTCTTTTTTTATCTTTTACACTCATGTAACTGAGCTCTTTTTACCGTCACATTGGTTTATGATCGATCAAGTCAAGTCTCACACATTACTTGGAAGCAAAATGCGCTGTAAATGCCATTTCATGTTCACTTTGGTTTAAAGTAGAAAGTCTTGAATTAAATCAATCAACCCTGGGACTTATTTAATGATCTCTCTCACAGTTATGTCTCTGATTTGTGTGTAATCCAAATTAGGGCTTTACGATATTGAAGAAAAGTGCGATATGCGATATTAATATTCGATATGCAATACGATAATGCTCAAAGTGTGTAAAGTAAACTTCAATTATCTTTAAAATATATTTAAAATTATATAACCTACATACATGTTTCACATTCTTTTTGTGACAAGAAAACATCCCTACAGCTTCTGGAAGTGAACATCAGTGTTTTACTGTCGCATAAGAAGTGTTATTTTAACATCAGTGTAAACCAGGGGGTTTAGGGGTTCAGGTTATCATACATTACAACAGAAACTGAATAATCAAATGTAAAAAGAAAACACTGCTTAGTTTTCACTGTATGAATTAAATGTATACTGATTCTTAGTAAAGCTACAAAAGTTATTCAGAAAAGAGCAGTGAGTGATGTTCTCGGTCTTTTGTTCATGACCCCAGTTATTGCAAGCTGTTGCAATATGCATATCGCGATATATACACTTGCAGTATTTCAATAAATCGTGCAGCCCTAATCCAAATAAAACTTCACATCTCCTGTGTGTGTGTGTGTCTCTCCTACAGGACGGCGGGAAGCTTCTGGAGGAAGGGATGTCCCACAACAGCAGTCTGGTGGAGTGTGACATTCGGTTGACCGATGTGGGTCAGGACAGTGAGTACTGCATCGCTCAGGCTCTACGGGCCAATCAGGTCCTGGCTGCCCGAAAAATAAATCACAACCATGATCCCAATGCCAAAGTCTGAGCCATACATGCTGTGCCTGCCAGGGAATCATTACTGGCCACTGGAAAACATTGAAAACTAATTAAAAAATGACCAAAATATATCTTACTAGATCTAGTTTTCTTAAACAATGAAATTAAAATGTATTCGGACACCTTTAACATTTCTCACATTATCAGTTTATTCGCTATAGTCCAGAAAATGGTAATAAAATATGACGAACTCAGAGTTATCAAATCAGTTGATATTTCACTGGTTTTGTCCATCTAATCCTTCTGTTAGACTGTCTCACATGAATTATGTTGAATATCTGTCAGCTGTTAAATTTAACTACACAATTAGATAATACATATTTAGGTCAACAAATTACCACGCAATGCTTCATTTTGTTCAGTCTGTGGTGTAAAAAGGTCGCATTCGCAATTAAAGAAAAAACACTTCAGCAAAACATGGTCAGCTCAAAGTGTCTGAAGAATTTTTGGTCCCAAGTTTTACTGGTAGTCGCTGTATGAAGAATATTTGGGTATATTATGTCACAGTTTACTTTATTTTGCTATCCTCACTTACATAAATGAACTATAGTGTCCTGCACCCACTAGTAAATGGAAATACACAAATGGAAATATTAAATGGAAATACACAAACAAGAACATGGATGATATAACGATAATGATAAAGATATAGTTCTAAAAATCGTGCTAAATGTAAAAGAAAAGCAGAGTTTACACCACAAATCACTTTCAGTGTGATGAACGATAAAAACACTGACAGCCAATCAGAATCCTTCCTGCTTTAAAGAGCTCGAGCATTTCATCAAAACTGCAGCAGCACTGAGAATAAACAGCGCTGCGTTTCCCAAAAGCATCGTTATCCAACAATGATTGCAAGTTCAGTTGAATTTTATTGGTAATGACGGAACTTGCAACCGGCTTCGGGAAACGCATCCCAGAACGATAACTTACGCTGGTGTGAACGCTAATGTAGTTATCGGTATACTTATGGTCATCGTCCTTTAAGAGCAGGGTGTTTGGCTCTCATATTTAGCTGTGCATGACAGTCACTGATAGGACTCTCGCACGGAGAATCAACTCATGAATAGTAAGCCGTTAGATCACGGACAGTGAGTGTCGTCGTGAAGCTCTCCTTCAGTGTAGAAATGCTATTTTCTCACTCAGCTTCATCGCTTTTAGTTGTATTTTGAAGACACTGTCCTTTTCATCAAGCTTATTTATACATACAGATCTTGATATGAAACTCACAGTGTCGGACATCATGCACTGCTTTTGCTTTATACTTTAATGTGAACATTAAACACATTTTACTTATTCATCAAGAAATAAAATTGGGGTCGCAAAATGAATTTATCCATTGGGATCTGATCAGATGATTAAAAATGGATGTTATGGACACTATTGGTATAAAGTTTGGGGTCCATAAGAGTTTAAAAAAAAGAAGAAATTAATACTTTTATTCAGCATTGATGCATTAAATTGATCAAAATTGACATTTGTAATCCTGTTCTTTTGAACTTTCCTATCAATCAAATTTTTTTTATCTTGGTTTCCACAAAAATATGAAGCAGCACAACTGTTTTCAACTTTATAATATTCAGAAATGTTTCTTGATTATCAAATCCTCATATAAGAACACTGGACACTGAAGACTGGAGTAATGATGCTGAAAATGCAGCTTTGATCACAGGAATAAATCATTTTTTAATACATATTCACTGTTATTTTAAATTGTAATAATATTTCACAATATTACTGTTTTTACTGTATTTTTGATTAAAAAATGCAGACTTGTTGAGCTTTCAAAAACAATAAAAAATCTTAAAGACCCCAAACTTTTATCAGTACCTGGAGCCAGACCTGAATGAATGCCTAATAGCTTATTAGTTATCATTTTTTACTAGTCTACACAGACCAGGTGACATTATTCGAAAAGGAAATTGCTTTCATTATGTGTTTGATGAAAGATTATGCGCACAGATGCAAATTCCCTAAAAGACCAGGAGTTTTATTCAATTTGTACACACGTTTGGCATCTAACCTGAGATATGCCACAAATTGTATTGGCAACATGTTTACAGACTGATATATGACACTGATTATTGTGTAAGAAATGTACTTTAGTAGCATAAAAAACATAGTCCATGGCATCAGAACGGCAAGGGAATTACAATAATCATCCATGATTATAAAGTATCATCTGGTCAGTGGGATATTTAATGAATAGACTTTCCACCCAATGTCATAAAACATTCAGGAGAAATAATCACTTTCTGTCATTCAGAATTTGTTTCAGCATCCTTCTCATTGTGATACTGATTATTCACACACACACACACACACACACACACACACACACACACACACACACACACACACACACACACACACACACACACACACACACACACACACACCTTATTGAATACATCCATAGTCATATTGACGTTTAAAATAAACGTCAAATAAACAATTGCCTTCACAATTTTGAAATTGTCTGTGCACATAAAGTTTCTTTTTGTTTTACGAAATGTTTCCTATTATAATATATCAAGACATAGAACAGATTTTCTTTCCAAAGTTAAAAAAAATGTGGTCAGCTGGAAACTCTTGGCCCTGTACATACTAGGATGAAGCTCTTGAATTCTGTCAATAAATAAACTACCGCTCAAAGGTTTGGGATAATTGCAATTTTTTTTTATTGAAAAAGAAGTCTCCTCTACTTACCAAGACCGCAATTTTTTTTTAATAAAAAAAAGTAATATTGTTAAATATTATCACAACTTGAAAGAACTGTGAATATATTGTAAAATGTAATTTATTCCTGTGATCTAAGCTGAATTTTCAGCATTATTAAGTTCAGAAATCATTATAATAAGCTGATTTGCTGCTCAAGAAACATTTCTGATTATTATCAATGTTGAAAACAGTTATAATGCTTCATATTTTTGTGGAAACGGGTTTGTGGAAACGGTATAATGGGTATTATTATCAAATAAGATTAAAAAAATTAAAATAATAACAATAATACTTTTATTCAGCAAGGATGCATAAAATTGATCAGAAGTGAAAGCACAGACATTTATTATGTCTTGAATTTAAGAATTGAATTCAATTGAAATTCAATTGAAAATTTAAATTAAGAAGAATTGAGGAATTGAATTTTCTGTTCATCAGAGAGACCTGAAAAATGTATCATGATTTCCACAAAAATATTAAAGAAACAAAAACTGTTCAACATTGACAACAGTAAGAACCACCATTTGTAAGTCGCTTTGGATAAACGCGTCTGCTTAACGATTAAATGTAAGTGTAAATGAATAATTGAGCACCAATATTAATTGATCAAGCAGCAAATCAGCATATTAGAATGATTTCGGAAGGATCATGTGACACTGAAGACTGGAGTAATGATGCTGAAAATTCAGCTTTGAACAGAAAATCAATTACATTTAAATATATATATATATTTACATAGAGATATAGTTATTTTAATTTGTAATAATAGTTCACAATATTTCTGTTTTTACTGTATTGTAAATCAAATAAATGCAGCTTTGGTGAGCATGAGAAACTTCTTTCAAAAACATTAAAACAAAAACTTTTGACCTGTAGTATATGTCTGGATCCTTTTTTTTTGCCCTAAAATTAAAAGAATAAATTTTAATTTATTTTGCATAAAGAAAATGTATCCTAGCATTCAGATTTTTGAGTTGTATATTTTGAGAAAATTATTATTATTTCACAAATATAGCAATGACCATTTGAAAGGGAAATGTGCCTAATTGTCATGAAAAAGTGGTTTAATTATGGAAAATATTTTCCTTTTAATTTTGGGTGAAATATGACCCAGGCATAATCGAATATCATAATTATGAAATTATTGACAATTAACAATAATAAAAACAATAGAAACAAATACATCTTTGTGAATTTTAAACCGGCTTCAAGGAAGCTTATTCTGGGCTGTTTTACACTTCAGGATGAAGTGATTTGGAAACAGAAAGATTGTGAGCTTGTTCTGTGCTTCACTATCCGTCACCTTCTGTCCACTCTGATATTTACAGGAGGTCAGAGGTCATGCAGAGGTTAACTCTATACTGTCAATTTTTATGCAGTTAGGTTTGGCTTTTATAGATTATTTTGCCAATGCTTTTTACAAATGAGTTCTGATTCTCTGAAAACAAAGGATCATTTTTGGTGCTGATGTACAGTAAGTGAAAACGTTTTCCAACAAAGACATATCTATATTCTGCTGCAAATATTTGCCCTCGACTTTGCAGTTTTTAGTTTTGACAGATTTGACAGAACATGAACATCTATATTTATATTTCTAATTTTAAGATTCATTTTGAACATTATTTGTGTCTGGAGATTATTTTTAGATTTGCTTTTCTGAGGGACCGATCTTACTGCTCAAAATGATCACGACATATTTTCTTTTCACAGTAACTTGGGAAATGTATATAAATGCAGTGTCAACAGCTATAAGCTTTTACATAATTAAACATAAACACTAAAATAATACAGTCTGAGGCACTTACATTCCATATAAAAAGAGGTAGTTGCAGAAAATATGACAAAAATAAATAATGCTTTAGGTGATCCTACCTTATATATTAACTATTATCTTACATGTATGAGATAATGTTTATTAATTATCTAGCAGGACATTTCAAAGATTATGTATTTTGTTTGAGGTTCTCATGTCCTTCAGGCTGCATGTATTAAATTATTCAAAGCACCGACACTGTTGCCATAAATAGATCAGAAAAGAAACTGTTTATGAATACTTTGCAAGAATTTATTTACTGAATCATCTGTTCTGCATCATCCTTTTTAATTTTAATAAAAGTGATTTTATGTTCATACTGATTTTTTTTTTTAGAAACACTTCATTTCAAAGCTGTTGATCTATATATATACATTGCAAAAATGTAAAAATGTTTTGTCTTATGGGGAGCTGTTTTTTATTCAATATAGAAAATTTTAATTTACATTCAGAAAAAGTAATAATGTGTTTTTGATGTCAACGATTTGTCAATGCATGTTATTGCAAAGAATGTTTTGGGGATGACGTTTAAATTTCATCTTATTTTTCAACTCTTAACATCCATTTCATGGTCTGATCAAGTTTTACATTTTTACAATGATCATTTTACATTTCTCATTTTTTTTCTCTTTAAATATTTTGTTGTACTTAAAAAGATGTTCTATAATGGAAGTAAAATGGGTTGTGAATGGCATTTCATGTTGACTTCAAATGCAATGTGAGAAGTAGTTTGGCAGATGTTTAAGAAGCCGAATAAGTGTGTTAAAGGGATAGTTCACACAAAAATCTAAATTATCTCATGATTTAATCACCCATGGTGTATATGACTTTCTTCTTTCAACACAATCAGAGTTATATTAAAAAATATCCTGGCTCTTTCCAGCTTTGTAATGACATTGAATAGTTTTTGAAGCCCAAAAACGCTCATCCATGCATCATAAAAGTAATCCATACGACTCAAGGGCGTTAATAAAGGCCTTCTGAAGCGAAGCAATGCGTTTTTCTATGAAAAATATGAATATTTATAACTTTATAAGCTATAATCTCTTGCTTCCGGTAACGGCCGTATGACCAGACATAAATTATGGGATAATTTTAATTTTTCAGTGAACTATTCCTTTAATATCCTAATAAAATTCAGACTGCATTTGTTATGAAGAAATGTAATTAGGCCTATGTCCCATTCAGTGTTTGTTAAAGTTATTTCTGTGCTATCGTAAGGGGGGAAGTAAAGATGTTTAACCACTGAAACTGACATTTCTGAATCACCAAAGCGAGAAAAAAAATTCCATTCCATTTGCATTTGCATTTAAAGTCAACATGAACTCAAATGCAACCCAATGTACTTTCTTAATGTGTTTTTAATGTGAAATTTTTGTTTGTTTGTCAATGTTATTGTACATTTGGGAGGAAAATTAAGCATTCTCTCATTTAGGCATAGCCGTTTCAGTACCAGTCTGTTCCACAAATCATGAATCATCAGTTTGCAAATTAATTTTCTAGCAACACCACGTTTTCGTCCTTTTGCAAACGCTACAACGAAGTCTCCACACAGGATCCGTTACGGTGCAATGAATGGCGGTCGTGACCAAGGCAGCCCTCGTTACGGTGGATAATCAGTACGGGGAAATACAGCGCGTCCTGATAGGCCGGTGGAGAAGGTGGGCTCTCCTCATTGGCTGACTGACCGGCCAAACATCGTGTGCTTTCCGTCGGGCAGCTGGGGTCGTTTAAGCTACTGCTGTGACTTCTCCAAAGGCAGCTACGACGTGAGCCGTACAAACGTCCCAACGAGAACCGGCTGCTACTGAAGGGTAATCGCGGGCTGCTAGTGTTGCAGATGCTCAACGCGCTACGCGAGAAAATCGACGAGCTGCTGATGGACCGATGACAGCGTTCGCAGTTTTGCCGATATCCACCGAAGCCACTCCCACCGGCCGCGCCAATCCCACGAGACGAGAACGTGTTACAGCTGGACTGCTGTGCCAGATCCATTAGCACGGCTTCGGAGTAACTGGGAACGAGTTGTTGGTTGGAGCGAATGTGCCACTCAAGCTCTGTGCTGTCGATGGTGTTTACCCGCGGGATGTTGCGGCAAAACGGCCTCTCGTCCAGCGGCGTAGCGGCGACATAGTCAAAGCCAAAAAGCTTCTCCACGTGATAATGAAGGTACGCCGTGCGATACTCCGATAGGACGCGCAGCGGCCAGGAAAAAGTCAGCGCCGCCGCCAACCAGAAGCTAAACTGCGACGCGTACCAAGGCAAGCGATCCGGATCTGCACATGCAATCACGTATTCCTTAAACTCGACGTTTTTCAGGTGCATTCCTTCACGTGCCTCCATATAATCGTCAAGTCCTTCGTTCTCGGTGAAGAAACGCGCTCTTTGCGTCAGATAGGAGTTCTCGGACTCGACATTAGCGAAACTAAAGCACTTGGTGAAGCGTAGCTTGGTCACAGGAAAGCTGTCTAGGCCTGTTAAGTGCTTGGAAATGTCTTTAACCCCGCAGTTCCCGTAATCAAACTCGGCTTCGGCGACGTGTGTGTTCACGCGCTCGTGGTAAACCTGTGTAGTCGTGTAGGCGTCCCCGTTGCGGTAGCGAGTTACTTGTCTCGTCCGGCGTATGTAGTGATAACTAATAGCCTTCCACCAGATGCAAGGCGTGGCTTGTTGCATGCGATGCACGCGCTCGGCGATGCTCTCCAGGTCTACTTTAAACTGAAGTTCGTTGCGCAAGTTACAATGCCAACACTCCACTAGATAAACCACGTAAAGCATGACGAGGAAAGCCACTGGGATGTAGATGTAGCCGTTTGAACAGGGACTGTCGTGGTACATCATGGACTTGCCCTTGAAGGCGCTGTCGAAGGAGAGGCGCGTGACCTTCGTGACCTGGCACCAGGTCATCACGATCACACAACTGTACATTAGCAGCGACAGAAGAAGGCATTTCCAGTGTGAGTCGCGACACAGGGACTTGCTCAGGGATTGCTTCAAGGGTCGTTGCTGTAAAGATAGAAATGATATAAAAGGAGAGGTGACAAAAGTGGCACTTTTTCCCCAATAGGAAAACTTCAAGAAAGCATGTCTTACACTGTAAAAAAATGTGATGCACATACACTCTAAGGCCTTTTTTACACCTGATATTAAGATTTGTTTGGGTCGATCGGATCACAAGTAGACGAGGGAGACACATTCCCGTTTACACCTGGGGTTTTAATCCGTCTCTTTTGTCCACTTTTAACTGTCCTGGTTTCTTCGAGGGGAGCGTCTATGGGCGAGTAAATGAATGGGCTTTTTCAGATCTTTCAATCTAATGAACAAAATAAGCTCACACAATTTACATATGAACATGACCGGAGACGACAGAAAAACATTCGATTCATGCATCTTAAAGGTACTCTAAGCGTTTTTTAGGCCAAATTTTTTTTTGTCACATACAGCAAACATCTCCTCACTATCCGCTAACTACACAAACGGCAACAAAAACAAACTGGGCTAACCCGCACCAAGAAACCAACAAGAAGGATTTGGGGGGGTTAGTGCGCGGATGAGGAGGAGGGAGGGTCGAGCTAGCCTCCGTTTCGTTTGACAATACTTTAAACGTCCACAGGAAGTGACTATGTCACCCGACATAGAGCACTTTTAACACCAGGTGTAAACGAGGCCTTAAAAATAAAGGTTCTTAATTGGTATTTATGGTTCCATGAAGAACCTTTACCATCCATGGAACCTTTATATTCCACAAAAGGTTAATTAAAGTGGGAAAACATTCTTTAGATTTTTTAAATGTTCTTTATACTATGAAAAATAATGGTTCTTTTAAGAATTAAGAATTTTTTCCCCGTGGCAATCAGAGCCTTGAACTCTGCACTCTGAACACTTTTAACTTTTAATACACTTTCAACATTTTTAACCCAGCCACTGAACTTTAACATTTGTTCATCTGGCTGTCTAGTTTTAACTTATAGATAAAATAATATTCTTTATTTTCTAACCATTGCACATTGACTGCAATACTATTGCACATGTAAAATAGCCATAACCCTAGTAACTTAATTATAACTTTCGCTATAACTTCATTGTATTGTATTATTGTATTTTTTTATTTATTTTTTATTCAATTGAGCACAGAAGTACAGTATGTCACAAAAACATTTCACTGCGCATCTTGTATGAGTATGTGACAAATAAAAACCTTTGAATCTTTGAATTGTTTACAGAAAGATTCTTTGAGGAACCAAAAATGGTTCTTCTATGGCATCACTACGAAAACCACCTTTTGGAACTTGTAAGAAATTGTAGTCTGCCTCGACCCAGATTCCACTCCTAAATATATTTTAGAATGAGCTCATCCCCAAAATGGCTTAATTATCATAGAGATGAAGGAAGTGAAGTTATATAGTTTCTTCTCCATTTGGGTTGATCACATCCTGAGCAAATGGTAGTCAATTGTAGAATGGGACTGGGTGTGGGACACCGAGAACCTTCTCAGACAATGGGGTGTCTCAACTTCATTAACACACAGAACACAGCTGTTACAACAAGAGCAACTTCATTTACATTAAGAATGGTAAACAGTAACAGGATAAAAGGTTTAAGATTTGGATGTTCTGGGTTCATTCTGACGCCGATGAACCCAAGGTGCTTCGTGTACTTTGCCACTGCTATGCTGTAATAAACTTCATTTTTGAGATCTTCGACTTCCACATCATTTTTTCTTACAGAACTTTTATTTTTAATAAAATGTGATGTACTTCACATATTACAGTTTTTCTTTTAGGACTTTGCTAGACTGCATTCATCACTTTCTCAGTTTAGTTACTTTTGATAACATCACGGATTGGCAGGGATTATTACCCAGTCACGTACTTCTGACCATATAACACCTATTATTTTACCGGTTCATTATCGTGTCCATTACAAAATTTTGTTGCTTACAAAGCTCTTCATAATTTGGCCCCTCTTTAACTATGCAGTTAAGTCAAGTCACATTTATTTCTATAGCGCTTTTTACAATACAGATTGTTTCAAAGCAGCTTTACCATGATGTCATCGTCCAGCTCAGTCCAGTTCTTGTATAATAGCGTCAATGCAGGCATATCAATATTATTGTTGGATATTTAATTAAATGTTAAATTTAATGTCCCCAACTAAGCAAGCCAAGCCAATGGCAACAGAGGTAAAAAAGGCAACAGTGGCGAGGAACCAAAACTCCTTCATGTTCTTTGAGATAATCTTTTGCAGAATTATTCACTGTTCCACATTTCAAGTTACGTTTTTTTCGGTTCTAGGGCGTTTATTTGTACAGCATTTATGTGTAGTTGTGCAGGATTAATTGCATTCAAACATTCAAGTGTTAAAGTCACCATTAAATCAAAATTGACTTCTTATTTTTATGGAATATTGCAGTATTTATAATAAATGATTTATTCGTGCACATCATTATTTTTGGTAAATTCATGCGCTTCGTAATCTTGAATCAGAAGCTCTTCCCCTCCCTCTAGCAACGTCTCTTCTCTGATGTGGGCGGGGCAACCTGTCAATCATATGAGATCAGCCAATCAATTCCCAACGGACCAAATCAAGCCCCGCCCACATTTGTTCATGTTCCAGAAAGCGTTTCGCTTTGTTATATGTCACAATAGGGGTAAACAAAGACTATCACAACTTCCCTTTCATCACATTGCCTGATTTAGTTGATTTCAGTTGCCTTTGTGCAAGGAGCAGGCCAGCAGTTGGCATTGTTTTTTTGTTTGTATTTTGGAGCTTGTTGCATGTATTTAAAGTAAGTTCGCTTCATATTTCTTATGTTTTTCTTGAGTATGAGATTGCATGCCTGTCTTATGCCCTTAACATGGCAGAAGGCATTAAATAATTGATAACTTTCTTCCATAATTATCCACTCTACCTTTTAGCACGGCCCCTGGAGCCCCGCACGGCTGGAGCTCTCAGCGGGAATGAGAGCACTTATGACAAGTAGCCCTTATGAAGTATTTCTCAGCCATTAATATACAATGCATTTAGTTTTTTAGTATTTGAGTTTCCTCGCATTCTTTCAAGTATGTCAGAAATTTGATCAATAACATGAAGTCACTGAGGGACCAATGAATTTGAGGTTGTATGAGGACATTGGCTTGTGAAACATGATGTTGTTAACCAAGGGCGTAGGTTGATTTTGACATTAGTGGGCACACAACGGATATGAGGGTTTTTACATTTATAATAGACTTTTGACTGCAATTGTATGTCATCTAAAGCCTTTAATTCATTTTCTCTTTTATTTCCTTTTATAACTGTTTTAATTTCCCTTGCTTTTATTTTGTTTATTTTCAATGCAAAGCTCTTTGAATTGCCATAGTGTGATTATTTTTAATTCCTTTCTATGTAAAGCACTTTTAATTGCCATAGTGTATGAAATGTGCTATATAAATAAACTTGCCTTGCCTTTATTTATAGATATTGTAGCAAACAGACTCATAAAAGGAGATTTCTATGTCAGTATGTTCCTGAGAAAATAATGACTCAATTTTATATTATGTATTTAGCTTTCTGAACTTCATGATGGAATATCTAAACAATCATACATTGATTTCCAGGTGCATTTCTTATAAGGATAATTTGTATAATTACCATATTCAATGTTTCTGTGTTATCTTTTATGTCAAATGCAATCAATTAATTAAAATAATCAGAAAAATTAGATACTATACGCTGTTACCAATAAAATGATCAAATCAGCTATTTTTACACTCTAAAGGTGGAACAGAAGCTGCATCTGACATTTGTTTATTTGACTGTTTAATGCTGCTCAAAAGTGGCATACGTGTATTTATTTACCAAGCGTCCTGCGAGGCCTTAAAACAGACTTAAATCAGAGCAGAGTCTTAAATTCATGTGAAATAATCTGAATATGACAAAAACACACTACTGGTGTTAATGGCAAACACTAACAGTGCTTTATCAAGTGCAAAAAAAAGTAACACTATTAAAGTGTAAGTTTAACTCAGTTTAGTGTGGGCCATATAAACATAGGAAAAGTGTTAATTGTACACTATGAGTGTGGGAATGTGCTGTGAAAGTCATGGCATTAAATGTTGCATACATTGCGAAAAATATATATCTTCCTCAGTATTTTTGACCTGTTTTCCAATACAAATATCTAAAAAAATTTAAAATAATCAAGATACATTCACTTGAAATAATTATGAATTTAAATGATTTTGCATGTTGGAATAAAACTATCATGAACTAAAACAAAAAAATAAATAAAAATGCATTAGGCTACTTAAAATAAAATAACATTAACTTCAACATTTCTCGTTTTCATTTAGTTTATTACTAAAATTAAATTAAAAATAGATATTTGAAAAAAACTAATACAAATTACAGAAACAACAAGATTACTAAAACACAAAATGACAATGGAAACAGAAAATATAACATGAACTATAATAAAAAATATGACCAAACACTATAATAGTATATCAGTGATATTAAAATAACACCACTGGGTTAATCTGACACTAACTGATATGTGTGCTTGTGGTTAAAGCCGAAACATGAGGTTCTACTAGTTTCTAAAAAAAACTCATTGACCTTCATAAGTTGAGCTAATTGGGTCTTTGAATATGAATTACCGTTTAATTTTGTAAACAGGTTATAGTTAAAATCACTTTTCTTTGAGTGCAAGTGTTCATGCACATCATTTTTTAGGCACTCTGAAACGTAAGTACAGAATAAAGAGCTTCCATGACCCAAAGGGGAAGCACTTCTGATCACAACATTAATCACCGACTTTAATCAGCAGCCAAATGATGTGTTCAGCATCAGCATGAGATTCCTATCGTTCTCTTTCCACTAGGGACGAATCACTTCAGCAGTGAAACAAAGCCTCTGTAATGTGCTCAAGCCCAAACCCTGAGGCTCTTTTCAGTCAAGATGTAGTGAGGATTCTCAGCTGGGATCGCCCTGTATATTTTCGGACGTGTGAGCGAGGTGTCCCACTTTCATTCAGACTATTATAGTGCTCTTGAGTTGGTTATTTTAGTAATATGACATAACAGACAATGACTTTCATGGGGTTTAGTTGCAGTCAGGACGGCCCTTAACATGCTCCTCAACTTCATTGTATTAATAAAGAGTATACTCTTTTTATTCTGTTTGTGTCTGAATTTGAAAATACACAGTAAGACATTATTGGCACTACTGTGAAATACATTCAGGTCCCCCTTTTGCAGCCAAGTCATTATGAAAATATATGATCAATCATTATAAACAACTTAAATGTTACTTAACAGTAATTGGGTGAATCTCATAAAAACATGCAGGTCATATTCACCCCAAAATGTAGATTTAAAAAATTAAAATATCTATTTTTAATTAAAATAAATGAATAATTATAAATAAAATAAATAAATAAATCATATTTAATTTATATAAATCTATAATAATATTTTTGAATTATTTTGAAATACATTTTTATTTACATTAAATTTATATTTAAATTATATAAATCTATAAAATAATATTTTTCAGTTATTTTTAAATAAAAGTTTACGTTATTTTCATAATCAAGCATACTATATATATATATTACTACTAGGCCTATATATATTTTTGCCACACCTACCAATGGCCTTTGACTTTTTTGTTGTTGTTGCAAAAACAGACAGTAATTGCACCAAAATATAAGAAGCCAGTGAAAATTACACCACAGCTAAAACTACTAGCCTAACTAATATAAATTTACAACATTATAATGTAAATAATGCAAAATAAGAACACATAATCAAATTACAAGCAAAAGCACAAATAAATACGACAACAAAAATCAAATGAACAGTGCTTGTCAGGTTCATATAAATGCTGAGTATTTTAACAAAAATAAATTAGGCTATAATATAATTTATTTTATTAACTTGATTGCGTGGTGAAATATGACCATGATATATGAGTTATTTTTTTATGCGGTCTATTATTACAGTAGCAGATGGATATGAGTCTTTGTGTCTACTCTCTCTCTCTCACACACACACACACACACACACACACACACACACACACAGCATGTATTAGGTTCTCTATCTTGCATGTTGTGAAACATACAGAATAAAGATACTATTAATTCTCTTCTGTCGTGGTTTGTAACAAAGGTTTCCCTCATCGTGTGAAACTCACCAGTTCCCGCGGCGCGTCCCTGTGCTCGTGCTCGTGCAGGACATCAGAAGCATTGCTGTCAGTGACCGGAGCTGCTGGAGACATGATGAAGAAGAAGATGAAGATACAGGAACATGAACATCACAGCCATGGGTCATCCATCATAGTGCCTCCTCAGCGAGGAATCATCGTGGCCACGAGATCAGCAACACACAGCACGCGCACTCTTGTGTCCTCAGAGTCTGAGAAGAACTAAATACTTGCGGGATCGTTTGCTGTCCAGATCATTTGCTTTAAGACTGGTGCGTTGGAAATAAAAGAAGTCAAGCTGACCCACAGTGAGATGCAAAAATCGTATGGAAAATGAAGCAGCAGCGAAGCGCATGAACGCGGAATGAATGACAATGAGGCGCGAGATGAATCCACGCGGATGCGCAGCACAGATCCAGGTAACGGGGGCGAGAGAGAGAGAGAGAGAGAGAGAGAGAGAGAGAGAGAGAGAGAGAGAGAGAGAGAGAGAGAGAGAGAGAGAGAGAGAGAGAGAGAGATTTATCTATCACTGTCGTCTCTGCTGAGGATCGTACGTGACCTTGACTCTATGCATGTGGTTTCCCATTTCTATGAATGTGGTTTCCCATTTCCTATATAAACTTACTAATGGAAAAAAACACTTAATAGTTTCTGTTTAAAAACAAACATTTTATTTTTACCTTTCAAGTAGAATATTATCCAATTTGCAATGTTGGGATAACCTGAACAAAATTATAAACGCAACACTTTTGTTTTTTGCCCCCATCTTTCATGAGCTGAACTCAAAAGATCTAAGACTTTTTCTATGTACACAAAGAGCGAAAACCAGCGTGACCACCATTTGCCTCACGCAGTGCAACACGTCTCCTTCGCTTAGAGTTGATCAGGTTGTTGATTGTGGCCTGTGGAATGTTGGTCCACTCCTCTTCAATGGCTGTGCGAAGTTGCAAAACATGCGCAATGGGTGACTTGTCCGGTGAGTATGTTGGCCATGCAAGAACTGTGATGATTTCAGCTTCCAGGAATTGTGTATTCTTGCATTATCATGCTGCAACATGAGGTGATGGTAGTGGATGAATGGCACAACAATGGGCCTCAGGATCTCGTCACGGTATCTCTGTGCATTCAAAATGCCATCAATAAAATGCACCTGTGTTCGTTATCCATAACATACGACTGCCCAAACCATAACCCCACCGCCATCATGGGCCACTCGATCCACAGCGTTGACATCAGCAAACCACTCACCCACACACACGCTGTCTGCCATCTGCCCTGTACAATGAAAACCGGGATTCATCCGTGAAGAGAACACCTCTCCAAAGTGCCAGACGCCATCGTCTGTGAGCATTTGCCCACTCAAGTCGGTTATGACGACGAACTGGTCGAGACCCCGATGAGGACGACGAGCATGCAGATGAGCTTCCCTGAGACGGTTTCTCACAATTCTTTGGTTATGCAAACCGATTGTTGCAGCAGCTGTCCGTGTGGCTGGTCTCAGACGATCTTGGAGGTGAAGATGCTGGATTTGGAGGTCCTGGGCTGGTGTGGTCACACATGGTCTGCGGTTCTGAGGCCGGTTGGATGTACTGCCAAATTCTCTGGAATGCCTTTGGAGACGGCTTATGGTAGAGAAATGAACATTAAATTCACGGGCAAAAGCTCTAGTGGACATTCCTGCAGTCAGCATGCCAATTGCACGCTCCTTCAGAACTTGCGACATCTGTGGCATTGTGCTGTGTGATAAAACTGCACATTTTAGAGTGGCCCTTTATTGTGGACAGCCTAAGGCACACCTGTGAAATAATCATGCTGTCTAATCAGCATCTTGATACGCCACACCTGTGAGGTGGATGGGTTATCTCGGCAAAGCAGAAGTGCCCACTAACACAGATTTAGACAGATTTGTGAACAATATATGAGAGAAATAGGCCTTTTGTGTACATAGAAAAAGTCTTAGATATTTGAATTCAGCTCATGAAAAATGGGGGCAAAAACAAAAGTGTTGCGTTTATAATTTTGTTCAGTGTAAATAAATAATGGACAAATCAAACAAAAGTAATTGAAATAGCTCAACCCGACGAATGTTGTGGTTTCCCCAAATTCAACTGAAAATGCAACTTTTAATGACTTCTGCAGTCTCAAAATTATTCAACCCCTTCATGGCAAGCATCTTTAGTACTTAGTAGAAAACCCTTTTGCTGTTCTGACCTGCTGCAAAAGAGATGTAAAACCAGACACCACCTTCTGGCAGCGTTTCTGAGGAATTACATGAGCAATGGCCTCCAGTTCAGTAATTGTGTGGTTTGTATGCTGGAACCGCCGCCTTCAAATCCCACTAGAGATTTTCTATGGGGTTCAAGTCAGGTGACTGTGATGCCTCTGTAAAATTTTCCAGGACTTCTTTTGAAACCAAGCCTTGGTGGAATTTGAGGTATGCTTGGGATCATTGTCCTGTGTGAAGGTCCAATGATGCCCGAGCTTCAGCTTCCTCAACTGACGGAATGACGTTTTCTCCTAGGATTTCCTGATACTTCAATTAACTCATCTTGCCTTCCACACACTGCTGGTTTCCAGAGCCAGAGGATGTAAATCAGCCGCAGAGCATCACAAGCCCCACCATGCTGAACTGTAGACAGAGGATTTCTTTTCAACATATGGTTCATTCTTCTTCCTCCAGACATACCGCTGATCCAGAGGGCCGAAAAGATCCAGTTCATTTTTTTTCCCATTTTTTTATTTTTGGACAGAAACAATGCAACATATACATTAACCTCAGAAAGGAGAGATGCATTTGACCAGGTTGTAGCACTTGTGCTAATGTCCACCTGTTGTCCCTGGGCATTCATTGCACCACAAAACAGAATCCCAAAACTTCTGTGGTTTATTTATATGATTTTGTTTGTGACTTTTCTTGTCCTTTTTAGTACGAGCTTTACTGTGCAAACTCAAACCTCAGTGCCTGTTGCCACCAAGTCTTGCTGCATGCCTACGTTTCTATCGATGTCTCTAGGAACATTTAGTGTCGTCGTTAGCTTTTTGTATCCTGTTCCTCTTAAAGGTGCAATGTGTAAAAAATTTGAGTATCTATTAACAGAAATGCAATATGACATCCATAACTATTTTTTCAGTGGTGTATAAAGAACTTACTTTATAAACCGTAATGTTTTTATTACCTTAGAATGAGACATTTATATCTACATAGGCGCGGGAATCCCCTTCTATGAAGGTCGACATATTGTGACGTCATGTTTCTACCGTAGCCGACAGCGAACACACAGCGCTACAGAGCGCGTTTCGTCACAACCTTGAAAGAGAAGCAGCAGAAAGCTAGAAGCTAGCCATAAACACAGTGAGTAGTGACTTTTCCCTTGTCAGTGGTGTAAAATATGTAGTTGGATTGTTTCATGTAACTTAGTTCTTCTCCCTCACTGTGTTATGGCTTTGCTATGTGGGGATAAATGTGCTGCATGTTCGTGAGACAGTTGATTAGTACTCTTGTCATTGACTGTAAAACAGTAACGTTACAGGAATCACCAACCCGTTGATCTTGGAAGCATTTTAAGTCGATCGCGAAGAGTTTTCAAAATCAGAGAAAAAAAGCCTATTGTGTGTAGTAAATGGTGTCTAGGGGATGCGGAGGCGCGCGCGCTGTACTATCATGCCATTTTTGCCGCGCGCACCTTTGGGCTTATTATTATATTATATATTAAGACCCTTGATCCTCACCTGACTATGGCTTTGTAAACTTTATCCATGATGTGGTTTATAATGGACTGTGGTACAGAAACAGTGACAATGTTACACACTCTTGGCTTACTCTGGCTATTCTCTGCTGTCTCAGACGACGATATGTTTGTCCAGTTTCAGGCACCATAGCTTCTTCGAAAGGGAGGGGTGAGCAGTGGGCTGAGCCTTCAGTGCAACTCGCAGCCGAACCGCTGGACGTCGCTAAAAATCACACACTGCACCTTTAATTTATTGGACCATTCTTTTGACTGAGGCCCTGTTTACACGAAGGGAAAACGCAGATATTTCCCTGCAGTTTGGCCTCTCATTTACATGAAAACCCCGTTTTTAACACAGAAAACGATTATTTCTAAAAACTTCGGCCAAATTGGAGATTTCTGAAAAAACCCGGTTATGTGTTGCCGTGTCAACTGGGAGAAAGGTTTTAGGTTCTCTCTTGTCGATTCTGAGGATTCTGATTGGCTTGCATGGCTTTATCCTTCTCTCTACACTGCCGCCCATAGGTTTGGCATAGTTATGATGGCGCTCGCGGCGTATTTATGCGGGTTGTGTGCACGATGTCATTATTGAAAACGGAGGAGGTGGGGTAGGGATATTCGTTTCTCTAAATACCCAGCTATGTGTAAACATAGCCTTAATCATATTTCTAACATGCAGTCAAACGTGACACTCAACAAACCTAGTCAGTTCAGATATTTCATGTGTTCTAGCTCAAGCACACCTGGCGCAACTAATGAAGCCCTTGATTAGTTGCATCAGGTGTGCTTGAAACAACACCTGTTTTGCAGATCTGTGCTGTTTGAGGGATTCTATTCAGGGGGTTGAAGAATTTTGAGACTGCAGAAGACCGATAAGATGCAATTAATCGATTTGACAGCATATGCCCACAACAATCGGTTTATTCTAAATGCTTTTCTGAGAAAAATTACAATTCTTCTTTGTCCTGCAATTTCTGTTCAACAATGCTATTCACATTACCTCCCCTTTATAAACTATTCTTTTATCATTCTGACATCATAACAGAAAGGTGGTTCATACAAAAGTGTCAGAATTTGTATGTTAAAAAACTATTGTTGGCAGCTGGCACAAAGCACAAGGATATTAACTGTAAATAATGTGCAATGCCATCTTTGCATCTGCGATGATCATCATTCTCAAAACTTTGGGAATTCAACAGAGTTTGGCAAATGGATGTTTTAGGAATATTGTGCTTTTTCTCATGCAGCCAATGTCCATGACAAAAATAATCAAACTAAAATTCTGTGGATATGCAATCATTATATGCTGTTATAGGCTACTCATTAACTCAAGACAATATCGTCATTGTTGCCACCATAGGTCACATGCCTGTTCATTTGACAATGAAAAGACCTGTGACAAACGTTCTGGAGTTATTTGACTTTTCAAATGTAAAAATTATCCATTCAATCATAAATCATGCATGTACAGAATTTAAAGACAGACTACAGCGCCACCTGCTGGTCATTGATGATACTGTCCATTCTGTTTAATGAAACATATCCCAACAATAAGGCACGATAGAATTGAAGGTGGATTTTTAAAATACAAAATCTGTGCATTCATGTTAACGTGTGATGAATACTTGTACTTAATTTACACATCCAGAACAAGTTGTTAGTAGTATGCAAAGCATGATGCTAACACCAACACAAAAGACTATAGTTTCATACTATTGTTTAATTTGACATATTTCTGGTCCACCAAAACTTACAACAGACAGACAAGTCAAAAAACAATATATGTAACATAAATGTTCTCCTCTAAAATTATTAGATGCAATCTTGGAAACCCATAAATGTTCAGATTAAAGATGTGTTGCAATTTAGGGACTTTAATAACGCCTATCAGATCAAGTCACAGGTTGTTCAAGGAAGTTGTTGGCAGCCCAAAATACAGAACAGGTTTGTAGTTGAGGGCTTTCAGGAGATTCCATGTGTGTTTGGATTGGATCGATAATGATATGGGTTTTTGCCACTCCCTGTGGGGAATTCCCACTGTAGACGGATTGAAAGCCGCATTGACTCCACCTACAACACCGCTTCCCCATGCAAGCTTCTTCACAGCCAGCATTCTGATGAACTCAAACAGAGTTTGTCTGGTGTTTAGCTCAACCTGAAACTTTACAAACACACACACGGTAAAGAGGCATTGGGAAGTCTGGGAGTATCTGAGGAGGATAGCGGAGTTACCAGTGGTGGGATGAGAAACAAAAGCGAGTGTCTCTGGTGTCATAATGTCACGGTGATTTTACTTGTTTTCATCATTTCATCGCTACATTGAAGATACGCATCGAAACTTCGAAATGTCGCGAAGCGGCGGTGAGAAAGAACGCAAATTTGAATTAGACAATCGGATTGACTCCGGAATCGAATCGATATCTCTCTCCAGAGATTACGGGAGTTTGGACAGGTCTGATGAGAAGGATAAACTCGGCACAGAAGAGCGACTGGACTCTGCTTACGCTTCTTCGTCGTTAACAGTGGACAGTTTGGGGGATTTAATCGAAGAATGCAGCATTTCTAAATGTGAACGAACGACTAACTGTGAATACACTGAGGAGGAAGTGAATTTCCTAACCACTGTTACAGACGATGGAGACACGTACGTTTACATTTTATTGATGTTTCTGAAAGTTCAAATGCTTGTAATTCAAATGTGTTTTGATGTGTAAATATGGGGTGTTTGTGAGTTTAATTAACGTGGTTTAAGGCAATAAGATCCCGATTAAAGGGTGTTGTTGACAAGCGCCGCGGAGTAATACAGGTCCGATAGGACTTATTGTTTTTACAAAACGGATTCTCATTGTAGCCTACATACTAATTTTAGGGAAACACTTTCCCCCATCAACTTTAATGTGCAGATTTTTTAGGTGGCATCCTTCCCTGTCATGCAGGACATACTACGGTATATTTCTAATAGGGTTCGCCATGCTTACCATAGTTATAATTTTGAGACTGCTGAAGTCATTAAAATTTGCATTTTCAGTTGAATTTGAAGAAACTTGTGTTTCGAGTAACTAGTTCTGATCCGGTTCCAGACGTGCTTAAAATCTATCTAATCTAATATATAAAATCGAATCACTAGAGCCCCCATTAGATTTACTAAATGTTTTTGTTGTTGTTGTTGCATTGCATCGTTCTGTTATGGGAGTGACTAGCTATTTTATCTAGCGAAAGGATTGTGGTTAATGAATGGACTTTTAACTGAAAAAAATAGTGTACCCTACTTTACTTTTTTTTTTTTTTTAAAGATGCTTTCATTTTATAAAAGCAGTAATGCTCGTGATTTATAATCAATTTGTGATTACAAACTATAGGCCTATTTGTAACCCATTGGTTAATTTAAATCCTGCAGTATTGACCAATCAGTATCCAAGACTGGAACTTTATTATGTGTTTATCTTCATGTTGCAGATTAAAGTGCAAGGGTGGTGGATAGATAGATAGATAGATAGATAGATAGATAGATAGATAGATAGATAGATAGATGGCATGGAGGTGAATTAAGTTCAGAAGTGTGCAGGGTTTTTCTTTAAACCTTCACAAACATTTAATGGCCTGTATTTAATTTAAGGCATTCACTCATCATTTACCAAGTGTTATGATCATACAGAGAGAGAATATGAAGTCATTATTAATCTGGCACTTTAATTGTGGAAGAGAGAAAGTTTGATGTTTTCATGGTGAGCTCTCATTAATAAAGCCCATATAATGGTAAATCAAGATTATATTTGAATAACGTTGCCTTTCATTCCTTTTGCAGCACGAGAGCTATCAAATAGATTTTAATTGGAAAATGCTTTTTTTTTACGGCCATAAAATGTAAAAAAATGTTGGTGATCTTGAAACCAACAAACTTTTTTTTTTAAGTTGATTCATTTTAAAGCCTGTTTTAGTTTGCGGAGTGACACGTTCTCATGTGACAGATGAAGTTGTGATTACAGTAGCAGGCTTTTCTGTTTTAACACTAAAGTCAGTTAACAGACGTCTAGAAACTGGATCTGCCATTTATGGCGCATGAGAAGAAGAAAGCAGAAGTATGCAGTGGAATTCCCCTCGTCGGGCCAGAAAACACGCTATGATGGCAGCCTTTTGGAAAAAGTGCAAAGCATTTGTTTTAAACCCATATTCACAGGCTTTTAATGCACTGTATATTTAAGAGCACATGTCACGTAAACATGTTTATGCAAGCAGTGACCTTTACACCAGATCGCGGTTCAACTGTAACGTATATGTGCAAAAACATACGCAAACACTCACCGCACAAGTGGGCACATACACAACAGTTAATGTCACCCTGCTTTCATTTCTTTATTGGTTAAGACTGTGAAAAACCAGGATGTCCATAAGATTGCTATTTCAAGAACATCTTGCATTGTGATGCATCTTGAATCATAGTGGGCTGCCATGGTTTACCTTTGGCCTGCTTTTGTTGCTGTTGCAAGGAAAAAAACTTTTCCCTGAGTGTCATCAAGAGTAAAGAACATGTTTCTAAATACCTAAAAGTAATGCCATGGGGCCAAATGAAATCCTCAGGCTGTCCGGATAAGCAAAGTCCCACTAGGGATTCACTTTCCATGCTGTCAGTTTTATATTACAGACACAGTAGTGTCTTAATGAGTATTATAAAAAGCTCAGAAACCTTTCAAATGTGTTGTTCACCCCAAAAAAGTTCCAAGTTTTTTTTTTTTATCATACAATACACTCTCAATAATATTATACATTTTAAGAGTACCTTTTTTTACCACAAAAAAGCATATTAATATCTTAGAGTAGCATTATGTACCTTAAGGACTACTATGAAACTTTTAGGGGTAAAAAAGATACAAATATGTTTATTTTTTTAATGTACTGGCTCAGTTTAAGCCTTAAAGGTGCATTTTTTTTGCATATTTTCTGCCATTTAAATAATTATTCACTATAATCAGCTACAGTTGTGGGGAATATTTCAGTTATTTCATTTTGGTCAGAAATCAGAAGACTTACAATATGGACTCTTTTTATGATACTTTATAGTGCCTTTTTTGAAGCACTATTCCCATTAAATGTTTAAAAAGCCCTGTAATATCTCTCCTTAGGTGAGGTCTTGAGGTGAAATAAATGACAAAAATGTTAATTTCACATGCAGCGAAACAATTTGAATCATGATCGATCGTTTTACCACAATCGGATTGATGACACCGAAGTTGTTCTCACCTTATTGACATCCTGAAACCACTTGCTTCTACCCGTTTCCTTCTGGCTTACTGTAAAAGTAAAGGCTAGGTTATCGCATGTGGGGAAAGTAGCTGAGAAATTACACACCTGCAAGGAAATAGAGGATGGGAAAAAGACAATGAGTGTGTAATGTATGCCCCTGCATGCATCATTTACTGGTTCCTTGTGACTCAGACACATGTGAATTAAAGAAATGAATGGAACCGTTTCATGCAACCATGCTTGGGTCATATTTAAGTATTTTTGCATAAAGAAAATTTGGAGAAATGTCGTCATGCAAAATGTAATCTTCCTTTGTTGGAG
Source organism: Siphateles boraxobius (assembly GCF_051911475.1). NCBI lineage: Eukaryota > Metazoa > Chordata > Actinopteri > Cypriniformes > Leuciscidae > Siphateles > Siphateles boraxobius. Next base: position 40,989,839 of record NW_027509208.1, on the reverse strand, counting down.
ATTAAATGTGACCAGTATGTGTTTTCACATTTCTCATCTGTGTTTTAAATCGGCTTCGCTGTCTTTCTTGTAACTGCAATATCTGAAAGTTTTTATCATTCGATATACAGGCGATACGAATGCTTTTAATACATGCGCAAAAGTTCCAGTGTTGTGCAACAGACGAATGCCTCTGCGAATCAGCGTCAATGAGACACTTTGGTGTGACATATTTCTCAGTATCTTTCGACCTATTTTTTTTCCATCACACGTTGTGAAATGTGCTGCTTTTAGACTGCGGTTTGCTTGATAGTTCCTTCCCTTTACCGTTGGCTCTGCTTCATCTTTCAACCAGCGTTTTTTCAACTGGCATTTAACCAGCAACTTGCGTGTCTGCTTGTTTTTTTTTTTAGGATCCTCCATTTGGCCATAATCCACGAAGAGCAATGCTTTGCACATCAGCTGATAGATCTGTTTCCTCCAGAGCTGATGGATATTCAGAACAACTTGTATCAGGTATCACCTTAAGACTTTCCACACAATTGCATAACCAGTTTCTCATGGAAGTTCATGCATTCAAAGGATTCACGAGTAATTACCACAGAAATCCGCTCTGCTCATGTTTCATGAATTGCCCCTGAAGGAACAGAAAAACTGTTGAGGGTATGAATGTTGTAATAAGTTTGCTTATTTCTGTTTCCCCTTTGAGGGGAATCTCCCCGAGTCTGTATCAAAGAATGATGGGTGTTTATTGCACTCGTTTGACAGCTTTGGTTTCAATTGTTATTTAGAAATTTTGGGTTTATCCAGTGACAACAGACGAGGGGCTTTCTGGAGAAACCCCCAGCTTATGATTGTTGTAGTTCAAAATGAACTAAGTATTGACTTTTTGTTGGCATTTTGAATGAAGGAAGCGGTAACATGTGGCTAGGTCAACAAAGCGATTAATATTCACAGTCATGGAAACTTGGAAATATCAATGAATTACCCTCTGATGCATTAGAAGCCGTTTTAACCATTCAGGGTGGTATTGGATGTAAAAGTACCACAGGTTATTACTCACAAACTCAACATGGAAAGCTGTGGAGAGATGCATAACTCACACATTACATTTTGTTGAAAGAGCATGATTATATTCTTGCTTTGAAGTAAAAAGAAACATTGCGGGGTTTTCTTTAAGAATTCATCCATTTGCGTAAATTGGCCTGGAAATACCATGGAAATGATTAAAATCCCATTGGGATAACCAATGTTTCTAGTTTTGCCTTGCTGCTCTAAACCTTTTAATCAGAAATCCTTATTAGAAAGGCAGCGGCTATTTACACTGAGAGAATATAGCAGTGTTTTCATTGCAATAAGTGTAAATGGTAGTTGGATGCTTTTAATACAGATACTATTTGCACCTCTGTGTTATTGTACATTAAATTTAATGCAATAATATCTAAACATGTAAATTATTATATTTATTAAAGTTATGAAATGGATCCCGCCTTATTGGGACAGTAAAGTCCTCTCTACACCTAACTGATAAACACTTTATTATTAAACACACGGTAGACATTTTATTTCCACTTTTTGAATTTTTTCTTCACTTTTGTTGAAAATAACTGCCTTTCCGATCTGATATGTGATGGGAAAAGGGAATAGAGCGAGTTCGGCAAAAGGCAGATTCAAACTCCGGTCGATTTGTGTCAATTCTCTGTAATTAGCCTCTGCCAACAAGGCGGCTGTTTGCACTAAGTGTAAATAGACACTGTATTAGAAATGAATGATGGAAATGAATTGGTCAAAAGGTGTGGAAACACTGAACATTGTGGATCTTACTGAAAAATGGGACTTTTACGATCAAAATCCTCTAGTTGTTATTATTAGCACTGACTCATTTGGCTAGTTTTACATTACAATATGAAATAAATAATCAGAGCTGTGATCAATGATTCAACCGGCGCATATTATTCAGAAAAAGAAATGTTGTGTAATGTTTCATCAAACTTAAATGGACAAAAGGAAAAAATTCATTAGATTTGGATAAAAATCACACCCTTCAATCACACCAATACAAAAGCCTATAGATTCATTTTGACAAAAGTCAATGCATGTAACATTAGGCTTCATAAATGTTCTCCTCTAAAATTATGCAATCTTGGAATGATGGAATTTGGTTTGAAATGTGTCGCATTATTAAATTAAAATGAGTTACAAAACACCATTTATGTTGACTTTGATGTTAGTTGGGTTTTATTAAATAGGAGGATGCCAGATTTGGGTCAGAAGGATGTTTAATCACATTAGAGTGTGAAGTGTAAAGGAAACTGTGCACAAATCTGACAGTCAGCACTTTAGGCTGTGAGTAATACTGGTGCTGCTGTGCTTTTACCAAAAGCCACGTCATCAGCAAACGCCAGCTAAACTCACATGTTTCCTTTTGACACAGTCAGTGTGTAACTCCCAGATTGAGTAAACCTTTGCATGATCCCTCTTCATTGGAATAAATTAACCTTATTTTCATCAAATCAAAACGGTTAATGCCAGTCTGCGATGCTCTTGCTAACCCACACAGGCTAACTATCAAATCAAGTATAATGGTCCGAAACATTGCGGTTCTAATCTTTTCATTTGAGAGACACAGGGACGGTCCCCATGCTACAGATTACCCGACATATTCGGTTGCATAAAAAACGAAACCATATTACTAAGTCCCAATGAAATAAAAATGTACGTTTTTTTTTCTTCCGTCTTTTAGTATGAATATGTCAGCCTTTCTGTTGTCTATAAGCTAGTGTGCTGTAAAATAATGACAAAATTCCTATTTAGAAGATATAAGCATTCAAAACTTAGTCTCTCACTTATGCCAAAAATGATAAATGATTTTGATGACATCACTGCACTTCAGCTTCTCATTAGATTTTCTGTCCAATCAAATGCTCTCTAGAATCTGAAGCTCCGCCCCTACATTATAAATAGACGATGCAGCTGAAATCAGTCACTTGTTTACATATTTACTGTTTTCTACGTGGTGAATGGCACATAGTGCACTATATAGGGGATAGGGAACGTGTAATATGCTTTCCATGAAGTCTTGTTTCACGTTAGTGTCATGAGAACCGCCACAGCTCCGGTCCAGAGACAAGAGACACAGAGCGGATCATGTGATCGAGTCCCGCAGACCAGAAAACGTATTGGCTACATTTGACTTCTGCACAGATTGCTGTATTTTAAAGTGATATGGAGGAGATTATGAGGAGAAACGGTTAGAGATTATGAGGAAACTGCGGCTTTACTGAGTTCAACAGCTCTGGATGAGCTGTGATATAAACGAAACGCTATTGGCCATTTAAAAAAAGGGGAGGAGCTACTTGATATATCCCGCCCTGTCTTCCTGCTTCAGTGGAAATTACGTCAACACATTGAATAATACTGCGCGTTTCAAGGCACTTCAGTGGGCCTTTGAAGACTTTTGGCGTTAATGGAACACTATCGTCCAGTATCAAAACTATATGTTGTATTTTTCCACATCAAACAGGCTTTGTTTTTGTCGTCAAACGTAGGATTAGCCATGACAATCCTACATAACACCATGTTTTCGGGTGCTAACTTTATTCTGACGTCCATAGACGCCGTTGCACCTGGCCACATACCTGAACCAGCCCAAGGTAGTGAAGGATCTGCTGGAAAAGAGGGTCTCACTGGAGCTCCAGGACCAGGAAGGAAACACCGCTCTCCATGTGGCATGTGAGCACGGATTCCTGGATTGTGCCAATGAGCTGGTCCACAACACCTCACCCAGCAAACTCACCAACGTGCTGGAAACACAGAACTGGAGAGGTAAGAGGCTGTTTGGTGGGAGGAGTGGGAATCTTTAGGCAACTCACGATCCGATTCCGTTTTTTTTCCTATATTAATTAATTAGTTCATACAAATGTATATGATTTAAATAATAAGTAATAATGGCCCGGTTTCACAGACAGGGCTTCGACAAATTCCCTTTAAGACAAGTCATTTCACTCGGCGGCCATCTTTGAAACGCCTCTTGGCCATGCAAGTGCAGACCCTCGCTTTTTGAATGGGGAACATCAAATTCTCCAAAACTGTTCGCCAAGCTTACGATTAAATTCCATAATTGAAATCACCAATGAAATTTGAAAATAACTCTCATAAATTTGTTTCTGAACGTTCTAATCATGACAGAAAACACATTCAAGCTAATGCGCATGCACAGGGGAAGCGTATGCAGCGTTAAGCGTTGCACTTTTCCCCATTCAAAACACTACGCCAAAACAGAACAACGTGGAGAGACGCGTCTTGTGTTATAGATTATTATATTATATAGTGTTATAGATTTTAACAAACCTATGTCACTATACAACATGCTCAAAAGCATCCAGAACACCCTAGCATCAGAACAGGACAGAGGTTTTGATTAGAGGTAACCCTTTACCATATGTTTTGGAGTATCGCAATAATATCATATCGTGAGTTTTAATAAATACAGGTGAAACTTGAAAAATTTGAATATCGTGCAAAAGTTATAATTTTGATGATTATGGCTTACAGCTTATGAAAACCCCAAATTCAAAATCTCAGAAAATTAGAATATTGCATGAAATCAATTAAAAAAAAGGATTTTAAATACAGAAATGTCGGCCCTCTGAAAAGTATAATCATGCATATTTATATAGTTATTTATACTAAATATATTAGTTTCACCTTTTAATTTGAATTACTGAAATACATGAACTGTTGCACGATATAATTTTTTTTTTGAGTTTCACCATTCATACATTGAATGTAATGCAATGTTGTGTTGCATAAAAGCATCTGTCAAATGCATAAATGTAAAATGTATTATATTAATCAAGGCATCCAACATTCTGGTTTATTGCAGGTCTCGCATGTCTCCATGTGGCCACCGTGCACAAGCATCATCGTCTCATGCGGCTGTTGATGAAGAACGGTGTGGATCTGAACATACAGGTGAGCAGCTCAAGGCTGATCTGTTGCTCTCTGAACACCTTCAGTCTCCAGACCAAACATCCACATGTTTCCTAACTCTCGTGTGGTTCAGGAGGGAACGAGCGGGAAGACGGCGTTACACGTGGCGGTGGAGCTGCACGATGTGCCGGCAGTGACTCTGCTTCTGAACAGAGGGGCGAATGTTGACGCCGTCATGTTCAACGGCTGCACCGCTCTGCATCTAGCCGTGGGTCGACAGGACGCCACCATCGCAAACCTTCTGTGCCAGGCCGGAGCCGACAAGATGATCCGAAACATGGAGGACGAAACGGCCCTGGACCTAGCGGACGGCAACGATGATGTAAGAACATCCATGTTACCTCAGTATCTAGCAAAACAATGCTAAAGCTTAACACATTCTTCAGACTTTTTCCGACTGAACCGACCCTGTATCAGTGCTGTTATTATTACCTTCAACTGAATCTTTTTTTTGTGAACTGAAATAAAGCTGTAATAAAATAAATATTAGATGAAACTTATAAACCTAAAAAAAAAACGTCAATGCAAATTTAAATAAAATAAGTAAAGTGGAATCATAAGTTGAAAGTGGAAATAAATTAAAGATAAATATAAACGTAATAACGTATATAAAAAACTAATTGAAGTAAATGATAAATGTACATGGCTAAATTTTAGACAAAAATTTTAATGAAAACCGACATTACTACATAGCAACATGCTTCAAACAACTCGTACTTAAATTACTGAAACAAAATTAAAGGGTAGGTTCGGCGTTTTACAAGTAAAGCCCTGTTTTAAGATCGTTTCTGATTAAATCGAACGGTTAAGATTAAAATTTGGACACATGCTGCTGTCCCGAGAATTTTAGGTTTTTGTGTTAGCACCCCCCCACCTATACAATGGTTTCATAGGTGAACTGGAACAATCATTCAGGAATTGACGTGAAACTCACCGAGTGGTCTGGGGTGTTCACTGATATGCTCACGAAAAAATCGCTGCAAAAGAAGCTTTCCAACAGGTGTTTTACCATTCGTTGTAAAACTGTGGACCTATTTTTCCAAACGCCTCACAACCGGACATTCTTCCAAAAACTACGATAAAACCTGTTGGAAAGCATCTTTTGCAGCGATTTTAGTGTGAGCATATCAGTGAACACCACAGACCACTCGGTGAGTTTCACGTCTTTGTAAACTAAAGTTTAATGCGTTTATATGAATGATTCTTGTAGTGCCACTATGAAACCCTTGTATAGGTGGGGGGTGCTAACACAGAAACCTAAAATTCTCGGGACAGCAGCATGTGTCCAAATTTCAATCTTAACCGTTCTATTTAATCAGAAACGATCTTAAAACAGGGCTTTAAGTGTAAAACGCCGAACTTACCCTTTAAAGCAAAACATTTTTGCACATACAATTTCAATTAAAAGATTTAAACAACTGAAAAATAACAAAATAAATACTATATGTCATTATATTAGATCCATGCATTCAGTCTTAAAGCCTAATTTAAATACCACCTGCTGTCTGTCATGTTAAAGACAAAATCACTCACTGCTCTTGACTGAATAACTAGTAGTTTTAATAAGATATAATGTACATTTAATTCATACAGTGAAGACTATGGAGTGTTTTAAAGTTTAACTCTTGGTTTAATGACTATTTTGACAGCTGATTGTTTAATGCAATACTGTGTTTTAAATTTTTCAAATAGATGAAGTCCATAGGCTTGTTTCAGTCTGGATATCCTTGATTGTACATCTCAAAATTGGGAAGATCGTGATTCAGATTGTGATTGTTTGTTATAAAATTGTGATATGAATTTTGTGAAGATTGCCCACCCCTATTTATATAAAGATAAAACTTAATATGTAAGCGTCCTCATTGATGTGCGTTGTGAGGATAGCATGGCTTGTCGGACAATTCAAAGTCAATTGATCTTATGCACGTTCTTAACACACATTCATTGTATTATTGGGCATCATTTATCATCAGTGCACATTGTGATTTGTGAAATCCATTTCATGTTAACTGGTAAGCAGCAACATTCAGTAAATGCCTTTTCTCTGTAAGCTTTATGTCAGAAATAGGATGATGTGGTAACAGTTTCTCCTTTTTGTTTTGCAGATATTGGCCTTGTTCCCCTTCGACGACATTCAGATCATGGGCAGGACTGTAACGAACTTGAGGACATGTAACTAAACATGTGAACATGAGGGACGGCATGTTCTTCAAAAAAAAAACTCTGATCTGAAGTTGCAGGACTTCTGGGTTTGTGTGCCTGTAACCGCAACTATTTATGTCCAGTGATGATCGTGCTGGTTGAGTTATACAGCGGGAACAGCTTCAGCCCATTCATGCAGAATTATTTGCTGCTGCTTCATCCCACGGAGTTCAGTGGGGACGTGCACACATTACTCGTATTATATGTAGTCAACCTTAATGTTCTGCAACACAAATGCATTCTGATCTCTGATTAGCAATATTGATGTTTTTGTAGCAAGACTGTGCTGTTGTAAACGAGTGAGCGAATGAAACACTGCTTTGCAAACTTGTTTTCCAAGAAACAGGTCATAGTGCCAATAAAAGTAGTTTTAATATTTATGTGCAGCGTTTTTTTTCTACTAAACACAAGACCCTTTTTTAATGATTCGGGTTCTAGGGGTGCAACGGATCACAAACTCATGGTTCGGATCATATTATAGTTCTTTGAGTCACGGATCGGATCCACAATGATCTATTACAGACAAGTGAACAGTCAGTACTAAAATAAATTAGTCTAACAGTAGTGTTCAGGTACAGAAATGTTATAATTAATTGTAAAACACCACTGCATAGTTTTCACTGTATACATTAAATAGATGAATCTTTGTTAAAGCTGTTTTTTTATTAGCATTTCATGAGACAGCAGCAGGTATTTATTGGCTACTGTCACTTTAAGACCTGACGCACGGATCCAATATACTGATACACATCTGATTTCTTTCTGTTTATGTTCACTTCACTTCAGATATAACCGACTATGTTTAAAATAACACTCGACTATATAGTTATTTTGATATCATTTTGTGTGTATGTGTCTGTACAAGTGCAAGGAGACACAAAAGAGGAACAGATAACAGTGCGTGAGTACAGAATTGAGTTTTCTTTCACATCTTCTGGTGCTTGAATAGTTTAAAATAGCTTGAATATATAAATTGGCAAGACTTAGAAACACATGCAAATGATAAACGTTCTAAGTTGCGACCAAACAACTATCTTGTTTACTTCACAAGGTTTTCAGTGTCAAACACTATGTCTAATACAAACCAAATAGACACTGGTGGAGACAGATTCATGCTTTGGATTAAGAGGAAAAATGTGCCTGCAGTTGTCAAGCGTGTGGATACTGGGAAACATCAATGACCAGAACACACAAAACAAGTTCCTGTAAATGTGTGTTTTTCTATCATGTGCCATATCACTCTTCCTCATACTCACCGCAAATATACCTCATTCATGTAAACTACCATAGCAGAATGGTTAAAACTTGTTTCTACTTCTAGTTAAACAAGTACATTTCCTTGTTTATGAATATGATTTTTTTTCTTTACTGTACAACTGCAGTTGTATAAATATGTAATTAAATACATAAGTTTAGAATATAACCAATTGGTAACATTTTACAATAAGGTCCCATTATTTCACAAATTAACTAACAATGAGCAATACATTTCTTTATTCAGTATTCATTCTTTTTTTCGTTAATGTTTTGGGATAAGTGTTATGGAAAATTAAATTATTAATTGTTAGTTTGTTAACTAATGTACTTAACTGATGTTAACAAATGGAACTGATTGGAATTTGTCACCTAGATATTTAGTTATAACTTTTTTTGTACAAAATTAATGAATATATATTTTACAATATCTGATACTTAAAGATATAATTTGAGTATTGAGGAAAAATAGCTTAGAAATAATAAACTAATAAAAAATAATATAGAAAATCGGGAAGCAGCTTAAACTAAATTTAAACTTTATCTAATAAATGTTCTACTAATACATATTTATTTTTAATATTTGGTGACTACATAATGTTACAACACGCAATACAAGTTGCACTATTGTAACATTTTTATAAATATATTTTTAACTGTCTTTTGATATTTTGGAATTGTTTCCTCAATATTCTAATACAATGGAATAAAATATTTTAAAATCACAGAGAAGCAGCTATGATTATGATATATGTTCATGATCCCTGTTTGAAGTGACGCGTGACTTGATACATTTCAGAATAAAAGTCCTTCCTAAAGAATAATGAACCCCCGCCCACGAAACACAAGGACACTTCACTCTCTCAACTGTCAACAAGTCTGTTAAACAATAAAACATTCAAATATTTACAGAAGCCTCGTAACACAATATCTAAGTGGAAATTACACGGATATGTGAAGGTGTGTCTCCTTTCGCAACCGGAAGCGGTGTAGTGTGTGTTAGTGTTAACACGTCATTCAGTACAGATGAACTCATGAGTGAAGCAGGCCGAGAAGTTTCAGGTCAGAAACACACGGGATTTGTCCGAATCCTGGATGTTGATTGTTTAATTACAGGTACAAGGTTTTATCGATACATGATCCGCGCAGGAGCTCGTTTGGAGACTCTCAGCGGCTGTTTTAGGGAGTTTTAAACAGGCGGAGCGGCGGCTGCTGGAAAATGCCTCAGTTTCCATGGAGGTACTGAAACATGATGCTGAAACATCACAATAACATTTAAATGTTCTATATCCGACGTCACAGTCACTTCTAGTGCAACACTGTAACATTGACATGTAACACGTCATATTCAGAATCTTCTGATTCTTGTGTTTCTTGCTGCTTTCAAATAAATTATGTTCTTATGAGCTTTCTATTCATCAGTCAATCATGAAAATAACTGTATCACTGTTTACAAATTAATATGAAGCAGCAAAAACTGTTCAACATTGATAAGAAACAATATTAATAATTGAGTATCTAATCATCATATTATACTGATTTCTGAAGGATCATGTGACACTGAAGACTGGAGTAATGATGCTGAAAATTCAGCTTTGATCACAGGAATAAATTACATTTGAAGACAACAGTTATTTTAAATCTTAAGAATATTTCACAATATTACTGTTTTTACTATATTGTGACTCAAATAAATGCAGCCTTGATGAGCGTTATTCCAGTAGCATATATATATGTATATATACATACATAAGTTCTGGTCAAAAGTTTGGAAACATTATTATTTTTAATATTTTTGAAAGAAGTCTCTAATGCTCATCAAGCCTGCATTTATTTGATCAAAAATACAGAAAAAAACAGTAATATTATTACAATTTAAATTAAATGTTTTCTATTTGAATGGATTTTAAAATATAATTTATTTTTGTGATGCAAAGCTGAATTTTCAGCATCATTACTCCAGTCTTCATTGTCGCATGATCCTTCAGAAATCATTCTAATATGCTGATTTATTATCAATAATGGAAACAGTTAAGCTGCTTAATATTTTCTGTGGAACCTGTGAGAACTTTAACCAAACTTTTGATACATGCGGCACTGTATGCTATTTAATCTGCTAGAAATTGTTATTCTAAAATGAAAATTTACAGGTCAGAAGGTGTGGAAACTATTATTTCAGATACTCTTAGCATAAACACTTTTATGAAGCCTCTTATTCCGTCTGTAATGAAGCGTTCCTCCAGTTCTTCTAGTCGTGCAGTAATCTGTGGTGTCAGGTAACGCTGTTGGGTTTGAATAGAGGTTAGTGTGTGTCGATCCTGCAGTCCAGCTCTGTGCACAAAGACCTTCTGTTGGACTGGGATTAGACTCCTGGGACGAGACCTGCTGAATTCCAGAAATGCCCAAAAGACACACACACAAAATTATGGAGAACAGTTACACTTGATTTCTTTTCCAAAAGATTCCTGTGTTGCATTTCGACCAGGTTTGTTTGCAAATATGTGACGTTTCGGTGTTCTTGCAGACTCCTGTTTTTAAGGGGAAATGCATAAAAATAAAAATTCATAATTTTTTTTCTAATCTCCTCCACCTCTCTTCCCCTCAGTTTGTGTGTGTGTGCGGCGCTGTGTGTTCTGCCGACTGTGCGAGCGGATGCTGAAGATGTATCTCTGCTGGGCGGCTGGCAGGACGTGTGGCTCTTCCGCTTGTTCCTCAATGTTTTGGGATACGCCACCATCATCATCCCTGGATATTTCCTAATCAGCTACTTCAAACGAGTCAATTATCTAGAAACCGGTTCGTTGGAATTTTTTTAATGGTTTTGTTCTTGTGTAGTTATGTACTGCATTTTTGGTATCACTTTAGAATAGCGTTCCATTTGTAAACACAATATTCACAATATTCCAGAATAAAAGGGCGGGGCCTGGTTGAGGTAAAGGATTAGTTCACTTTCAAATAAAAAGTTCCTGATAATTTACTCACCCCCATGTCATCCAAGATGTCCATGTCTTTTTTTCTTCAGTGGAAAAGAAATTAAGGTTTTTGGGGAAAACATTCCAGGATATTTCTCCATATAATGGACTTCAATGGCAACCAACGGTTTGAAGGTTCAAATGTCAGTTTCAGTGCAGCTTCAAAGTCTCTAGACGAGCCTAGCCAAGAAATAAGGGTCTTATCTAGCATAATGCTCGGTCATTTTCTAAAAAATAAAATTACAAATTATATAGGTACAGAATACCCGTCTTCTACCATCTCGGAAATGCGCCACACATTAAGTCATCATGTTGGAAAGGTCACGCGTGACATCGTTAAACATCCAGGATATGCACACGTAAGGACCATTTTAAACAATAAACTGACACAAATACATATAAATTGAACATTCAACATACAATAACTTTGAACGGTCCTCCTACTCCAAACTTGTAAACACTGGGTCGGCACTTAATTTTAAAACCTTTAAACCTTTAATTTAAAAAAACGTATTTGTTTTCAACTGAAGAAAGACATGGACATCTTGGATGACATGGGGTGAGTAAATTATCAGGACATTTTTATTTGAAAGTGAACTCTGATCCTTGGATAAAATTTGAAGTCTTTGATCGTTAGTTTGACATGTTCACCGACAGCCGATTAATGACTGCGATCAAATTTGAACTCAGACAAAATTCTGGCCTTGTCAGAAGATTTGACTAACAGTCCTGCAGTGATTCTCCTACGACGACAGTCAAATTGTCTTTTCAAGACAAGCCATGACCAAAAATAAACGTAAGAGATTACTTTGTGGCCACCATTTCAATGCCGCGTGTAATGTAGCTCACAGTCACCGAACGTGTCATTGATTGATGATGTAAAACTCCAGACTAGTTTTCTTGCGTGTCCGTTTTTAGTGTGTCTTGACTGTCATACAGTCTGACATTAATGACAACTGAGATCTTACAGTGTGACATGGCTTACAGCGATGATCATGTTCGTACAGTCTGACAAGACCATCGTAAATCGTGTGTTGAAACTGGCAGTTATAGTAAGGGGCGGGACATTTCCCAAACATGCTTAAAGTGCTTGGCCAATCACAACCCACTGATCCAGCCGACCAATCAGAGCACAGTGTGCTTTTCAGAAGGAGGAGCTTCATAGAGACAGGAACTAAACAGAGCGTTACTGACAGACTGGGAAGAGAGGAGCCGCAACAATGGACAATATGGGAAAAATCTGAACATTCAAGCATGAAAACTTGTTTTAGGAGAGGCCAAAACCAATATCAAGACTTTGAAAAAGGTCCCTTTAATTTTAGTTAATGCTTAAACAAATAGGTGTTACCAATTTTTTTTATTTTTCCCACTTATAATTTTATACAAAGTTGCTTGCACCAAAATGGTCATATTTGGGTTTTCATTACCATGTTCCATCCTCTGTTATGTAAATTTGTATTTCAACATAGCTTTCAGTAGTCTAGACAATTTGATGTATGCATGAATGTTGCAAGAACTCTGTGTTGACTTGAAAAACTGACTGTTTAAAACATATACTTGACAAACCCGATTCTACTCACTGCTCATGTTTCTGTAGGCCGTGGGCTTTGTTTTCCTCTCATAAAGACGTGTGTGTTTGGGAATGAAGCTAAAACTGGACTGCTTGATGATGTTTCAACGGCGGCCAGAAACGAGTCTGAATCCAGTTCATCAGCTCGACAGGCCTTCAGATTGATCTTCTGTGCTGCTGGACTCCAGGTAATGTCCCTGTGTTACATGGCAATTTGACGCCACACTGAATAACTTAACTGTGTGCAATTGTGCATAATAGGGGTTACACACACAAACACACACACTGAATGAAATCTGAATGACTTCAGATTTTTTAAGTCGACATTTATGTGATTCAAGTCGATGTCGACTAGTCGCTGATGACTTCATTAATGAACAAATAAGCCTGAACCTCGAGCTGAGACTCGAACGCAGGTTGCCTTGTGCACAGTTATGGCAAATGACATAACAGCTTATTTTTATCAGTTAATTTCTCACACGTTTCTGTTTTTTCTAAATCAGATACCGATAAAGTTGCACAGTAAAGATTACATTTATGTGAATGTATTAGGCAGGACATATCGAATGGCTCCTCCCACTTTTCAAATACCCAATAGCGTTTAGTTTACCTCACAGACTGCAAGTCGTACTTGACAGCACTATGGAAATGAATCCGAGCGCTGATGATAGGTTGGATTCAATAGGTGTGAATAAATTCTATCCATTTCATTCTTAACCAATGTACAGTTGTAAAACAGAATAAAACTTGAGCGTTTGAGCAACCGAACACACATCTCCAACACATATTGCTCCATAACTGTCAACGGTCGGTTTGGCCAGGTGGTATTTATAGCTTTTAGATTCTAGAGAGCATTTAATTGGACAGAAAATCTGATGAGAAACTGAAGTCCGCGGTGATGTCATAAAAATCTGTGATCCGTTTTAGTGGAAGTGAGAGACTGTAAGTTTGAAATGCTTAAATCTCCTAAATGCGAATTTTGTCATTGTTTTGGAGCAGACCAGCTTATTCATAACCTTAAGGCTAACATATTCATACTAAAAGCTAAAATACTTACATTTTGTTTTCAGGGGGCCTTTAAGGTGTCATGGCAGAGCATTAAAGTTGACTAGTCTGTGCGACCCCTAGTGCACAAGTTAAAGGTGCACTGTGTAATGTTTAGCGGCATCTAGTGGTGAGGTTGCGAATTGCACCCAACAGATGTTACGCTGGCCGACAGGAAAAGATGTAGTCATCTGAGACTATGAGGTTTCTTTGCTTAAATTGTAGCACGTCAATTTACTGTGTCAGTAGAAAAGCAATAGTTAGGTAGCTTACTCCATTCGGTGTCTGCTAACGTTATATATATTATAAAGCAGTTAAGTGTTTCAAGCTCAGTGTATAACTAGCTAGTAATGTGCATAATTTGGACATTTACATAGATTTTGGCCTGAATTTGTTTACAAATAGTTTAAATTAGCGTTAACATTAAATCTGCGTGCAGCATTGATGTAATTATAATACTTTCACTATAAAATAAAAAAATACATTAATTACCATTCTGAAACATCCTTCTGTAAGCGCATTTGAGGAGGTGGTGTGTTGCCTCCTGTCGTCGATTTGGTGTCTGACTCCGGCTCAAACATATAAGGCTGGATAACATTTTCCTTAGCAATGTCCATCATTAGTGTTTTATTTACTTTACTTGTGAGCATCACCAAGCCACAGCAGGCTACAGCATACATGACCCTACAGCATACATGACCCGAGTTACCTGTGGTTGGCCTGGCCGTGCGTCACTCAGAAAACAACAGGCCAATCAGAAGAGAGGCCCATGAATATTAGTTAGACCGGCCGAAATCAACCTGTTCTTAGCAGAGCTCCTGAGAAAGGAGCTGTAAAAATACATTGGGATCGTTTTTGGTTCTTAAATCCGCAAATATATATTCTTAAGGACATCAAAACCTAAAATAAAAGTCCCAAAATGTGCCCAATATTGGACCTTTACGTAAGGTCTTTATACACCACTGAAAACATAGTTATGTATATGATATTGCATTTCTGTCAACAGATCTTCCTAAATATTACACAATGCACCTTTAATAGTCTTCATCTGTTCTCCATAATTTTGTGCATCTTCCAGGCGTCATACCTGACGTGGGGCGTTCTTCAGGAGCGAGTGATGACACGTTCATATGGCGCCACAGAGGCTGAAGGCAGCGGCGAGCGCTTTAAAGATTCCCAGTTTCTGGTGTTCATGAACCGAATCCTGGCCTTGACGGTGTCTGGCCTGTGGTGTGTCCTGTTCAAACAGCCCCGCCACGGGGCGCCCATGTACAAGTACTCCTTCGCTTCGCTGTCCAACATCCTCAGCAGCTGGTGCCAGTACGAGGCGCTCAAATACATCAGCTTTCCCACACAGGTACAGCACTGCATTCTGGGGAAATGAGCTGTATATGAACATGTGATCAGTCTAAAATCAAAAGAAAAAGTATTCCATTAGAGGTGTACTGTTTCTCATTGGCATTATTTTTCAGACTTATCCTAAATTCTCATTTACATAATGCATTCATTAATTTTACTATTGGGTCTCATATCAACCAAATTTTTTTAAACTTCCTCGGCTGAAATTTTAGGATTTTGTTATTATTTTGTCTGAAGAAAGACTAACATTAACTCTTTCCCCGCCATTTATGGAAATTTCCGGCTTTCCGTGTTTTCACTGTTATACGGTAGGGGGCGCTATTACACATCTTCTGAAAGATTACTGAATCTCCTGATCAAAACACAGGCGAAGAAGAAGCAGAAGCAAGCGATAGCATATGGATTCATATCTTAACGCGATCATCAACATGTAACAGCATATACCGGTAAATCAAAACCGCCTAATGTTACTGAATGAAATGTCGACCCAGGACGAGTTACAGGACTGTGAAGCTTTGAGTGTGTTGATGGACTCGATCTACTCCATCTGTGTTCTGTTCATCGTTCTGAATCTGATCCAGACGTAGTCTTTGACAAAAACGTGAGTTTCTCAGATTTTTGCCCAATTTAGTTTTTTTATGAAACTTACCCACATTCAAGTGTTGATAAAATAAGAATGCATGAAGATAGAATAAAACTGGCTTTTTTGTTTATTCTTTCTTTTGATATATTGCTGTTCAGATATTTATACAACCAAATATTCTGGGGGCCATCAAACTTTTTGTAAAAATTATAAAAAATGCCGGTGCTGGCTGACAACTTTTTTTTTCAAAAAGGCTGGTGGGGAAAGAGTTAAATATGACCTTGGCACGTTAGTGACAGCTTTTGTGAGATGTACCCTAATAATGCAGATATTAACATATATATTTTCCTGTGAATGATAAATGATCATAGACAATATTTGCATCTTTTCATATACAGTACTAGCACTGATCTAATTGAAAGCAGATCAGTTTCAAACAAGACTTTTTTTTTTTGTTCATAATAAAATTTTATTTTGAATCCTTGTTTTAATACTCCTTTCACTCATACCAAGAATTAAAAATTATGCATTGAATATTTAGTGTGATAATCATCATAATGAGGGGCTTTCGCACCGGAGGAACCTTTTCATAGTTCCTAGAACTATTGGTGGAAGTTCTCGGCTTTTGGTGTGTTCGAACCGCTAGGAACGATTTTAGTTCTAGAAACTAGGAACGATTTTAGTTCTAGGAACTCCTTTTATACCCCTTTTCCACCAAAAAAGAACGGGTTCGGAACTGGTGCTGGTTCAAAGTTGGTTCGGAGTTGGTTCAACTTGCGAACCTCCTCAGAACCTGTTTGTTTTTCCACTTCTAGAGCGCCCAGCGAACAACGTCGTTACGTCACTGTGTACGTCACTTTACGTCTCAGCTAGAAACACTTGCAAGTACAACATTACTTTGGGATTATCTCTAACTCGTGAACCAAGAAGGCTTTAAAAACAATTGAAATATGTAAGTCTTTTAATCTTTTCCTTTGATATGTAATCTTTTCTGATTAGTTATGTACACCTGTCTTGTCTTTTTTTTCTCTCCGTTTATTTGTTCTATTTTGTGACTGTTTTCTTCTTTGCTTACATAATGTTTTCAATAAAAATTTTTTTAAAAAAAGCTAGAAACGCTTGCGCCAACTTCAAGCATAACAATTACAATGGCGGACTACATCGTGTTTCTGCAAATGTTTCTCCTGGCTTTGCGGTCAGAAAAGATGTTTCGAACACATCTAAACCCGCCCCCAGCCCCCGACGTAAGCATGACGTGGTAAAAGAACGGTTCTAGTCCAGCAAAGAGTTGGTGCCGCTTTGGAACCAGTTTTCCTGGCCGAGAACCGGTTCTTTGGCTGTCGAAACACAAAGAACTGGTTCGCGCGCAGGCACCGGCTCCGAACCGGCTCTCAAAACGCTTTGGTGGAAAAGGGGTATTAGTGGAACTAATTTATCTCCTACTTCAGAGTCGGTCTAAACCAGCACTATAGAGAGCCTAAGTCCCTCCCCTTCCGGTGGACCACCATAGGACCTTATTTCGGAAAAATATTGTATGGTAGTCAATGGCGAGAGACAACAAATCTTTGGATCCCGTTTGAATTGTGCCCTGAATTACACATATGATGTTTGTCCTAATGATGTTACACATATGATGTTTGTCCTTTTAAAAGATACATTTTAAAGTCAAGGATTTCGCAGTTTGATGTAAACCTGTTGAGGTATAAGACTGTGAAAATACGTAATTACAAAGACTACAAAACCAAAAGGCGCGCATGTGACGTCACACCTTTTCTCTCAATGAATGAAGCTAACTTTACTGAAGCTAACGTCTGTCATTTTTTCTATAGTCTAACGTTATAATCGTAACGTTACGCCGTCATGCCTGTGTGTTTTGTACCAGACTGCACACACACGAGCTTGGTGACGTACACAGTGCGAGACGAGAGATGTAGTTCATTGAGCGATTTTCACATAAAACTAAATGTTACTCTTCTGTTTTATGACAAACTGTGACTTTCTTGACTTTCATAATTATCTTTTAAATTAATGGCAAACATCATATGTGTAATTCAGGGCACAGTTCAGACGGAATAAAAAGATAAGTTGTCTCTTGCCAGTCGCCAGTGACTACCATACATATTTTTTCCGAAATAAGTAGTGGTCGACCGTTATGGGTTTTTTTTTTATTGCCGATGCCGATATCTTAGAGAGGAGGGTGGCCAATGGCCGATTTTTAACGACATGAATATGACACAGTAGGCCACTGGATATAGCACAGCATATTTTAAAATGAGGGATTTAAAGTTTTTCAATCGCGTCTCATATTAAGCTGATCGTCTGTTCGCATTTACTCGCTTCGCACGGACCGTCACTCGCAGGAACACGTTTATGCAGGCTACAAATGCACACTTCACAAGATATCACAGCTGGATTCGATTAAATCATTAAGGTTTGTGAAATTAAATGTTTATTAGATATTCAGAGATTTGTTTAAATGATGTAGATGCGCATTTGCTGAATGTTGACGGTAAATGAGAAAGTATTTTAGCCTGATTGTTAGCCTTTTCGGTTACAAATATATATAAAATATACATAAAAGCAAACGCATTACTTTTTCGCATACCATTTACTTTCTTTGATTACCAGTTCTGTAGCCACCGGTTCTGTCTAACAAAGTATTAGATATGATTGACAGAGAGACGGAGATCAGCTGTGTGATCAGATTCAGGCGCTGCCGTTCTCTTCTCAGGTGTGGTGTTCTCAGCGCCGCCCGTCAAAATAAAAATCTGCAGCGCAGTCAAAATAAAAGTCCCGCTTCCAACACATCGGCCAATCAGAAAAACTTATCGGCCGATGCCGATATTTTAAAAAAAGGGCAAATATCGGCCGATATATCGTGGAATTTCTTTCTGAATTCTTTATAAAAAAAAAATTTATTTATAAATTAATTTCACTGTATATATACAGGACATGTTTTTGTTTTAACCCTGAAATGGCACACCTGATTCAATTAGTCAGCTACACATTAAGCCTTTGAGCCTTTAATGAATTGAATTAGGTGTGCCATTTCAGGGTTAAAACAAAAACATGTCCTGTCAGGGGGTCCCTGCAGGAGAGGTTGAGATTGAGAACCACTGGTCTAAAGTATGAAAGACATGTATGTACAGTTTTAGAATAACTCATTTCTACATTAAACACAACAATACACCATCGCATTCACAATCACCTGTGATTAAAGGCGACACTTCCGGTTTTCTTCCCACCGGAGCCTCGCTTTCGATTTCAAAATAACGGCTGGGTGAAATAAGTGTATAGGAACTACCAGTGATGATAGTGTTCGCTGATTGTCCGAACGCACGCGAAACACCAGCACCCGCCATTTAAAAAAAAGCTGTGTTAACACAGATTATAGCCTATATATTTACTCCAGAAACTAACTCTACGAACATGGAAAACAGTGATAGACAGATCTATCCTCTTAATCTTTACGCTGAGGAGAAAATCCTACGCAACTTTGAGGAGAGCAAGAGAAACATGATTATGTATTTCTGCTCAGCAACACTGGACATCAACCACACGGCATACGCTAATAACTTTTAATTTCTGTTTACTTTCTATGTTTAACAGTTCTATCTAATAACGTATCAGACAGGAGTGTTGGACAGATCGTAAACTAATGAACAGCCGCGTTTCCATTACCCTTCAAATTGCGCAAATTGCGAATTGAAAATATGACCAATGGAAACAAGTCAATTTTGAAAAAACTCCCATTATCGCTAAAAAGTTTTTACGCTCGCATGAGGTGGTTTTTCAGTCAATTCGAAAAAGAAATATTTTGCAAAACTGCAATGGAAACAGTTTTTGTGCATTTACAGACACCTGACGTAGATATCGCGGTGTGTTTGGACTGAATACGAGACAGAGTTCTTTATTAAATTCATAAACGACAAAATAATTACAGGAATACTGGATTCTAAACCTCAAAGAAATGCCACAATCAAGACCTCAAAGCAGAAATGAGGGAGAAACACCCAGAAACACTCATATGTGCCGCTCCCAGTATAAGGGTCTTTCCTTGCCATTAATGCTTGGATAACACACACACACGGCCAGTGCATTGGCTGAGATATTCGTAAACCTACCAACATCCTTCGCCGTGATTTTTTGAATGATTTATCGCGAGAGGAAAAAAATTACGTTTTAGTCGCATAACATTGGTTAATGGAAACGCCGTCATTTCGCAATAGTTTTTTGTCGACATTTAGAAAAAAACTGAAAAGCTTTGCGGAAATCTGTTATGGAAACGCGAGCTCAGCTCTGGCGTTCTCAGCGCCGTCAAAATAAGTCTCAACGACTAGCGCGGCTTACGTCAATCACCCTAGTGGCTAGTTCCTAAAACTACCCGGTGCGAAAGCCCCTATGGTTATTAGCCGTGTGCTTCGACTTTGAAACGAAGGTATTCAGTGTGATTGATAGCTCAGCTTACTGTTAAATGTTCTTCTGTTCGTCATCCGTCATGTTTCATCACAGGTGCTGGCCAAGGCCTCTAAGGTGATTCCCGTGATGCTGATGGGCAAGATCGTCTCGCACAAGAGCTACGAGTACTGGGAATACTTCACCGCGGCGCTGATCTCAGTGGGCGTTAGCATGTTCCTGCTCTCCAGCTCCACCGGCAAACACCCGTCCACAGTCACCACCTTCTCCGGCGTCATCATCCTCGGAGGATACATCGTGTTCGACAGCTTCACCTCCAACTGGCAGGACAACCTCTTCAAACACAAGATGTCATCGGTGCAGATGATGTTCGGTGTGAATCTGTTCTCCTGCCTCTTCACGGTCGGCTCTCTGCTGGAACAGGGCGCCTTCTTCGACTCGATCGCGTTCATGTCGCGTCACTCCGAGTTCGCTTTCCACGCCGTCTTGCTATCCGTGTGCTCCGCGTGTGGCCAGCTTTTTATTTTCTACACCATTGCGCAATTCGGCGCCGCCATCTTCACCATCATCATGACTCTACGACAGGCTTTCGCAATCCTCCTGTCTTGCTTTCTTTACGGTCACGCTGTCACTATAGTTGGCGGCTTTGGCATGGCCGTCGTCTTCCTCGCGCTTTTCCTTCGTGTTTACGCTCGCAGTCGCATGAAGAAGAGCAGCAAACGGGCGACGCCAACGCCTGTTCAGAAGGTCTAGTCATTCGAATGTGTACAGATGCCACATTTTCGTGGTTTAACTCGTCTTTATTGTTTGCTGCAAAACTGTGGGTTTGTTTTTTGTAAGGTCAAAAGGTACAGAAAGGGATTACGCTGCATTTCAAAGGGAGTTTTGGCTCGGCACGTCACGCGTGTGTTTTTGTGTGATTTCACGAGCCGTTGAGTAAACGCAGACTGTTCAGTGAGTGCTGAGCCTTTGATATCTTTGTAATTTGGTACTGAAATACGTTCAGTTTTTCTATTTAAAGTTTGCTGTAAGAAGATGTTGGAGAGAGGAATACGAGATGTTGCGGTAGAGATGCTTTAGGGAGTGTCTGTGCCACTTGTCTACTTACCCTATCTATTCTCATTATATCTGGGTCATATTTCACTACAAAAACAAATAGGAAAAAAAAGGATATAATAATAAAATGTAATAAACACACTAAAGTATTGGCTTTTTTAAGAAAACTTACTTTTTTTACTTTCACATTTTCTGTCCAAATCCTTTTGAATTATTATTATTATTGTTAGTAATATTATTTATAGTGCTGGCAACTCGATTAATCGCATCTTAAGTTTTTGTCTATATAATATATGCATGTGTTTATGTTTCTGTGTATATATATATGAAGACTTCAGATGCAAAAGCCTATAAGTCCGTCTAAAGTTTTTCTTTAATAATAACATTTTGATCAGGCCTATGTATAAGTTTCTACCTTAATACCGACATTTCTGAATGGGCTGAAGCTGGGATTTAGTGAGTTTGAAGTGAAAGTATTTTATGAACTTATACTATGTGCAGAGAGCATTCACTCAATATTATTATCAAAATAGGTGGCTTTTAGAGGCTTTTGCATGGAAGGTCTTCATATATATATATATATATACAGACATACATATATTATATAGACAAAAACTTTTGTTAGTTGCGATTAATCGATTTGACAGCCCCAATTATTTTTTATATTTTTATTGTTTTTTATTATTTTTTATTATTATTAATACAATACAATATTTTTCACTGTATTAACATAATACTATGATACAAATAATAGGTTATTAAGATTTTGTGTGAAATACGACCAAGGAATCTTTAAACTGAACATCCTCAATGTCAATGACTTCGTTCGTTTACATGCACACTCATAATGCGATTATAATGGGATTTTGGCAATATTGCGATTAAACATGTAGGCTAAACGCAATACTTTGATCAAACTAATGAGATTAAGCTCATAATCGTAGTAGCCATATTCGCATCATGTGGCGTACTTCGATTTTAAGCGCAATAAACAGGCATGTAAACACCTTAATCACATTATTACCCCTCTGACCAAAGTGTGCATGTTTTCAGACATAACGTTATGGATGACGTGTTTTAAACACAACTTCAAAGTAAACTTTAAGTCCGTTACGATATGTTCATCACGGCCGCAGAATAATATCCAATATGTCCATAGAAATGTTTTACATTTGCCATAAGTGGATTAAAACAGAGGCCAGTAACACACGTACTGTATGGGAAGTTCATCATTTGTGCAATGCATTGGGTTATTTTGAAGAATGGCGGTACAAATAACCACACCTCTTAGCATGTAACCAGAATAATAAAATTGAATGTAAATTGAAGAGGTTTGCTCGTGTCTTGTAAACATCTTACTGCGATAAAGTCCTTATTCTGATTATTGTAAAAAACAACAACAAAAAACGCATTATTGGTGCTAGAGCTGCACGATTGATAGTTAAAAGGTCACGATCTTGATTCAAACACTCACGTAATCTTATTCCTCAATGAAGCCTCTTATTACATACATACACACACTCACACACAAATATAACAACTATATATAAGCAACAAATACTATCATGATGCGTACATGCATACATGCAATCATAATTTATTTTGTACACCGCAAAAAACATAATAGTCTTAAAAATAGGATTTATTTTGTTTTCTTTATTAGATTTGTTTTCTTTTGATTTTGCAGTTAATTATGAGCTGAACCGGTTCTGACCGGTTTGGCGAGATTCACTATGAAACGGGACTTTTTTTTTAAGGAAGTAATTTTTTAAAGAACCCTCCACGCATCAGGTGTGACTGTGAAGACGGACTGTGTCAGGTGTTTTTCATGCAGGTTTTTAACACAACCTTATAATGACATTATAATCATAGGCAATGTGCATTATGCACTAATATTGTCATTTACTTTCCCTCATGTCGCACCAAACCCGTATTTCTTTTTCATAAACTAACCATCATTTATGGATGTCTTTTTCACCTGGTCATTAGCAACATGCTTCCTTTGTAGCTCTTGAAATAAAGCATGACTATTCCGTCTTTTTTGTTGTTGTTCCATGCACAGAAGAATTAAAGTCATGCGAGTTTGTAATAACATGAGGGTGAATTATGATGTTTTATTTTGCTGAACTCTGTTCGCGGAGTTTGTGGAACAGGATTGTGGCGGCTTTCTGCTGAGAGGAGGAAGACACGGAAACATGTCACGTGATGTAAGAGTCGGAGAGGGAACTTCCACACTATGAGTCTGTTTATATTTCTATTAATTATCTATCATTAAAAATATGCGCAGCAGTGATAAGAAGCTGATAAAAGCCACCAATCCAGTTATACAGAGTAATGCGTTTATTTTTAGGGTTTGGTGGAAGGACATTAATATATATATATATAGTTTTCTTTTTGGTCTTTTTAGTGGGATCAACTTAATTTTTTGTTATTGTTTTTTATTTGCATGTGCAATAATAATCTGCCTTCTATCATGCTTTTTTGAGCATAGATTTGATTTCCTGGATCATATTTTATGTGGTGCTAAAAGCAACAGCACAAGTTCATTTGTCATTCGTACATTAGACGGAACGTCTGAATATTCAGAGTTTTACGGTTTTACCTCTTTGAGCTAAATATGCTTGTTTATGTTTATCAGAATATTGAGACGAAATCTCACGGTTATTCAGCACGTCCATTTGCATGTTACAGACTTATTTTTTAAACACTAACCAGGAATAAAACTAACCTTCAAGAGAGGCTGCAACTAAACAAGAAAGTCCCATTAGTTAACAAGACATAACAATGAGCAATACATTTGTTACAGTATTTATTCATCTCTCTTAATGTTTATTAATACCAATACAACTGTTTATTGTTAATTCATGTCAAATTAGGTCCATTAAATAATAACAGATACAACTTTTGATTTTTAATAATGTATTGGTAAATGTTGACATTAACATTAAGATTAATAAATGCTTTAAAAGTATTTTTCATTGTTAGTTCATGTTAACTTATGAATAAACTAATGTTACATAATGGAACTTTACTGTATAGTAAAGTATTTCCTTTATTTTATAAGCAACACAAATCACCCGTCCTGTTGATAATTAAAGCATTACTTGTCATATTAGTATACTTATATATGATTAGTAAGGCATTAGCAGGTGAACCTCATGAAAACAGGTCCCATTTCATGGCAAAGAAAATTTGATTATTTGTAAACCAAATGTAGCTTATTTTAGGACCATCAAGATTTTTTTGCATCATGATATTTGCATGACGTTTACCATAATGTGTTTTTATTTTTTTATGGGAGCTTGTTTCTGCCATGTAATAAAAAAGTTCATTTTTATCTTTCAAATCTGAGCAATAAAGTATGGAAAAACTCACAATTGTAAGTTATAAAGTCTGAATTGCAAGATCACAATTACCTTTATTCTTTTTGTTCATTAAGTTTCCATGATTCTCATACATGCATTAGCACATTTGAATTCAATCAACAAAAAATAAATGTAAAATGTATATATATATATTTTTAAACATCAGTATATGAACAGTTAATGTACTAAAACCTGTATTACAGTATTTTTCACATTAATGGGAGAATCTGCTTAATTGTCATGAAAAACGTAATGCTCCAAATTTCCTTTAGGGAAAATATAATGTCTTCTTTTTTCATCTTTTTGATTTTGGGGTGAAATATGACCTGAACATGTTTCTGTGATTGATTCACCTTACCTGACTGCCATGAGCTTTTGTTTTCTGTCCTCTGTAATATGAATTTCTTGTAAAGCTCCATGAGGTCTTAATGAATCATTTGTCTGTCGTTCTGATCACTCGCATAAATGTGTCGTTTCTTGCCTTTTAATGTGAAGGACTAATAGTCTTATTAACTTTGTTTATATATACATTAGATTAAATTAATTTGATCACATGACCAGACTGTGTCAGATTTGTTACATCTTGGCTTCTCCTCATTTTTGTTCTGCTCTGGTTCCTCGTACTGATGATGATAATGATTTGTGTGTTAAAGTCATCAGCACTGCTAAATACAGTTGCATTTTACACGTCATGAAGAGTTTCTTGAGTTTGTCCTGTGTGTTAATGAAGTCTCTGATAATATTGAGCTGCAAGCTGATATACAAACAAATCCATCCGTTACAGTGATTTTACCATAAATTAAATCTCTAGCTTGTGTTAAAAGCTGAAAAGTAAATGTTCAATTTCACTGCTAGCAGAAAGATTCAAATCTAAGTGAAACTGTGATTAACTGGAAAGGTATTCAAAAATGATTTTATCAAAGTATTTTTCTCTTTTTCTTTACATAATTTATCAGATGAATGAGTTCACTCGAAACCACAGCCAGTGTCGATGACGTTTATACATGTCTGGTCTCGTACACACACACACACACACACACACACACACACACACACACACACACACACACACACACACACACACACACACACACACACACACACACACACACACACACACACACGCACACAGACACACACACGCACGCACGCACACACACACACAGACACACACACACACACACACGCACACACACACACACACACGCACACACACACACAGACACACGCACACACACAGACATACACACGCACAGACACAGACACACACACGCACGCACACAGACACACACACAGTATTTTCTTGTCGAAGATATTTAATAAATCTTTAATAGAAGCCTTTTAATGTTTAATTTTGGTAACACTTAAAACCTTTATATTTAATGCATTAAATGTATTTTAAAGGACACTAAAGTGCCCTTATTATGCTATTTCACAGGTTCCTAATTTTATTTTGGTTGTCTCCTAAAACAGGAAAAAAAACACATTCGTTTTCCCATAATATAGGGTGAATTCAAGGTTAGTTGGGGCACTTTTTGCCATTGAGTTGACTTGTGTTCCAATCAATAATTCACCATATGAAAGTGTTTTTTTTTTACTCTCTAAGCCCCGCCTTTCCAAGAGCTACTCTGCTCTGATTGGTCAGATGGCGCAGTCTGTTAATTGTGATCGGTTGTGATTGGTCGACGCTTACAGAGCGTGTGTCGGAAACGAAACGCCCATGACCATAACTGAATTTCAGCTCTATTGTAATGTACACACACTGTAAAGACAATAACGATCACGTTAAGTTTACCATACGAGTACGACTTGAGCAGGTTTCTCAGTGGTAGGCCTAAGTTTTTACTCAGTTTGTCAATGTTGCAACTATCAGCATTAACAAGCTTATGTCCATCAACAAACCGATTGGACGTGTATATTCCTATTCCTAATAAACTGCGGCGCACATGCGAGAACTGTATCAATAACAGCGCATATTAGTCGAGCATTACAGTAACATGAATGACTGATGTAACATGAAAGTTTCTAAAACAAATCCCGCTCCATCCTTTATCTTTACTCAAAGCAGTAAGAACGACAGACAATCTGCATTAATAGACAGTTTTAGGTAACAGTGGCCCACAGCTGCTAGCAGAAGTATTTCAGTAATGACGGTTAGCAGGAGACTACTAATATAAACACACGACTATGTATTATGAACAGAGGCGTTAAAAGTATTCACATTCATTACTCGGGTAGAAGTATAGATACTAGGGTTTAAAAGATGGATCGTGCACAAACCAATGTGTCGAATCGAATCATATATGTTTATACTTCTCATCCAACCACAATTAAATTCACTCTATCCGGATGGCGCGATTGATCTCCATAGGTTTTCTTTGTTTGTTTTTTTGAACAATGACACGAAATGGGAGTAACAAGGCTATTTTTAAAATGTAAGGAGTAGAAAGTACAGATAATTGCTTGACAATGTAAGGATTACAAGTAAAAAGTCAGCTGAAAAATAATGACTCCAGTAAAGTATAGATACCCAAAATTTCTACTTAAGTTACGTAACGAAGTATTTTTACTTCACTCTAAACAATGCTGGGTTGTTTCAACCCAAATTTGGGTCAAATATGGACAAACCCAAATGTTGGGTTAAAAATTGTATTAAAATTTTTAACCCAACTTACAACTTTCACTTTAAACTGTAAATTTTATTATTACATTTTTAACCCAACATTTGGGTTGTCCATATTTGACCCAAATTTTGGTTGAAACAACCCAGCATTTTTTAGAGTGTTCGTTACTTGACACCTCTGATTACGAACACCTGGTAGATAACATATAGGCCTACATCAGTAATTAGTCATATTTACAGGTTGTGATTCAGAGGAGCAAGTTGTTCCAAATAAACGGTGCGCTGACCTATATTTAATGGATAAGCGTTTTGGGAATTCCACCTTTATCTTTGAGATTTGAGAAGAAATCGTCGGTAAAATACCGGGAACAGCCCAGCTAAAACCTTTAGCATGCTGCTGTAATCCAGAGTATACAGCAAAGTGGAAGGATTTGGAGATCTCGCAGCTGACTGTACCATTGCAATCAGTGCTGGGTAGCAAACCATTATATGAACAGTATTCTAAAAGTTGAAATCAATGGATTAAGGTTCCTCTTAGAATCTGGTTTAAAGAATGCAAATCTCCGTTACTTGAAAGACAATCTAGACTATTAAAATGGGTTGCTTTTGACCCCGACTTTAAACCAGCAAGGGCTGATGGGAGGTTTCAGCTCTGGTATAGGCTTGGCATCACCTCTTTTAGTTCAATTTCAAATTCAAAGGGAGAATTATACAGCTTTCAGGAGATCTCTAATAAATATGGGTTGGGAAAACTAGATTTTTTTAGGTACTTACAAACAAGGACTTATTTTAATAAAGAGATACGATACATGGAGAAGCATGACACCAATTTACTTGACTTATTTATTGACATGTATAAAAAAAAAGATAATAGGAAACTTATTTCAAAACTGTACATAGCCATTCAATCCGTAAAGAAACATTCAACAACTAAGGTTAGATTAAAATGGGAAAAAGAAGCTGGTCTATATACGAATGGAGAAGATGACTTTCGCTTTAAACCTACAGACGGATAAGTATATGCAGTATTGGGAAAGATGGATTGTGTTTACGAATTCATGACATGTTTATTGAGCATATATACTGACGTATTGATGTATATACTGACATACATACTTTCATTAATTTTGTTTTATGCAAGAATGTATGAGTGACCAAACGATTGTTCTGTACAATTGTATGTTGCTGTGGCTGTTTTTTTATTATTTTTATTTTGTATATATATATTTTTTTTTTCAAAAGGAAAAAAATAAAAATACAGTATTAAAAAAAAAAAAAAAAAAAAAAATGTCGGGAACACAACACAAGTTTACAGCTGTTATATGGCTGTGGTGATTTTAACCACTGAATCTTCACATCCTTATCATTTGGAAGTGTTTAGCATGAGAATTTGAGTATAAATCAGTCTTCTCGAAATGTACACAACACGAATCAACTACAGCGTATGAGGGTCAATAGTTCACTTCTAATTATGCAAATTTGTTACATTGTTACGTATGAATGAAGTAAGACTGGAATTGATGACTGGTTTGGACAGTTCAGTTCATCGTAACTTTATTTGTCGTGCACTTTGATCTTTAAAACTTTGCAGACCTTTTACATTTTACAAACAGCTTTATTACACACTGCATAAAAGGTATTATCTGAAAAATCATAATACGGGCACTTTAATGATGCCTTGTGATGCATTGAATGATCTCATGAATAATTGTTTATTATTTATTCTTTGTTACACCTTTAGAAAGTAAAATGAATTAAAACATGCCAAACAAACATTGCAATGCATTTGAACTTTGGCTACAGTTACGTATGAAAAGACATAATGCATCATAACGTACATTATGAATATCTTTAAATTGCATTATACATAAAGGCTTTAAGTAAAGTGTTACTAAAATGTTTTTTTCCAGTGTAGTTCAAGTCAAAACTCTGCTGAAACACATAATAATAATAAAACAACCTTAAAACCTTATTAAATTCCTTAGTATACCACAAATACCAAATATGACATTTGCACTTTGTATAACATCAATGAATCAGTCAGTCAAACTTTGTTGCACCTTTCAAGGCAGAAAATCGAATTCAATTCAGCTGGGGTTTAAAAGCGGTTGATAAAAAATGCTACGGTAATTATAATATAAATAGATTATAGTAAAACAGTATATTACCGCTAAAATATTACTTTGCAGTAGCTAAAGTGGTTTTAGAATGTTGAAATGTGGTTGCTAGGGTGTAGAGGTTGTTGCTAGGGGGTTTCCCACTGATGCAAAGGGTTTGATCAACTTTGGTATCATTCTTTGTGCAGAAAATAACCACGAGACAAATGCAGATGTGTTTCGGTGACAGTAGATAAATCATCCGCCAACTTCTTCCTTCCAGAGGTGTGTGTGTGTGTGTGTGTGTGTGTGTGTGTGTGTTGATAAAGAGCCACAGCCGTTCTCAGATACTGTAAATATCAGCGACTCTTTATGCCACGCGTCTCCAGCTTCATGCCAACGCAGAAAGTTGACAGTGACACACATGCACACACGACCTGACCCTGATTTCACACACGTCATGGAAACACACAGTGTTGTGGACACGTCGAGAGGAAGCGTTGTGTGTGTGATAGTGTTGTACAGTGATTTGGAGGACGTGGGCAAATCTCTGTAATCGAGATAAAGCTTTCAGAGCGTCTGATTCTGTGTGTGTGTGTGTATGTGTGTGTGTGTGTGTGTGTGTGTGTGTGTGTGTGTGTGTGTGTGTGTGTGTGTGTGTGTGTGTGTGTGTGTGTGTGTGCTGTTTCCTACAACTACAACACAATTGTTCTTATATTGTGACTTTTGTTGCTTTCCTGTGCTTCATTACTCTACAAATTCAAACAAATACTCTACAAATACTCTTCATTACAATACAAACATCTATCTATCTATCTATCTATCTATCTATCTATCTATCTATCTATCTATCTATCTATCTATCTATCATCTATCTATCTATATATATATATATACAGGTCCTTCTCAAAAAATTATCATATTGTGATAAAGTTAATTATTTTCCATAATGTAATGATAAAAATTAAACTTTAATATATTTTAGATTAATTGCACACCAACTGAAATATTTCAGGTCTTTTATTGTTTTAATACTGATGATTTTGGCTTACAGCTCATGAAAACCCAAAATTCCTGTCTCAAAAAATTAGCATATCATGAAAAGGGTCTCTAAACGAGCTATTAACCTAATCATCTGAATCAACTAATGAACTCTAAACACCTGCAAAAGATTCCTGAGGCTTTTAAAAACTCCCAGCCTGTTTCATTACTCAAAACCGCAATCATGGGTAAGACTGCCGACCTGACTGCTGTCCAGAAGGCCATCATTGACACCCTCAAGCAAGAGGCTAAGACACAGAAAGAAATTTCTGAACAAATAGGCTGTTCCCAGAGTGCTGTATCAAGGCACCTCAGTGGGAAGTCAGTGGGAAGGAAAAAGTGTGGCAAAAAACACTGCACAACGAGAAGAGGTGACCGGACCCTGAGGAAGATTGTGGAGAAGGACCGATTCCAGACCTTGGGGGACCTGCGGAAGCAGTGGACTGAGTCTGGAGTAGAAACATCCAGAGCCACCGTGCACAGGCGTGTGCAGGAAATGGGCTACAGGTGCCGCATTCCCCAGGTCAAGCCACTTTTGAACCAGAAACAGCGGCAGAAGTGCCTGACCTGGGCTACAGAGAAGCAGCACTGGACTGTTGCTCAGTTTTGCATGTCATTCGGAAATCAAGGTGCCAGAGTCTGGAGGAAGACTGGGGAGAAGGAAATGCCAAAATGCCTGAAGTCCAGTGTCAAGTACCCACAGTCAGTGATGGTCTGGGGTGCCATGTCAGCTGCTGGTGTTGGTCCACTGTGTTTTATCAAGGGCAGGGTCAATGCAGCTAGCTATCAGGAGATTTTGGAGCACTTCATGCTTCCATCTGCTGAAAAGCTTTATGGAGATGAAGATTTCATTTTTCAGCACGACCTGGCACCTGCTCACAGTGCCAAAACCACTGGTAAATGGTTTACTGTTATTGTGAAGAGAAAGTTGAGAGACGCAAGACCCAACACTCTGGATGAGCTTAAGGCCGCTACCGAAGCATCCTGGGCCTCCATAACACCTCAGCAGTGCCACAGGCTGATTGCCTCCATGCCACGCCGCATTGAAGCAGTCATTTCTGCAAAAGGATTCCCGACCAAGTATTGACTATTGAGTGCATAACTGAACATAATTATTTGAAGGTTGACTTTTTTTTTGTATTAAAAACACTTCTTTTATTGGTCGGATGAAATATGCTAATTTTTTGAGACAGGAATTTTGGGTTTTCATGAGCTGTATGCCAAAATCATCAGTATTAAAACAATAAAACACCTGAAATATTTCAGTTGGTGTGCAATGAATCTAAAATATATGAAAGTTTAATTTTTATCATTACATTATGGAAAATAATGAACTTTATCACAATATGCTAATTTTTTGAGAAGGACCTGTATATATCTAATATGTCTTTATCTATCTATTGTAAGTCCATCCATCCTCAAATAAACATAAAAAAACAAGAACTATATAGTGACTCACTATGAACAAAGAACCAAAAAGATCTCCAAAGGCACTTTGTAGGACAAATAATATGGTAACACCACAAGTTACCTTGTAAAAACCATGGTGCATGAATATGTACTCTCTCAGTCAGTAGCGTGTAATAGTTCAAAGTAAGACTGAGGCGTTCCTGCAGACTGACACGCATGTTTTGCATGAAGACGGTGCATCTGAGTTTCCAGGTTGATCAGTATCTCTGCGGTCTCTCCACACACTCAGCCTCTCTGACTCGAAATACGACTCGAAGTGAACCGTTGTAGTAAGACACCCACGCGGACAGAAGCCTTTATCAGAGTCACCTGTGCTGAAATGAATAACCCCTCCTCAGAGAGGCTTTTTTACTGCAACTCATGTGACTTAGAAGAAATCGAGATGCAGTGACTGAGTGTTTGGACTGCTCAGTGCAAGAACTGAAAAGGTTAAATGTTTCCTTAATGCCACGTGACCAAAAAGAGATTCAGATGGTCTTGAAGACACTCATCTCTGACTGTTTTCATCATTAATAAAGCAGGTCAGACCAATTCCAATAATTTTAAAACCACCGATAACCTTTCGGTTGAAGTAAAAACATTTAGTGACAGTATTTACCGTAAGGTCCACTTCTCTTTTTATACAGACATACATGAATGATTCTCACAGAAACTTAAGAAATATTGCTGGGCCAGATTAAACCCACAAATCAAAAGCAAAACAGGAATATGTATCAACATTATTATTATTGGATATGGATTGACATTATATTCATGAAGCTCTATGTATTCAAATAGTTATGTTTTTTAAATTGTAAAGTATGTTTTCAAAGTACAACTGTAAGTATACATCATAGTAGTATTATTTGGTTTTATGACTATGCAGATTTTAATACAATTGGGACAAAATAATTTGTGTATTAGACTACAGTCATGAGAATTTAGCAAATGTGTTTGATTCATTAAAATAATATCATAATGAAAATAAACCATATT
This sequence comes from Siphateles boraxobius, assembly GCF_051911475.1. Taxonomy (NCBI): domain Eukaryota; kingdom Metazoa; phylum Chordata; class Actinopteri; order Cypriniformes; family Leuciscidae; genus Siphateles; species Siphateles boraxobius. The sequence continues at coordinate 40,956,842 of NW_027509208.1, read as the reverse complement.
TATGCCTTAAACCCCACTTCCTTTTCTTTATGCAAGGTATTTTCTATCGTTTGACTGTGGCTGAATACTGAACGCAAAAACAGATTTAATCCTATGATGGTCAAACAGAGACACCTGGCGGCTAACAGCAGAACTGCGGTTCTTACACAACAACAACAATTATAACTGCACTTAGTTCATCTAAAACTCTCATTTATTTATCATCGAAACCTGTAGGATTTTTCATTTTTTTTATTTAGCTGAATATCGAAACAGCCAAGCGCTCCGTAGACATGTAGACTAATTTAGTCCATATGCAGATATGTTCATCCCGCCCCGAGACTTGCCTAATTGTCCTGCTGAAAAAAACAATAGAAACCATTACAGAATTGCTAACGGTTTTAACGGTTATAAAGGGAACTGTATTGGTTTTAATAGAAACTGTAATGGTCCCAGTAGGTCTCTATTGGTAATTTGCTTTCTTCTATTGGTGGCATGTTTTTTCTATTGGATACCATATAGGACCAAAAGAACACCTGGTGGTCAATCTTTGTAATACTTACGGTGCGTGTTGGTTTGAAGTTAACATATATATATATATATATATATATATATATATATATATATATATATATATATATATATATATATATATATTATCTTTTTACTTGGCACAGATTAAAACAGCGTTCATGTCGCGAGGCTCTTAATATACAAAAAGGCTTCAGTGAAGAAAATAATGTGCATGGATAACGATATATACATTTCCCACTTAAAAGCTATTGTACGACTTCTCAAGACTTTGATATAGTACTACATCATAGAACTAATTTTTTTTTGACAGCGTCAGTCTCATTCACTCCCATTGTGTGGACAAGCTGTGCATCCTTTGTTTTGCGGAGGACACAAATACATGGTTGAGTACACGTTACTTTTTTAAGTAACTTGTAACGCATTACTAAACAATAACAGAATATCGGAGTACTTTTTTAAATAAACTTTGTTTTCCCATTTATTGACTTACAACTCTCCTGCCCCCATGTTGAGAGAGTAAGGTGCAGACCATACTAAGCAAAAATGAGTAGTTAAACCCACTGATCTATATATAATGACATTCTATATAGATCAGTGGTTAAACCACATTTAATTTGTATATGTTTTTATTACTGAAGTGAGTGTAGAACTTTCATCTCCTGCATCATATTCTTGTAATCCAGAATGGCAGCACAGCTGAAATATGTTTGAGCAGCACCCTCTACTGTACATGCATGAATTATTAAGTGACACAATTAGTTACTTTTTAGTGAGTAACCAGTGATGGGTAGATTGCTTACACAAATTATAGTTAGTTTCTGATTCCAAATTACAATATAAAAATCATAGTTAGTAACGTAATCCAGATCACTACACAGATTATATTGCCTTAAATGAGGCTTTTGACCAACTTGTAGGATAGGATACTCATATTGATATAAAAATACGGAGAAAGAAAATAAATTCCATTCTTTATGAACAATATGAAGTGCATTAAATATTAATTTATGGGTTTCCCAAACTGGGGTTCGTGATGGAACTGCAGGGGGTTCTTGAGTTTAATGAAACGCTACTAAATTATAAAATGCGATTACGTAATCTAGATTACATGTATTCAGTTACTACCAAGCATTAGGAATAATACGCTTCCTTTTACAGTCCTGTTCCCAATGTACATACTATGTACTTATTATAGTAATTACAATAACTGGGTAATAACTAGGTACTAACCCTGAACCTAGCCTTAACCCATTCACTTACCTTGTATTACCCAGTACTTTCTAAGTACACTGTAAATACCCGCTGTAAAATTAAGCATTATTACCCAGTAATTAAGTACACTGTAAGTACATGTAAGTGAACGTACTGTAAACGGAAGTGTTACCCAATATTGTAACGCACTACTTTTAAAAGTAATGTTACCAACACTAGCTATCAGAATATACTGGTCATTCTTAGTTCATTTTCGCTAATGTATCCTGCATGAAATTGTTTGAAGTTGAACTGTTTGCTTGGTATATTTTACATGCTTTTCATGGCTCATACTGTATGCTTAGTTTCACAGATGAGGTTTAAGCTTAAAAATATCAGTGTGCTCTCATGATGCACACAAGTAGTTTTTTCTAAGGCACTATCTATTCCTATAAAAGCTACTTAAATGTCCCATTTTAACTAAAGCCTAATCTTTGTATAATCTACGCCCCATTGGCCATAGCATGATACAGTGAGAATATCAAGCTCATGCTCAAGGAAAAAGGACCCGTTTATTGAGGCAAAAAAAAAAAAACTGATGCTAATGTTAAATAATGAGATTTTATAACAGTATAACAGACTACTTGCATAAAATGCATATAAACATCAGTCGCCCATGCAATACAATGATTGAGAGACGAACAAAAACATCTCAAAGCCTGATGGATTCAATTTGATACTTTACCATTTATTTCTAAGCAGAATAGCTATGTGAACTGAATTTAAATACATTTTAAATTTCTAATTTAAAAGAAATTCCATTTTTTGAAAGCTTAATCCAAATAAATGAGAAAAAAAAAAGCAAGCAACAAGACACCAAAATTCAGGTTTCACCGTGTTTTTAATTTCTGAAAACCAAGACAATACATGCCTGTACTCAGGCAAGAGGTCTTTCCCCTTCCATGCAGAATGAAATCATGCTTGATTCAATCCAGCACAGCCAGCGGACTCAGTATCAGTGAAACACAGTGCTTATTGTGCTCAGACAATACTGCAGCAACCCATTGATCCATGAACATATGTAAAAAAAACAAAAGTACATAACGGCTCAAAACAGAGCAAAAGTGGACAGTATGCTTTAGTTACACATTTTGATACTTTAAGGAATCATTACGGAGAATCAGATTAACCTTCTACAGGTCAAAGGGAACGATAAGATGTTACGGAATGACTAAGGAAAATTGAGCGGGGAATTACAGACAGATTGATTTAATCGACTTCCTCCATGCGGGAGGCGTCATCGTCTCCTTCCAGAGGTGGGATTTCTTCAGGAGCGGGAGCAGAGGTTGGCTCTTCCACGGGAACATCTTCATCTTCATCAATACCTAAACGACAAAAAAAGGTTAGTTACAAAACTTCATTATACAGTAGGCAACATCTGAAGTGGATCAAAGTACTTAATCAAAGTTATACATGAATTTTGAACAGTACCCGTTCTTGTCTTAAGACAACTTTGGGTAAATACAGTAGTCAACATTAGTTGACCACTGCACTTATCCAAACACGGCAAGACGAAAACAGAAATGAGAGTTTAACGTACCTAATCCCAGCTTGATCATTCTGTAGATGCGGTTTGAGTGCGTCTGAGGATCGTCCAATGAGAATCCAGAGGACAGCAGCGCAGTCTCGAACAGGAGGATGACCAGATCCTTCACAGCTTTGTCGTTTTTATCAGCATCAGCCTTCTGCCTCAGGGTCTCCATGATGGGATGATCGGGGTTGATCTCCAGGTGTTTCTTTGCCATCATGTAGCCCATGGTGGAGTTGTCCCTCAAGGCCTGGGCCTTCATGATCCTCTCCATGTTGGCCGTCCAACCGTAAGTGCTGGTCACGATACAGCAGGGGGAAGAAACGAGCCTGTTTGATACGGTGACCTGGAGAAAAATCAGACATCAGCATGAGTTAAAGGTGTTAAACTAGAGTAGTCAACATTTGAAGTGGATCAAATGTTCAAAGTTGTCCTAAGAATGGGTAGTTCAAAATTCATGTATGACTTTGATGAAACGTTTTGATCCACTTTAAATGTTGACTACTGTACTGTTGACTACTGTACTAAGGCACGTTCTGGTTGAATGCTCAGGGTTGCATGGTCATTGTTAGTCACTCAACACAAATGCATCCGTCAACTAAAGGAACAGTTATTAGTTTTTTTTTTTTTAAATCACACAAAACCCGAAATCAACATGTTTTCACACATTTGAGTCTGCAGGCAAAATGCGAGCACATCAAGCGGCGTTAAAGTCCATTATGTAAACTCACCATCTGTGCAACTGACTAGGAATCCTGTTTATAAAACAATTTTGAAAGAATTAAAGTGGACGTAGACTAAAATTATTTACACCTCTTGAGCTGAATGATGACACCATTGTTTTTAGTGATGCTTAGAATTCTAATTGATCTCATTTGATAAAGTTTGCATCTTTGGTTCTGCTACTTTCCTGTTTATTACTGTGAAAGGGTTTTGAAACAATGAGATCGGTTCTTGCGGTTCGCAAACATACCTTCTCTACTTTCTTGTCCAGAATCTCCTTCATGAGCTTGCAGAGGTTCTCAAACTTGGCCTTGTCTTCCTCCATCTTTTTCTTCTCGTCTTCATCCTCTGGCAGCTCCAGTCCCTCTTTGGTGACGGACACCAGAGACTTGCCATCGAAGTCCTTCAGCTGCTGGACGCAGTACTCGTCGATGGGCTCGGTCATGTACAGCACCTCGAAACCTCTCTTGCACACGCGCTCCACAAAAGCGGAGTGGGCGACCTGGTCTTTGCTCTCGCCTGGAGGAGAATGACAACATCGTTAACATGAACCGCAAGTTCAACGGACCTTGCATGATTTGCAGTGTTATTTTTATTTTTTCAATCACAGAGTCCTACTTTAAAGGCAGGATTGATGCTGATGAAATCTTACCAGTGATGTAGTAGATGGATTTCTGGTTTTCCTTCATACGGCTGACGTATTCTGTGAGGGAGGTCATCTCGTCGCCGGACTGCGAGCTCTGATAACGCAACAGTTCTGACAACTTCTTGCGGTTCTGAGAGTCCTCGTGGATGCCCAGCTGGAGGTCGACAAAATGTTAATACCGCTTTCAATCATATCTTTACTGGAAGTAACTTGGTTTCAAAGACAAGACTAAAATGCACATTTGAGTCGTTATAACTGAACACAACTTGCACTTAAAATAGGTCATTGTTTGGTCTCATGATGCACACCAGTAATGGTTTTTTTCTTTCTAAGGCATGTTTATAAAAGCTACTTAAAGTCCTAATTGAACTAATTGACTTTAATATGCAACTTACTTTAAGATTCTTGGAGAATGCGTCGTAGAACTTCTTGTAGTTTTCCTTGTCCTCGGCCAGCTCAGCAAACAGCTCCAGGCACTTCTTGACGATGTTCTTGCGGATGACCTTGAGAATCTTGCTCTGTTGCAGCATCTCTCTGGAGATGTTGAGGGGCAGATCTTCAGAGTCCACAACACCACGGATAAAGTCTGGAGGGAACAACGATTGGAGAAAGAAAAGCTTTTAGTGACGTTGCACCTTTGAAACGTTCAATTGTAAAGACTCAAGTTTAGCGGCAAAACATTCAACTTTTGTAATTGTGCAAAAAGATCATCAGCAGGAAATGTAGAGCAGTCACTTTAAAATCCATCAGGATTGGATGAGGAAAAAGCTTTTTGACAATGTTTCTCAGACTTTGTCATGTCAGCAGAGACCGAAAAGGGCAACTTCATCCGGAATTTAAAAAGGCATTGTTCAACCAAAAATTAAAATTGGCATTTACTCGCCCTCATGTAGTTCCAAACTCTAGAGACTTTGTTTAATTTTCGAAACCCAAATGAAGATATTTTTAAATGAATTGTGAGAGGTTTCCATTCATCCACTGAAAGTACATGAAGCAAACTTGGATCCAAAACGGTCAGTGAATTCATAACTAAAGCAGTTTCATCCAAGTCTTGTGAAGAGGAGATTAACAGATTTCATTTTCCAAGGAGTTACCATGTATACCATATGTAATGGCGATCATTGTTTAGATGTGAATAAAAGCCTAAATTGAATCTGTTAATCATATCTAAACAATGACCACCATTACATATGGTATACATGGTAAACTCAAATACTCAAGTTTCTTTGTTTACTATATGTAATGCACCATGTATGCGTTTGTAAATCTATTCTTAATGAGGGATCGAATCTCACTATGAGATCAAACCGCTTGATTCATATTACGATGACTATGGATTTTGGTTATCTAGACTTTCGAATGGACGGACATAAACCTTTCAGGTTTAATTAAAAACATCTTCAGGTTTCAAAAATGAACCTTAAGACTAAAGCTTTTGAAATGACATGAAGGTGATTTAACCGACAATGTTCATTTGTGGGTGAGGAACCTCTATAAGGGCAAAGCTACTTACTCAGATACTCTGGGATGAGCTCCTCACAGCTGTCCATGATGAAGACCCTTCTGACGTACAGCTTGATGTTATTCTTCTTTTTCTTGTTCTCGAAGAGGTCGAAGGGGGCACGGCGAGGGATGAAAAGAAGAGCGCGAAACTCCAGCTGACCCTCCACAGAGAAATGCTGCAGGACAACATGTAAAAATGATTATTTCATCAGTTCTCAAATATTTAATTTAAATATTATTACATAGAATCCATTGAGTTACCTTGACAGCCAGGTGGTCTTCCCAATCATTAGTCAGACTCTTGTAAAACTCTCCGTACTCCTCGTTGGAGATGTCGTCAGGGTTACGGGTCCAGATGGGTTTGGTTTTGTTCAGCTCCTCCTGGTCAATGTACTTCTCCTTGATCTTCTTTTTCTTCTTCTTGTCCTTGTCTTTGGAGTCCTCTTCATCATCTGAGCCGACATCTTCAATCTTGGGTTTGTCTTCACCTTCGCCTTCCTCCTTTTCTTCTTTTTCTTCCTTCTCAGCCTTCTCCTCCTCTGCCTCGTCGTCGCTGATTTCCTTGTCGCGTTCCTTTTCCACCTGCATGGAAATTTGATATTTTACCATTAATCTTGGCAACACTCAATGACCAGAAAAGTAGGTCTGCATGAATAATCCCACTTACGAAGAGAGTGATTGGGTATCCGATGAACTGGGAGTGTTTCTTGACCACTTCCTTCACCCTCTTCTCCTCAACGTACTCTGTCTGGTCTTCTTTCAGGTGAAGAATGACTCTGGTTCCACGGCCAATAGGCTCACCTGGAGACCGACAGGCGAGTGTGAAAATCATTGTCACCCTTAATATGGCACGTACAGTTGATTTTTATTTTTTATTTTCTAGTTGGAGGACACTATAGTTCATTTATGCCAAGCGTGCCGCACAAGACCTGAAAAGTGAAGCCAAAGCGTCTCGATCGCCCCCGGTGACCAGTATAGCTCATAAACCCCGCCTCCCCGTGTTATTCAACGGGACGTGAGACCAACTAAACAATTAAATTACACTTCACATATCTTTTTTCCAAAGATAGTTTGTCATTTACTGTAGTTCATCACGCTGATGTAATTTCAAGTGTTTGTTTTTAAAATAAGTTTGTTTTTAGTTAGTTATTTGATGGTATAAAAACGGCACTGTGGCGTACATTGACAGATTCTCTGAGCAAAGTAGTCACTGAAGCAACAACGGACTTTTTTTCGGGATCTTTGGAGGACTGAGGAGATTGGAGCTTTAAATTAAATATCTAAATTTCTATAGTTAATTATTTCACACCGACATCATGGGTTGTTCTGCAGCAGAGGCGCGTGCTTACGCTTGATTCAGCGAGAGTGAGGGCGGGGCGTTGATTTCACGGCTTTACTTCCTGCTCACTATTGTGCATGTCTGGTCCCGAAATCGCAACTGCGCAGACTCAAGTCCCAAGATTTCAGCGCCATATCGGGACAATGGCGGCTTCACTTCTCGACCAATGGAAGAGAGCGAAGGGGCGTCGTCCATCTTTTTTTACAGTTTATGATAGCAAAATAAAGTAATGTGACATTTTACCCCCAAATTTTTTATATATCAATAAATATTTGGGATAAAAAAAAATTCGGACACTTTGACCTGACCATGTTCTGCTGAAGTTTTTTCTTTAATTGCTAATAGTCCCTTTACACTACAGACTGAACAAAATTAAGCATTGCTTGGTAATTGCCTGGTTGACCTAAATTGGTATTATCTAAGTGTAATTAAATTTAACATTCATTTGAGAGACAGTCTAACTGATGTCTAACAGAAGGATGGCCAAAACCAGTGAAATATCAACTTGATAACTCTTGAGTTTGTCACATTTTATTACCATTTCCTAAACTATAGCGAACAAACTGATAGTGAGAGAAATGTTGAAGGTAGGGATGCTCTAATCCTATAATTGTTATCGGTATCAACTCCGATATGTAATAAAATTGTAGATCGGGTATAGGTGACAATGGGCCGATCCATAGGGGCAAATTACCGCAAGAGCAATTTGAAAGCTTAATCATTTGGCTCTAAACGCTCTCGCGGTAATCCTATGTGTGACATCATGCAGACGGCAGATTAAGTTTCCAATTCAAACAATCTAACGTGCACAGAGCATACCCATCAACACTCCCCCTTTCCCCGTGAGTCATAATGACTGTTTTGTCGAGTATCCTCATAAGAGCTGACTGAGCAGCCTTAAATGAGGTTAAATAAAGTCTCAAATGAACGTAAAGAGTTGTAAGAGAATGAGGCGCGTGTGAGATTAGCGTTTCTGTCAGAAGCGGCTGCTCTTAAAGGGACAGCAGCCAATAATGCTGTCTGTCAGTTAAGTTAATCAAAGAACAAAGGGAACAGCAAAAATTACTCTACTCTTGACTAAAGAACTTTTGTAACCTTAATGAGTAATCTATGTACCATTTAAAATGTATGCAGTGCAAACTGTATGATAACTTTATTCAATTTCTGTATATTTCCTATCTGTTAGACATTTAAAATATATGGTCTTTGTTTCTGCATTAATTTGGAGATTAACTGTGAAAAGATTACATAAAATAAATTAAAAACATAAGGTTTTTAATGGTGATTTATCAGAAAAAAAGTGTGATTAATCTTGTTCATTTTTGCAATCGATAAAATGCCTGATATCGGAAGCAAAAAATGCTGACTGGAGCATCCGTAGTAGAAGGTGTCTGAATAAATTTCGGTTTGGCTGTACGTCTTCAAAGACAAGCTGGTAACGTACCACTGTCAACCTTGACTGTGAAAGAGCCGCCAGCGGACGACTCCCAGGCGTACTGCTCATCATCGTTGTTTTTAGTGATGACTGTGACCTTTTCAGCCACCAGGTAGGCAGAGTAGAAGCCTACACCAAACTGCCCAATCATGGAGATATCGGCACCAGCCTGGAAAGATAAGGGGAAAAAAAACATTACAGACTAAATTTAATGTAGATATTGATAAACAAGCTTACATTGGCAGATAAATCACCTGCAGAGCCTCCATGAAGGCCTTTGTCCCGGACTTTGCGATGGTACCCAGGTTGTTGATGAGATCGGCTTTGGTCATTCCAATACCGGTGTCAATAATGGTAAGAGTGCGATCATGGACATTGGGGATGATGTCGATCTTCAGGTCCTTGCCACTGTCCAGTTTGGTGGGATCTGTCAAACTTTCATATCTGATTTTGTCAAGAGCCTGTTGAGTGGAGAAAACAAAATAGATTGATAGCAGGAACCACATAGCCTTAAAGCTAATTCTAAATGCAAAAACACCACAAAAAAAGAAAAAAAAAAAGAAACAGAAATTATATCGATGTAATCACTTAAAGAGATAGTTCACCCAAAAATGAAAATTCTGTCAGTATTTACTCTCCCTCATGTTGTTCCAACCCCGTAAGACCTTCGTTCATTTTCGCAAGACGACTTAAGATATTTTTGATTAAATCTGAGAGCAGGATCACTCCTCCATACTAGTCCATAGGCTTCTTAAGGGATTGGCACTCGCCAGCCCCGAAAAGTTATTAAAGACATTGTTAAAATAGTCCAAGTGACTCAATCTTAAGTTTATCAAGCGATAATACAATTTATGCGCAAAAAACAAAAATAACGACTTTTTCAACTATTAATTTCCGTATCTGTGGGCCTCTAGTCAGTTAACGTAGTGTGATTGCGTAGTGCTACGTCACACGTAGGCTCACTATTGGCTGACGCTGGTCATGTGTGATGCATGTGACGTACAACACAGAAGCGCTGCGCTGTTACACTAGCGAACTGACTCGAGGCCCACAGAGAAGGAAATGAATAGTTGACAGTCACAATTTGTTTTTTTTTGCACACAAAAAGTAATCTCGTCGTTTGATAAATTTAGGATTGAGCCACTGTAGTCACTATTTTAACAAAGTCTTTAATAACTTTTCGGGGAACAAGTGTCAATCCCTTAAGAAGTCTTAGGAGGATTGATCCAGCTCTCAGATTTAATCAAAAATATCTTAACTCGTGTTGAGAAGATGAACAAAGGTCTTACGGGGTTAGAACAACATGAGGGTGAGTAAATATTGTCAGAATTTTCATTTTTGGGTGAACTATCCCTTTAATTGACCTCTGATATATATATATATATATATATATATATATATATATATATATATATATATAACATGACTGTGTTTGGCTGAAAGAATAAAGTCATATACCTAGGCTGGTTTGAGAAGTAAATTATGGGATAATTTACATTTTGGGTCAACTAACCCAAAATAACATAAGCCAAAATGTTAGATGCAAGTAAAAGTCTATCATGGGTCTTACATCAGAGGCGTTGGAGATGAGCTCCCTGAGGAAGATCTCTTTGTTGGAGTAGAAGGTGTTGATAATGAGAGACATCAGCTGGGCGATCTCTGCCTGGAAGGCAAAGGTCTCGGCCTCCTCATCTTGGCGCATTTCTTCAGGCATCTGAGAAATAACAGAGTCAGCACATCTTTACTATATCCATCAAAAAAGGTTTAATAAGTGCATATTGTTAGTGATTTCTGTTCATGCGTTTAAGTTGGACAAGTAGGTTTGTTAAAAGAAAATGAAAGTGTGACTCACTCCATCAGTTATAGTACAGTTACACAAGAAAAACAGGCCCATGAAAGGCCCGGATGCGGAAGAACATGGCGCAGAAGGACAATGCGCGCAACACGTGTTTTACTGCTGCAATCCTTGAATTTTAACCGATTTGGATGGATCTCGCTTATAATAAAACATTTTTTCGTTATACTTTTTTAATAGCTTTAAGCGCAAATAGACTAGCTTTTATGAAAAGGTTACGATGACTTTTAATGACCCAGCCAGTCGAGTCATCGGTGTTCGCGGCGTGACGGCAGATAAATATAGATATGAATTACGACCAAAGAAATTAGCAAGAAGCTATAATAGATGACCAGTAACGTTAACAACACGAGCATCAATTTTTTATAGCACTGCAAAACCACTGCACCTGCTCGGCAACTCATTAAACAGCCATAAAAAACTAATTAAAATTAAATTATATTTTAACATACGTTTTTTTTTAAACGACAAAGAAAGAACCCTTATGACGAATGGCGGTGCCTGAATACCGAAGAAAATAGTTTTTTAACCGTCATTCGCACAATTACAATACCGGCTAAATAACGAATTGAATAAGTGAGGAGTAACGCGAATAAACATCATTCTGAGAGTTTCCATTAATGCCTGGAATCATATGGAATCGTTTTAGATTTAGATCGAGGGTTTACCTTGGTTAGTTTCGTTGATTTTTGATGGTTTAATCGCCACAGAAACAGCTGATCTCCCCTATACTGAGACTCAGGGAAGCAGAGGAGAGAACCTCGCGTGCGCGGCTCTTTTCTTTATACTCCGCCTATAACTGTGCGACTGTATCCCTCCGCGCGGTCTCACTGCGCATGCGCGAGACACTTACAGTCCAGACTAAACTCTTTTATCGGTTTAAATCGCATTTATTCCCTTCCAAAAATGCAGTGTCTTTACTTGCTACATCAGATATAAATAATGTCTACATGATTGGAACAATATAGTAATATTTTAAATGAGAAATAATTAAGGTTAAAACGATTAAAAAACTATTTTGCAATTTGAAAACGTTTTTGTAAGGAGATAGAAGGGGGTAAAGAGATAGTTATTAGAGATTCATAGCGAAAGTCTCAAGGCCTCTGAACGAGTCTATATTTCATTAAACAAACATAGCAGGTTAATATTAAATACCATTATTATATTAAATTTCCTTGCGCATTATTATTAATAAAATCTATACATGAGTGTATGAATCTTTGTAATAGTCTACAAAAACTGAGAAAGAAATTAATACATTTTAAATAGTTAGACACTGACCACTGAACGTATATAAAATCAGTTTGGGGAGATGCGCGCAAAATGTTTACTTCACTGATAGTAAGGTCTTTATACAATCCTCACGTTCTCAAAATAGTGTTTGTCATAATAAACACGAAATAGTTAAATAGTCAGAAAATGTAGCAAAAGATATGCACATAATAAAACATAATCGACTGCACTACGTTTCGCATCGGAATAACACCAGGCGTTATGACTAGCGGTACTTTGTCTTTTTCCAGCACTTTCCATGAAAATCCCGCCCCCGTTCACGTCACCTGTCACTCAAATGCAGTTTATAGGCGAATCTGAACAAGAAATGTCCTGGTTATATTTCACCCCTACATCAAAATAAAAAACAACAACAAGAAATTAAATCTCAGTGTCCCCAAAAATACGTTTCATTTTCTTGATTCTGATGTAAATTTGACCTTGAAATATACTGACCGTGTTGTGAGATTCAACCAGAGATTAAATTGGTAATTTAATTTGTGCTGTTTATATTTAATGTGCAGTTAATTCAATACAAATATAACACCTTAGAAGTTAATTAATAATTCTGCTAAGTGGGACATTTCAAAGTCATAGTTTGTTAAAACAATAGAGAATATGGTTAGTTATAAGATGCAAAAAAAAACAACAACAGTACAACAATAATAGAACAGCAATTTATAATATGTGGGCATAATTTAACTTAATGTGGGCTAACTTACTAATAACAGCAGGGAATAAAACAAATTTTAACTAATAATGTATATGTTTATATATATACACACACACACCATTTTTGCAATGGTGAATATTAAATATGAACAATTTAGCCAAATTATTTCAATTAAAGAATGGTTACTATTATCATGCTATATTGTTGTTTTTCTTTTAATTAAGTATTTTAATGCTTAACAACGTTCAAATTAAAGAAAAATGTCTCAATATATAAATCATTATTATTATTTTTATGAAGGACATCCTGAATCTAATTCTATGTAAAAGATGAAATATGCCGAAAATTAATGGACAAGATCAATATTTGTTGTTGTGCTGATTTTCCATTTGCTTTTAATTTGTTGATTTAATTTCGTTTTTTTCTCTCGTTTTTTTTAAATCAGAGGTCTTTTAACTTGCCTGTTATTTTCCCAGAATTCCATTTCACCGGAAACTGCAGTTTCGATCGCTCGTTGCTTTTACCACGGATCCGGTGAACTTTCCGTGCGAGAAACGAGTGGATATCGATTTGGTTTGAGTGAGTAATATTTATTAAATTATTAGTTATCTTTGTGAGTTCATATTTTAGTTGTCTCGCACAGGAGTTTTATCAAACGAAATAATTCGTTGAGAGAGGTCAAAATAAAGGCTTTTTGTGAACGTTAGCTCGCGGCTAACTTAGCTGTAACCCTGTCTGACTGAACTGATTCCCGCTGATATTTTCTGACAAACCGGTCTGATTTATTGGCTTGAAATTATTATATACCACTTAAGCAATATAATTTACGCACTTTAGATCGTTGGCTATCATACACTTGTTTATTTGCTTAGCTAAAGTCAATAATTAAGTTAGTCACATTGAAAGACGTTATAGCAATGTGAAATCGGCCTTTGAATTGATTTAACGTTAAGACCATTCCGCTATTTCCGTTAATCTTAGCTCGATTTCAGTGATTCAAACTCATTTTATGTTGATTTTCAGTCTGTACATGTGATTTCAAGTTGATATTAGCACTTTCAGGTTGTTCGCAGGTTTATTGTCGCTTGTTTAGAGGTATTTTTATTTTTTTTATTTTTTTCAGACATCTCAACTGATTTCAGGTTGATTTCAGACCTTTCAGCTGATTTCAGGTCGATTACTGGCTGATTTAGAGCTGTCAGTGATCCTGAAATCAGCTTGTCTGACTATCTGCTATAACTCTGTTAAATGTACAATTTAACAGCTTTATACTTCAAGGAATAGTTGACACAAAAATGAAATTTATCCCTTAATTTACTCACCCTCAAGCCTTTCAGACGAACAAAAGTCAGAGTTATATTAAAAAAAATATTCTGGCTCTTCAAAGCTTTGTAATGGCACTGAGATTTTGAAGCCCAAAAAAGTGCATCTATCCATCAATCATAAAAGGTTAATAAGATGGCTTGAGGGTGAGTAAATTATGGGATAATTTTCATTTTTGGGTGCTATCCCTTTATGTACATTAAATGTATCTGTGTTAAGTAATAGTAAAATAGTCGCATACTAAAAATATGAGGGGAATTGCAGAAATAAAGATCTTTAATGTTCAAGTGGAACAGTGAGTGTGTATCGTTGCAGCCTAAACATTGTTGGCATGTCACTGTTATTTACAGTTGTTAATGAAGTGTATTTCTCTTCTGTTTAAGGTGGGTGTTTTGCCCAAGATGTCTTTCCCTCCTCATCTCAACCGGCCACAAATAGGCATCCCAGCGATGCCACCAGGAATCCCTCCACCACAGTTTGCTGGATTTCCACCATCAATGCCTCCCGGTAATGAAGATAAACCAGACCTTCTGTAGACACACTGTGTTAGCAATGGCGAAGTCATGGGTTCAATTCGCAGGGAACACATGCTGGCGAAATGTATGCCTTGAAGTGCTTTGGATAAAAGCGTATGACAAATGCAAAAAAAGTGTAATTAATTATAATGGGAGCATTTAGTGTCAACTGGTTGATTATTAAAGCATTGTTTTGCTTGCTTTGTGTATTCAAAGTAGGGATGGCGAAAACTAAAAAATTTCTTGACCGACCACTGAGCCTCGTTAGCCGGTTGAAACCGGTTAACCGATTAGTTTAAAATATGCCACGCTATTTGAAATAACAGCCATTTCGAGCCGCGCCTGCAATTTCGCAACTCTGTCGCATCTCTCTCTGCCTCCCGCTCACACACACACACACACACACACACACACACTGCCCTGGCGCCGCGCTTCCACTCACGTCACTTTTTTAAAATCCCCTACAGCGCGAAACATGAGTCCCGCAAACGCGGCGCCGAGGAGCTTGTATGTAATCGGAGGACAAATGGCTCCTTAGTTTTGAAATGGTTTGGGTACAAGGTGATCGCGTTGAAAATAAAGGCGTTAGTCTAGCGTTAGAAGCTCATTTGAAACATTGCAGCGGCTCATTTAAGAAAATGACAGCTCCGAAGAGACTCCGCTTTAGTTTGAGGTAACATTAGTGCTAACAATAATAAAGAAAGATGGTGATCATTATCACCTTATCTGTTACCACTGAAATGTAGATGTAATGTATTTCTACAGTATTACTACTGTATCTAAGCACTGTATCAAACAAGTTGCAACTTACTGTGCCATTCTTTTTGGTGAAATGGTCCCACACACTACGTTTCTTTGCACGCTTCATCCTGTCGTCTGCCCTGGCTCTAACCTCCAGTGTTTTAGCCTGTAGCCTTTACTTTTCGCAAACCTTGTGAGCGCGCGAACCCAAACGCTGTGACCTCGCGCCAAATGTTTTTATTGGTTTATTAAGTACAAACAGGCGAGTTATGAAAAATTGAGTGTGAGGGATTTGTTCACTTCACACAAAAATATCTTCGAATAAGATGGCTAACTGTAGTAGCGATTAGTCCACTGTCTATAATAGCCTAATTTAGAGATCACTTTTTTTTTAACCGACTACCGACAACTTTGATCGGTTAACGTTGAGACGGGTCAACCATCGGTCAAACGGTCATCGGTTAGCATCCCTAATTCAAAGTCACACCAAGGACGATAACTATAACGATAATGATACAGTTCTGAATATAAAAGAATAGCAGAGTCCACACCACAACTATAATGATAACGGCACAGAGAAATGAAATCATCATAAGAGGACCATTATAAAGTTAAAGTTGATTAATTCATAATCAGTCAAGAGGTCTTTTGAGTTGGTTATGGATCGATCAAATGTTTTTGAGAAATGTAACATCCTTAATTCTATTATGTATTGCTGGATGAACTGTTTATGTTAAATTGTCTTAAATATCAAGTTTAATCCCTCTGATTTGCATTGTTATAATAGGCAATGACAAAACACTTGCTTTCCAGTCCTTGAAATCTCTATCAATTTTCTTAAGCCGATTCAATGGCATTCAGGTTTTGTCAGCTTTGTAGAATTACACAGAGACATCTAGGAGAAACGTTTCCCCGAGATACCTCCTTCACTGCAATATTGATGTGCGCTTATGGCGTGAATCTCAGTTTAGCGTCACGGTCTGTGTCGGTTTAGATTCACAATGTGACTTGCATGACAATTTCAAGTGAGGGTGAATATTTTCTGATGTTGTTGTTGTTGTTTTTTCTCCCCCCTAGGAACCCCAATGATTCCTGTCCACATGGGGATTATGACTCAAGCCCCTACGGTAATATTTGTTTATTATAGAGAAAAAATTATTAATTTGTATTCGATGTTTAGTCATTTCCAGTCTAAATGTAAGTAAGCAATTTTTCAATTTTTTTCTGAAGCATAAATATCTATTTATTGATGTATTTTGCAAATGCGCTTAAAAGGATTTTTTTTTATCGCAGCAAATTAAATTCAAAATGTTTGATACTGAAGAACTAAGACAGTAACAATCTAGTTAAAACGAGGCAGGTTTTTCAATAAAATAACACAAGGGAGGATGATATTTTAATAAATTATTTATATGCACAGTAATAAACTGCAATATTTACTTGCGTATCGTCGCTGTCGGGCAGAAACTTTGTATCCATATTTCGGTTTAATTTTTAAATTTTTATAAATCATTACTATTGGTCATCCTTTATGTCTGTCTGTGGGTTTTTACAAATATTTAACACATAAAAAGTGTTAAAAAAGAGCTTGTGACTAAACCTTGTATCTCCATTGGATCCTCAAACTGTCGCTCAAACTCCACCCGCTTCTTGAATCTTGAATGAAGTGGCGGACGCAGTTTGGACCGTCTCTGCTTGTTTGCAATTCAACGGTAAATAAAGAGCTGGTTGTTTGAATATGTACAGTGTTTTCTTTACTCAAGAAACACAATATATATATAGGCTAATGTGTTATGTATTTGAAGAGTGTCTTAGTCTAGCATTTGTAGTTGAGTCATAGTCAATATTGTCTTAAATAGCCTGTTCAAAGCACTTGATCTTTTATTACATGAGATTTTGGCCATGTGACAGAAAACTCTGAGCTGCCACATGGCTACAATTAACTTTATAACCCGTAAGTTGATGAAAATGTAATTTACTGTCTCAGATGTGGCTGTTCTAATGACAGACAAAACTAGTATGTCCGAAATTCTCAGAAATTTGCTGGTCAAAAACCTCGTTACTCTATTTAAGTTTGATTTTGGTTTTTATGTTATTATATAATGGCACATGCAAGTGTCTGACCACATATACACGGTGTTTAATTATTTGAAAAGTCCAGGTTTTGATTCCAAAAAATCTAAGCGGTTTTGAACATACAAGGTTTCCGACACACAGCGACGATATGTTTGTACAGAAACATTTGAATACACAAAATATGCCATTGAAATGCTTCCATGCATTTCTTGAGTAATGAACTTTTGAATCAGTATTTCAGAGACAAGTCACAAGCACTTTTTTTGTCACATGGCTACAGTATTAATTGTGATGTGATGTATCAGGTTCTTTTGCCCACGGCGATGTCTGTGGTTAGTAAAGTTGCTGCTCCCAGGAAGGAAAGTATGGCTGCTCGTGCAAAAGACGACGATGACAACAACGGTCCCACAACCACCGTGTTTGTAGGGAACATCTCTGAGAAAGCTTCTGATATGCTCATCCGACAGCTGCTGGCCGTAAGTATGAGCACATCCAGAATAACAATACAGTCTAATGCATTCACCAATGTAGAGGACTTTGCACCAGAGATCATGAAATAGTTCCACTTGATAACAATTTGAGTTTTAATCTGAAGTGAAATAGTTCTTGGTTTAAAAGTTGACGAATATTGACGATAACCAATTGTGTTTCAGAAATGTGGTTTGGTGTTGAGCTGGAAAAGAGTTCAAGGTGCCTCAGGGAAACTCCAAGGTAAATATGTTTTTAACACACAACATCTCAGTTTGTTGGACTGCCTGACTGAACGTTGATAGATATCACAGATATTTTTTTTTTCATTTGCGTTTAGCGTTTGGTTTCTGCGAGTACAAAGAGCCTGAATCTACTCTACGAGCTCTACGGCTGCTACATGAGTTGCAGGTTGGAGAAAAGAAACTTCTGGTCAAAGTTGACGCCAAAACCAAAGCACAACTGGACGAGTGGAAAGCAAAGAAGAAGAGCGTCAGTGAAAATGGAGTTAGTATTAGACCAGTTTGATATCCAGGCGATACTAAACTAAAACAGTGTTTACTTATTTGTATGAGAAGAGTATTTGTGTCTTCCAATTAAGGCAGCACGATGTATCGTTTTAGCATCGATGTGCGCATCCACAATAGTCACATCGCAGGATGTTCGATGTCAAGTATAGGGATCATAGTTGATCCGTGATTCATGATCAGTAGGCTACAGGCCAGCAGCTCCCCGGCCTATAACGCTTGTGATTTGCAGATTAATTGCAAAGTTTAACCATCATAGAGTGAGAGTTTATCAATTTGCAAGTCCTGTCAGTTTAAACATCAAGCCCAAGAAGACTGGAACTTGCGCTCTGTTTTGTGTCAGCCTTACTAAAGCGTATTTTTGTCCCGCCGAAGCCTTATTTGACCGGTGAGTGATGTAGATGTGTGACTGCTGCGCTTGTTTAACTGAGAGAACGAGCAGAGAGAGTGAAAGCGCCGGTTGCGCGCGCGCACACTCTCATCGTCTTCAAACTGTCTTGCTCTCTCTCCCTCCCTCGCGCATATTAATGTAGTTGACTGAATATCTTTAAAAATACACAATGGTATAAGGTCGGAAGACCGAAGTTTTATTTTTCTTCTGAACAACACTTTCAATAAACAAAAAAATATCTATCCAGTGATGAAATGTTTTCTGTGTCGACAAATCTTGTGCAATCATGTCCTAAATTGCCGGGATAATCACACAACGTGTGCCGTGGTCCGTTAATGACACGTCCGATTCGCGAACTAATGACTCCTTTGAACCGATTCACTTTAATGAATGGTTAAAACAACTGATCTGTCCAACACTGAACTCAAGAGACATAACACACCGGAAACACTTTACAATAAGGTTCCATTTATTAAACTCTAGGTAATTACATTAGTTAACATTAGTTAACATTCTATTAATATTATTTACTATGCGGATTTACTCCATGACAAAACCACCCCAGTCATTCTAGAATGATTCATTCTTTCCAAATAGAGCTATTCAAGTCATCTGGTGAAATTGTTTTTATATCGCAATATATATCGCAGAAAAATAAAATATCGCAATGTCATTTTTTACCAATATCGTGCAGCCCTACTTCAAATGCATATTCGATTTTGCAACTGGTATCCACAATTGTGAAAATACAGTTGTTTTTTTTACTTTATATTTTGTTTCCAAAATTGTTACCTATTTTTATGTGTAATTCTGGATATCGCTTAAAAAACGTTGGATGGAAATCCCAAGATGTGGTTAAATTCTAAAAATGAGCATAAAAAAACATATGCGTTCATTTAAGTTGGATAAATTTTTTCTCCGATAAGAAAACGTGCATGAACTGCGATGGAAACCAAATAAACGTACAGAATAAATTCCTTGATGTGCATTGAAAAAGTCACATGACTTTGCGATGGGACTGCATAACTGGACTAATGAGCGGGCCGATCTCGTTGCACAGCATCTGAAATGCCTGAGAAACGTTTGTTGTCAAAGTGGTGCAGTGTAATTCCCTCCCAGAACTGTCTTACACGACTGCCTTCCCAAACATCACGCATCCGCCTCCGAAATGCATTTATTGCGTTTCGTCTGCGCGATCTGAGATGCAAATAATTTATTATATTCCAAAGTTATTATATACAATAGCTTCTCTTACTTTTCTTGGTGATACTTAGCACTTGTTTATCAGGAAGTGGCTATTTTGTTCTCTTTGACTAACTGTATGGAAACGCTGTCTTATTCGCAAACGTTTTATGCGACATTCCCATTTTGTGCATTAGTTAAATTCGCAACTTTAGATGGAAACATGGCTAATGTGAGATGCGTTCTGCTTCAAAAATATTCTGAGTTATGATCTTCTGTGTATCTGGCAGAATGGCAAGGCAGAGGATGCTGGCGACGAGGAAGAGGAGGTTCTGGATGAAGAAACTAAGAAGCGGGACCAAATTGTCAAAGGTGCCATTGACGGCCTGATCCGAGAGTATTCAAACGAGCTCAATGCTCCATCACAGGACGACGAGTCGAGTCGCCGCAAAAAGAAGAGAGACAAGAAGGGCGAGGTTGGCTTTAGTTCATCTTGGCTGGTCCTTCTCTGTAATGTTTTTTTATAAGACATTTGTATATATATGTATTATTTAAATGTATTATGTAAATATATTTTTACATTTATTTCTGTGATCAAAGCTGAATTTTCAGCATCATTACTTCAGTCTTCAGAGTCACATGATTCTTCAGAAATCATTCTAATATGATGATTTGCTGCTCAATTTTTAGTTAAACAGATTTTGGGGTAAGAAAGATTAAAAAAAGAGAAAGTAATTAATACTTTTATTCAGCAAGGAAGCATTAAAACTAATCAAAAGTGATTGTAAAGAAGACATTTATTGTTACAAAAAATGTATTTCAAATTTTGACTTGAAGTTAAACTTTATATAAATCAAAGAATCCTTAAAATTGTTAAGCAGCAAAATCTGTTTTCAACATTGATGACAAGAAACAATATTAATAACTTAGCACCAATAATAATTTAGCAGCAAATCAGCATATTAGGATGATTTCTGAAGAGTCATGTGACACTGAAGACTGGAGTAATGTTTTTAAAGATTTAAAGTATATTAAAATAGAAAACTGCTAGTTAGAATTGTAATATTTCCCTTTTGATCAAACAGATGTCAGAGACACTTCTTCAAAAACAAGATAAAAATCTCTTTGCAGTGATCACCAAACATTTGCTTTCTATAATGTCAGTATTATATAAGTAGATATAGGGTCACAGGTTAACCATGCTCTCCATTTTCTGTCTTTGGCTGTTTAGGATGACATCAATGCCATGGAAATGGAAGATGACAAAAGAGATTTGATTTCCAGGGAGATCAACAAATTCCGCGATACCCATAAGGTAAAATACATGCTAATTTACTCCATCTCACAGGTAGAGCACAACAGCCTCTTACACCTAGTTTAGTTTGACAACATACCAGCATGAATAGATATTTAGCCTGTAAACAGCAAAACTTTTATTATACTTAAGATTTAACTTGATATAGTGCAGAAGTTAGGAAACATTTGAGTCCAGAGCATTTTTAGCGCTGGCTTGTGTAAACTGTAGCGTGGCCTCCATGTTAAGGGTGGGAAATGTAATCAACACATACAATGCATGGACGTTCTGTGCACTTCCCTAAAAGCTAATCTATTCATTAAACCCCACCATTATGATAGAGATCATATGGTGACTAAACCAAGATGAATCTCACAGCTTTGGAAAAAGTTGCAAGCATAGGATGTAAGTATGAGCTTTCCATTTTTCTCTACTTGTACTGGGCGCCCCCTTCAGGAGGACTTGCACAGGGGCAACTGCACCGACTCGGTCTGATATTCTCGTTCTGGGTTTTTAATATCGAAATAATATCAAGGGGTGTCAAAAGTGTGTGTGAGCTCAACTCTATGGTGTTTATAAAAGCGATAAGCTGGTAAACTGCATATTTTGTGGTTCTCCCAAGATATGGGCGGCCAGTGAACCTGTGTGGGTCTGCTAGTAAAAGTGATGTTGGTGCTATAATAAATACTGCTGACTTGAATAACAGTGATTTGGCCCATTCGGCTCTTGTAAAAGTAGGGGGCGCCCCTCCACAGCACACGGACTTTCTGAAGATTTTACAGGTATGAATTCGCTTTGTGATTTAGTCTGCCAACATCTCTACATTCCTGCTTGCTTGCACTCTTTTCTTTCCTGTTAAGTGTTCGTGTGTTCACTGAATGTTTACTTTTTTGTGTTCTTTCGTCTTAACATTTTGTACAGCTAAAGTCACACAGAATTACTATAAACCCCTTTTTTCAAGTACAGAAAATTACAGCTAACATCTAATTAATTAACACTAAGTATTAAACTTTGACACATCATTCGTCTTGCACCAGTTCCTCAAATCATGCACTTTCAGTTTCTAATTAGACTTGCATTGAAGGAGGGACACGTGCAATATCTATATATATATATATATATATATATATATATATATATATATATATATATATATATATCTGACTTGGCCATGGCTGCATTTTTTAAATCAAAAATACAGTAAACAGTAACTGTTTTCATCATACATGATAATAATAATCAGAAATGTTTCTTGAGCAGCATATTAGCATATTGATCTATTATCTATATTTTATTTCAGCTTTATTTAAATTAATTGGACTCGTTAGTAACCACTGACATCACCCTAGCAAGTGAGTAGCAACATGTGCATTTAAAAGTATTGCTTTATGTTCTGAGTGGTTTGTAGCAAGTTGTTATTAATGTAATACTAGTCAATGAAGACTTGATATAAACCGATCTAAAGATTCACAAAGCCTACTAATCTATCCTGTCTTGCTTCCCTGTTAAATACAACCCAAATTAACCAGAAATGTTATTTAAGAGCAGCGATAATAAGAGCAACTTATTTAAATCTAAATCAATGCAGAAGCGTCCTTTTACGTTTATGTAATTGTTTTCGGCTAAATTCCTGTCTTGTCTTTACCTCCTGTCTACATGTTCATTTGTTGCTGCTGCTCAGAGTTGCATAACACCCATGGTTCAACGCTTATAAAATAGTTCAGCATATTTTGTAGTAAAATTAGACTCTTTAAATTGTATTTATAATGAATCCACGAGCCTTTAGTTTTCTGGGAAGTAGAAGCTGTTGATAGACGCCTCTCTGGACGGATATTTTAATAATAGAGCTGTTGAAATAAAACTAAAGCCGTGGGTGTCATGCTGGGCTTCAGTGCATTACATAATTGCTCGGTCAGATCCTCTGAGGCCCGTGTCGTCTGCAGTGGGGTAAGCAGTCTCTACACCTTCGTTTGTTGCCTTTACTATCCAAACCACAAAGAAAAAGAAACAAATCTTAACAAATACAGTATGCAATGCTCCTGTCACAATGTTTTCAAAATGTCTGGAAGTTGATTGTCAGATTGTTGCAAGCAAAGAGAATAGTTTTTATTTTTTTTATTTTGTCCTTGTGAATCCTTTGACCTGCTTTTCCTCCCAGGCCTAACAATAAAGGCTTGTAGGGCCACGGAAGCGCTGTGAGTCGTTAGTCAACACCTGTAAGTGCACAAACAACTAGTTTCACAAGGATTGAAGCCTCTTTCTATTGATCATGTGATGAGACGGATATTACAGCGCCCTCAACTGTTTCTCATCTTATTCAGTTGCAGCAATGTCAAATTTATATTTCAAAAGTGGTTTCCAGGTTTCCTTTTATTAATTGCTGAACAGTTGCTTGATTTTTATCTGTCATCATACAGGGCGATTCAAAAGTCCAAGACTCCACATTAAAAATCTTATTCGTTTAGATAATGCTTTAGAAAAATTGTAAGACAATCCTGACATGCATGAAGAACATTTTCAAAGTGTGTAATTTCTATCTCACTAAAACTACCAAAAGGAATTGCAAACTCAAAATTAATTATTTTGTGTTCTATATAAGATTTCTTTAATGTTACTAATCAAATAAATATTTGATGTGAGTGTAGATTCATCATCATTTTGTTTTTCATTTTTCACTCCTTATGATGATAATATAATTTAAAAAAAATTAAATGCTAATTAGAATAATTTTCTCTAGTGGTCTTAGACTTGGTCCCTTAATATGAGCGAATCTGAATGGCAGGAACTGTAAACCACTTCCTCATAAATTGATATTGTGTTATGTACTCATGTTGTGCATGAGCAGTTGCTAATCTGAAAACTTCCCTCCCCGTTTTCCCACAGAAATTGGAAGAAGAAAAAGGAAAGAGAGAGAAGGAGAGGCAAGAGCTGGACCGCGAGCGCAAGGAGAGAGACAAGGAGCGCGAGAGGGAGCGCGAACGACGAGACCGCGAGCGGGAGAAAGACCGAGAGAGGGAGCGCGAGAGAGAGCGAGAACGCGAGAGGGAGAGAGAAAGAGATCGAGACCGCGAGCGCACGAAAGAGCGTGAGAGAGAGAGGGACTGGGAGAGAGACAGAAGTCGTGACATCAGTGAAGACCGCAGCCGATCCAGGTACGTGAAACGTTGCGTGTTCAAGTGTTTGTCTCGTTTTAAGTTAGTCGGGGACAGCCCTAATACAGTCAAACCAACATTTATTTAGACACCTTCAACATTTCTCACATTATCACTGTTTATTCGATACAGTTTAGAAAATGGTAATAAAATATGACAAGAACTCGGTTATCAAATCAGTTGATATGTTTGATACGCTTTTTACTAAACTTGAGCCGAGTTTGTGTACATGAAGCCCCTCAAGACCCATATGTATATCATATATGGATGCTGAATTTAAGACACATTTCCGCTCGTAACTTCATGAAACATGCTCCGATTGTGGAAAATGACGCATCATTATTACAGCAGATGCTTACGATTAAAATGACTCAACCCGAACTCGAAATAATCCATCTCTCAGAACTAAAGATATTCCTTATGGAGTTCTAACACAAAAAATCCCGCAGACGCACGTCGCCAAGTGTATATGTTGATGGAGCACTCGCGTTTGGTTTTCGCTTATAACTTCATGAAGCATGCACAGATCGTAAATGCATCTAAACACTTCGATCAACTCTGAACGAGTGCTAAGTCCCTCTAAACCAGTGTGTACCGCACGCGGGTGCCACCTAGCTGCGAAAATATTCATTAACGTATTTTTTACAAATACTGCCTTGATCAACACAAAATAGGTGTCATGTGAAAGCTCAGAGTCTGAACGTTACAGTCAATGTAGCCAATTTGAAAATCTCTTAAGTAGTGCTGAGTTATTTGACAAAAAGGCTAACTTTTTTCCAAATGCTGTAAATTTAGAGTACTTTATGCTATCACCACAAAATTTGATCCAGATGCAGCTCACATTTAGGGGAACTTTACCAATAAAGAATTTTTCCCCTACCGTATTTCCATCCTGAGTTTATTCCATGTAAAATAAGAAAGATACGCAAAATCAAAAAATATGAATTTATATTTTATAAATTTATAAGCAGTTTCTCGGCAGGAGAATGTCCAAATGTAATGTAATTCATATTTTCAAAAAAAATTAAGAGTTCTATCAAACGATACCTACCTTTTGACTCTCCTTGCTGTAGTTTTGGCGTTATGAGTCTTTAGTTTTGTGTGTGTCACTCAGAAAAAACAACTCTAAAAATGCCTGACTTAGCCTGAAAATTTGAACAAGCACAACTTACAGGTCCAACCCCCTTGCTCTCTGTTGCGCTACAGCCCTCCCACCACAGCTCCTCCCTCCTCAGCTCCTCCCTCCACAGCTCCACCCCCACAGCTCCTCCCTCCACAGCTCCTCCCCCACAGCTCCTCCCCCACAGCTCCTCCCTCCACAGCTCCTCCCCCACAGCTCCTCCCTCCACAGCTCCTCCCCCACAGCTCCTCCCTCCACAGCTCCTCCCCCACAGCTCCTCCCTCCACAGCTCCTCCCTCCACAGCTCCTCCCTCCACAGCTCCTCCCTCCACAGCTCCTCCCCCACAGCTCCTCCCTCCACAGCTCCTCCCTCCACAGCTCCTCCCCCACAGCTCCTCCCTCCACAGCTCCTCCCCCACAGCTCCTCCCTCCACAGCTCCTCCCTCCACAGCTCCTCCCCCACAGCTCCTCCCTCCACAGCTCCTCCCCCACAGCTCCTCCCTCCACAGCTCCTCCCTCCACAGCTCCTCCCCCACAGCTCCTCCCCCCACAGCTCCTCCCCCACAGCTCCTCCCTCCACAGCTCCTCCCCCACAGCTCCTCCCTCCACAGCTCCTCCCCCACAGCTCCTCCCTCCACAGCTCCTCCCCCACAGCTCCTCCCCCCACAGCTCCTCCCCCCACAGCTCCTCCCTCCACAGCTCCTCCCTCCACACGTCCTCCCCCCACAGCTCCTCCCTCCACAGCTCCTCCCCCACAGCTCCTCCCTCCACAGCTCCTCCCTCCACAGCTCCTCCCCCACAGCGGAGCCTGTCGTGAACGCGCAGGCTAGTAAGCAGGACCACCGATGACGGCGGATTATAAACAGTTATGGCACATTCACTAATAGGGACGAAACATCAACAATATGCTTTACATTGACTATGGCCTGCCCATACTTTGACTACAAACTTGGTCCTCAAATCATTAAGTATTTTGCAATACATGTAATTTTATAACGTTGCACTCTTTCTATAAGTTATAAATAGCTAGTAAGATAACGTTAAATAATTAGTTCACTTTAAAAAAAAACTTTTGCTGATAATTTACTCACCCCCATTTCATCTAAGATGTCCATGTCTTTCTTTCTTCAGTCGAAAAGAAATTAAGGTTTTTGATGAAAACATTCCAGGCTTTTTCTCCATATAATGGACTTCAATAGGACACAAATGTTTCGAGGTCCAAATGACAGTTTCAGCGCAGCTTCAAAGGGTTTTAAACGATACCAGACGATGAATAAGGGTCTTATCTAGCGAAACGATCGGTCATTTAAAAAATAAATACAAAACTTTAAGTTTTGTAAGCACAAATGCTCGCCTTGCTCTGTTCTGTGATGCACGTTCGTGATCCTGTTCGAACTCGTTCATCAAAATGAACAAATCTTTTTTCAGGTCATTTCGTTCGTTGAATGAACGAAATGACTCGAAAAAAGATTCATTCATTTGGATGAACGAGTTCGAACAGGAGAGGCACGAACGACGTTACGCGCTTGCGCTGGGCAAGAGAGGGGTGATCAAGCGCGTACACGAGCGTGATTGACACTGCTAAGACATTCCTCCTGGCTCTGATTGGTTGTTTCTGACCGGGAGCGGTGTATTTCTGCAAATGGCAATAGGACCACAGGGAGGAGCCAGAGGAGCTTGATTTTTTTCACAGATTATCTGTCTCATATTCTACTGTCTGGACATAATGACAGTTTTAACAAATATTTGTTTACAAAGTGACCTACTGGAGCTTTAAGGGGTTAATCAATGTAACTCCACAACATCTACATCCATGTATCCACTAACCATTCAGAAACGTCCATGTGCGTCTAAAAGTTGAGTTACTGGTTCTTTCTGAGATTTGACTGAAATTCGCGTTTGTTTTTGCTGGAGTATCGGAAGGGCGTGTAAAGGACGTGTGAACGGAGGAGGGGAACAGCAGCTCATTTGCATTTAAAGGGACACGTACCAAAACGACGCGATTTTGGCCACACAGAAAAAAGGGGGGCAACTTTGACAAGCTATAATAAATGATCTGGGGGGTATTTTGAGATGAAATGTCACAGACACATTCTGGGGACACAATGGATTTATAATACATCTTGTGAAAAGGGGCATAAAATGTCACTTTTAATTTTGTTCAGTCTGTGGTGTAAAAAGATCGCATTAGCAATTACAGAAAAAAACACTTCAGCAAAACATGATCAGGTCAAAGTGTCTGAATAATTTTTGATCCCAAATTTTTATATATTTTACTGTTAATCCACTGTATGAACAATTTTTGGGTATAATATGTCAGTTTACTTTATTTTGCTATCCTTACTAGCACCTACTAGTAAAAAAAATATAAAAAATTATATCTGGTGTCTGAATAATTTTTGGTTTGACTATATACACACATTTTCTCATTTATGTTTATCTAATATTAATGTATAATAATTTAAATATTTAACCATATACATATTGCTTATCTTTTTTTGTATAATATTTTTTGTAGAGCTATATATACAGGTCCTTCTCAAAAAATTAGCATATTGTGATAAAGTTGATTTTTTTCCATAATGTAATGATAAAAATTAAACTTTCATATATTTTAGATTCATTGCACACCAACTGAAATATTTCAGGTCTTTTATTGTTTTAATACTGATGATTTTGGCATACAGCTCATGAAAACCCAAAATTCCTGTCTCAAAAAATTAGCATATTTCATCCGACCAATAAAAGAAGTATTTTAATACAAAAAAAAAAGTCAACCTTCAAATAATTATGTTCAGTTATGCACTCAATAGTCAATACTTGGTCGGGAATCCTTTTGCAGAAATGACTGCTTCAATGCGGCGTGGCATGGAGGCAATCAGCCTGTGGCACTGCTGAGGTGTTATGGAGGCCCAGGATGCTTCGGTAGCGGCCTTAAGCTCATCCAGAGTGTTGGGTCTTGCGTCTCTCAACTTTCTCTTCACAATATCCCACAGATTCTCTATGGGATTCAGGTCAGGAGAGTTGGCAGGCCAATTGAGCACAGTAATACCATGGTCAGTAAACCATCTATCAGTGGTTTTGGCACTGTGAGCAGGTGCCAGGTCGTGCTGAAAAATGAAATCTTCATCTCCATAAAGCTTTTTTAGCAGATGGAAGCATGAAGTGCTCCAAAATCTCCTGATAGCTAGCTGCATTGACCCTGCCCTTGATAAAACACAGTGGACCAACACCAGCAGCTGACATGGCACCCCAGACCATCACTGACTGTGGGTACTTGACACTGGACTTCAGGCATTTTGGCATTTCATTCTCCCCAGTCTTCCTCCAGACTCTGGCACCTTGATTTCCGAATGACATGCACAACTGAGCAACAGTCCAGTGCTGCTTCTCTGTAGCCCAGGTCAGGCACTTCTGCTGCTGTTTCTGGTTCAAAAGTGGCTTGACCTGGGGAATGCGGCACCTGTAGCCCATTTCCTGCACACGCCTGTGCACGGTGGCTCTGGATGTTTCTACTCCAGACTCAGTCCACTGCTTCCGCAGGTCCCCCAAGGTCTGGAATCGGTCCTTCTCCACAATCTTCCTCAGGGTCCGGTCACCTCTTCTCGTTGTGCAGCGTTTTTTGCCACACTTTTTCCTTCCCACAGACTTACCACTGAGGTGCCTTGATACAGCACTCTGGGAACAGCCTATTTGTTCAGAAATTTCTTTCTGTGTCTTACCCTCTTGCTTGAGGGTGTCAATGATGGCCTTCTGGACAGCAGTCAGGTCGGCAGTCTTACCCATGATTGCGGTTTTGAGTAATGAAACAGGCTGGGAGTTTTTAAAAGCCTCAGGAATCTTTTGCAGGTGTTTAGAGTTAATTAGTTGATTCAGATGATTAGGTTAATAGCTCGTTTAGAGACCCTTTTCATGATATGCTAATTTTTTGAGACAGGAATTTTGGGTTTTCATGAGCTGTATGCCAGAATCATCAGTATTAAAACAATAAAAGACCTGAAATATTTCAGTTGGTGTGCAATTAATCTAAAATATATGAAAGTTAAATTTTCATCCTTACATTATGGAAAATAATGAACTTTATCACAATATGCAAATTTTTTGAGAAGGACCTGTATATATGCCAAAATATCTAGATGTTGTGGCTCAAAAAATGATGTTCTGGGTATACAATAAATGACACGTATCACATGTGATTGGGTGCGGTTGGTTTTCAGAGAACAGAGTCGCGATAGAGACCGAGATAAGGATAAGAAGCGTGATCGTGAGGAAGATGAAGAAGAGGCGTACGAACGGCGCAAACTGGAGAGGAAGCTGCGAGAGAAAGAGGCGGCGTATCAGGAGGTGAGTGATCGCTCTTTCTCTGTATTCAGTCTGTCTGATCACATCATTGGATGATTAGCTGTTTTGATAGGCTATTTATTTTCTTTAATTACTGTCGCTCAACAGCGCCTGAAGAACTGGGAGCTCAGAGAGAGGAAGAAAGCCAGAGACTACAGCAAGGAGATCGAGAGAGAGGAGGAACGCCGGCGTGAAATGGTTACACAACTTTGTTCTCAATGTATTTTAGGGCTGTAAATGGTCGACAAGAAGAAGCTTAGTCAGTCAAATTGATCCAGTAAGAAAACATGCGCTTAAACTATGATGGTTTACAGAATAACGACATTTACAGCATAAATTCCTAAATGCGCGTAAAAAAAGGCCACGTGACTTTGCGATGGGACGGCATAACTGGACTAACCAGCGGGCTGATCTTGTTGCACAGCATCTATAATGTTGTTTTGGTTATTCAGAAAGGCCTGAAGTAAGTCTGTCATCAAAGTGGTTCAGTGTAATTCCCTTCCAGAACTGTCTTACTTGTCTAGACTGTCTTACACGACTGCGTTCCCGAACATCAGGCATCCGGCTCGAAAGCAATATAACAAGTCATTTATTATATACAGTGGCTCTCCTACAGCAGCAACTTCCATTTTTCTCAGTGATATTTAACACCAGTTTATCAGGAAGTGAAGATTTTCTTCTTTTTGACTCACTGGATGGAAACGCTGCTTTATTCGCAAATGTTTTACGTGATATTCCAGTTTTGTGCACAAGTTAAATTCGCAACTTTGGATAGAAACAAAGCTATTGACTCCGAAAACACTAGTTTATCAATAAATTGTTAAAATGTTCATGCAGTCTCCTTTCTGGTTTTTCTGACACATTTATAATCATTACTTTTGTGCGTGCCTTGTAAAAAAGCTTGCACTTAAAGAGACAAAAAGGCTCATTATTATGGTTTAGTATTCCTCTGTAATGTAGAACATTGTTAGTAATGATAAATATAATATTCTTTCTCAGCCTTGATACTTAAACTATTTTCCGATGCTCCTCCCCCAGTATATATTTTAACCATTTCATAAACGTGCAACCAGTTGACTAATGATGAGGCAAAATGAAAAACTACAGGTTGACTATAAAATCTTTAGTCTGGCACAGCCCTATTGCATTTAATTCAGAAATTTAGCCTGATCTAAAACACATTTATATTATAGAGAATGTTTCTGTTTACATTTCTGAATGTTTTTCGTATCATCCTCGCAGGCTAAAGAAGGGAAGCGGCTGAAGGAGTTTCTTGAAGACTATGATGATGACAGAGACGACCCAAAATACTACAAGTGAGTTCTGTGTGCCACTGTGTGTATAATTTATCTTTTTACATCACATTTAGAAGGCAGATAGATCTGAAATTGCATATTACCTAGGTAGGTAGTGAGTTTTATTTAGAGTTTGACAAGGCAGGATATTGTAGAACAAATCCCTGAAATGTATTAAACACAACAACATACTCAAAACAAACTTTTGTAACTTATTTAAAACGAGTTTAAAAACAACAACAACAAACAGGTGTAGTAAAACAGATACACAGACAAACCTATACATCAGGCTTCATACAATCAAACCTGTAAGTTATTTATAAAACAATTTAAGAGCACATGGAATAAAATAAAGTTAATGTAACTGATGGCTGGGCCTCAAAACAATAATAATATCTCAGTTGTGGCAGCCTGGGAACTTTTTTTTACAATCTGATTCTCAGAAATGTAATATCAGATTTATCTCATGACATTTTTGAGTACAGTATGCAACAGACCATCTGAAAAACGACGGGATTTCGATGTGAGCTAAACGGTTTGTGTTCCTCTGCTTTCCTGCAGGGGCAGCGCTCTTCAGAAGCGACTGCGGGACAGAGAGAAGGAGGTAGAGCTGGATGAACGTGACCGGAAACGAGAGAAGGAAGAGCTGGAGGAGATCAGACAGAGGCTGCTAGCAGAAGGACACCCAGATCCAGACGCTGAGCTGCGCAGAGTGAGTCCACCACTGAACTGCTCCAGACTCACTCATGCACTGTTTTGCAAATACACTTCAAATTTATTTATTTATTTATTTATTTAAATACATTTTAATCAAATGGAACAATCAAAAAATAAATACAAATATCATATTTAAAGGAATTATTTAATATATTTTTTTATGAAAATTGAAATACTATATTTGAATGCTCAGCACACATGCACAAACATAATGTATTTTGTCAAGTCAGACTATGAAATGATTATGAAAATGATTAAATAAAAATAACAATAAACAATAAAATTTTAGTCGTCAATATTTATTTTTACATTTATTTGCATAATAATAATTTAATGTTGATAATATAATAACCATTTTAAAGTCCCCATGAAATCAAAATTTAAGTATGAATTTAGTATTTATATGTTAGTATGAATATGTTAGCCTTACTGTTATTCATAAGCTAGTGTGCTCTAAAACAATGACGTCATTTTAGAAGAAAATTTAGCATTTAGAAGATATAAGCATTCAAAACTTAGTCTCTCACTTCTGCCAATCAATGATTTTGATGACATCACTGCACTTCAGCATCTCATCAGATTTTCTGTCCAATCAAATGCTCTCTAGAATAGACAGTGATAATATGCTTCCTTTGGAGTGAATGAAGTCTGGTTTCACGTGAGTGTCAGGAGAACCGCCTCTGACCAGAAAACGTATCGGACACATTTGAGTTCTGCACAGATTGCTGTATTTTAAAGCGATACGGAGGAGATTATGAGGAGAAACGGTTAGACAGACTCTGGGTTAGAAACAGCACTGACGAGCAGCAGAGAAAACACCGGTGTCATGCAGCAACATAACTTACACACTCTTCAATCTACACATCCTCAGCATGATCACGTTCACTGTTTTGCTTTCATATTAAATCTAAAAGGAGAATCTATTAGACTATCAAACACAGCTTTACCGGCTCTGACTGAGCTGTGATGTAAACGAAACGCTGTTGGCTATTTTTAAAAGGGGAGGAGCTTCTTTATATTTCCCTTCCCATCTTCCTGTTTCAGTGGAAATTACATCAACACATTGAATAATACTGCGCGTTTCAAGGCACTTCAGTGGGCCTTTTAATAAAAATTTAAAAAACGTAATTCATTTAAATACTATATTTGAATATAATTATTTAATTTTTAATGAAAAATGTATTTATTTAAAAAAAAAAAATTAAGTATATTTTATTCATAGAGAGTCAGTAATTGTACATAATGCTGTCTTTTATCATGTAATTCCCAGTGTTTCATGGGACCCTCTGTTTTAGATTTTTTTAAATACTTTCTTTTTGCAAATCAAAGAGTTTGTGATTTATCTCGGTGCTGACTGGTGTGTTTCGTGGCTTCGAACCTTCTTCGTACTTCTGGGACCAAACTGGTCACTGTTGTGCTCTTTTTTTTTTTTTTTGTGTCATATATTACTGATTTTGTGTTGCGCGTGTGTTGATCAGATGGAGGAAGAGGCAGAGCGTTTACGTCAGCCGCCCGTGAAGCCTGAGCCTGAGGAGGAGAGAGAACACAAACCCTCTCGAGAAGAGCGAGACCGGGGCAGGGAACGAGACCGAGAACGAGACAGAGATCGCCGTAAGGCAGTCGTAGAAACGCACGTTCACACTCACGTTCCCTCTGACGATGATGTTGAGGAAGGGGAGGAGCTAGAGGATGAAGAGGAGTCTAAACCCTGCCTCAAACCCACCATGAGACCCATCACGTCCGCCCCCTCAGTGTCTTCAGCCAGCGGAAACGCCACTCCCAACACGCCCAGAGAAGAGTCGCCCTGTGGCATAATCATCCCTCACGAGAACTCGCCACCAGAGGTCCTGCTCCAGGACGAGAACCGCCCCAAGATCGGCCTTAGCCTCAAACTAGGTGAGTTTGACTTCAGAAAGGTTTTGGATCAGGATGTCATGGCCAATAAAAAAAAAACACTACTGTAGTCAACATTTGAAGTGTATCTTACCTTTAGTGTATCTAATTTGAAGTGTATCTAAACCTTTAGGACCGTTATATCTTAGGATGACTTTAATTAACTTTTTTGATTCACTTCAGATGTTGACTAATGTAGTTCTTAGTGATTATTAGCTCAGTTTTCACTTACTATCCTGCACTGACACTATTGGATAACAACAAAACTTGAACTAAACCGAGCTCAATAATCACACTATTGACTTCTGTAGAGCTGCTTTATTTCTGAATCGACTTCGTTTCATAATTAATGAATTTTGTTACATCAACACTGTTATTTAACAGATAATTGTACTAAATAACAAAAATAATACATTTTATTACTATTTGAATTTTTCATTTTAAGTAGATTTTGTTTAATGAAAAATTAGTTGATCAAATTTATTCAAAAATAGTATTTGATTGAATTATTTAATTTATTATATATTTCTTTCATATTAACTCAGTAATTTTATATTATACTGTTTTATATCTGAATTGACATTTCATAATGGATACATTTTTGCCACATCAATACAGTTATTGAACTTAATTGAGCTGAATAATGGCACAGTTTTCTTCTGTGGTGCTTAAGTTGAACTGAGTTTGCTTCATAACTAATGAACAATGCAACATTGCTAACATTCACACTGTTATTGATCTAAACTGAATCAACACCAAGCTGACATGAGCTGAATAGTGACAAGATTGTCTTTTTAATGCTGCTTTACCGCTGAAAATGTTTCATAATTGACCAACTTTGCAAAATGAATACTGTTATTTTTTTTGTTTATTACTGTTGAGCTGCTTTGAAAGCAATCCGTATTGTATAAAGCGAGTATTTAAAGAAATGTATGTTTTCATCCCATCGCAAGGTTCATCCGGTAGCCCGGGACAGCCCAGCGTAGCCAAACGGAAGAAGCTCCCGGTGGAAAGCGTCTTCAACCGTTTCGACGACGAT
The DNA here is from genome assembly GCF_051911475.1 of Siphateles boraxobius. NCBI lineage: Eukaryota > Metazoa > Chordata > Actinopteri > Cypriniformes > Leuciscidae > Siphateles > Siphateles boraxobius. Next base: position 40,922,030 of record NW_027509208.1, on the reverse strand, counting down.
GAGGTGGACGAGGCGCCTCGGAAAAGGAAGCTGGTGCCTTTAGACTACGAGGATGAGGATAAGGGAGTAGATGTGGGAGCGATTGACGGAGGCAAAGGAGTCAATACGGAAGAGAAGCGTAAACACATCAAGAGTCTGATCGAGAAGATTCCCACTGCCAAACCAGAGCTCTTCAACTACCCGCTCGACTGGTCCGTCGTCGACACGGTAAGAAGCAGCGATGCTGGTCGTTTTATGGAAGTGTTGCTGCTCATTTCCCAAGCCGTGTTTTAATATTGTATAACTTTGAATATTCCCGCCATTCACAGACACTTATGGAGAAGCGTATTCGACCATGGATCAATAAGAAGATCGTAGAGTACATTGGTGAAGAAGAAGCCACATTAGTTGACTTTGTTTGCTCCAAGGTAAACCCGTTTTCTTCATTAGAGTCTGTTAAACTCTGGTAACATACTGTGGTAAAAAAAAAATCGAAATGCGGAGTATATTAAGCAACATCACATGATCAAGAGTGCTGTTTCCCTTCAATAAACAAGTAGTTAATATTGAGTCACTTAGACGCAATATTGACTGTTTTTGTTTTATTTCAGCAGTGAAATTAGTTCCAAACAAAGATCACAGCAGAACCATAACGCATCTCACAGCAAAATGATTTGCCGTTTTGAATAGAGTGCCGGAGTTATGACGTCACTTTGTAGGCAAAAACGCGGAAGTGAGTTCGCATTTTAGCACTTCCGGTTCCCTCGCCTTAAAGTCTACGGGTTTTTTGAATGGGTTTTTGCTAAATCTCTCTAAGCCTCTTTTTGCTAAATCTCTCTAATAAGCCTCTAAATATTTTCATGTTTTGATCTATGACATAAAACACACCAGTTATAACCTGCTTGTGGTTTTTTAAACTTTATATAGGCTTCAAAAATGTATACATTTTGGATTAACTTGTAAAGATTATCTTGATAGACAAAACGTGTAAGGGACACAACTCTTTGTTGAACACAGATCTTATTTTTTGCGATTTTCCAAAAGTCTATGGGGAAAATGCATAGCTTTTCGATCGAGGGAACCCATGCGCCGCTAACTTCCGACTTGTCCTACAAAGTGACGTCATAACTTCGGCACTCTATAAAACGGTTGAGTCTGAAACAATAAACGACTGCCTTATTCTTGACCAAATCATCTGTTTCAACCAATCGTTTGAATGAACGACTCAATGACTCACTCATTAAGACGGTCACCTTCCGCCACCTTACTGGTGGTTTAGGTTCATGTTTAAAAGTACCATTTTTTCCCCCAACATCTCTTATTTGTTTATTCAAAAAATATTTAAAACAATCTGAAAACATTATTTAATGCAATTGCAATTTTTCAATGTAAATGATTAAATATGATTGATATCAGCACGATAGTGTCTTATTATTCTAATAGAATTTATTGATCAAATTTCAGAATTTGAATTGAGAGATGAGGCATGCCTTTAATTAGATTATGGGAAAAAAGCCATTTATAAATAAAATAAATGCCCTTGGGGTAAATATGCAGATTTAAATGGCGGGTATAGAGTTAATTGCACTATTTTTAACCAAAGCGACTTCCAGATGAATTATTCTTTAAGCACGACTGCTGTTGTTTCTTCTCAGGTAATGGCCCACAGCACACCACAAGGGATCTTAGATGACGTCGCGATGGTAAGTTTAAGCTTTTCGCCCCATTTTAAAGACCGGCTCCAATTGTGATCACGTTATCTAACTATTGTCCCTCGTCTCCTCAGGTGCTGGATGAAGAGGCTGAGGTCTTCATAGTTAAAATGTGGAGGCTATTGATTTATGAAACCGAAGCCAAGAAGATTGGACTTGGGAAATGAACAAGCATTGAACGCAGATGAACTTTGCTTTTTACTTCCCGTTTGAGCTGGACAGCTCATCTAGGTTTAAAAAACAACTTGGGAAACTCGACCATTTCCAAACTTTGGAGTTAATCAATATTGAGCCGTTTGATTTCTCACGTCCCAGATGCCTCCATAAGACAGCGGCAGCCGCGAGCACCGACTCTAAACGTCTGTTTTTAGCTACCGAGAGGAAGAGGTTTGATTTCTCAGGGCCTTCCTGTTGAATCCATCCTAAGAGTAGCGTCATCTTGCCCGGTTAGCGTCTCTTTTTGTGAGTGCCCATTGTAAATTCCTATTGTATTGATTGCCAATCATGTCTGGGTTGTGATTTCACCATTTCCGTTCTTTTTGGTCACCCTCACCAACCGTACCAAAGAGTTTTCCCCAGTTGTTTCGCTAAAACAAAACCAGTTGATTGGACCCCAACACTGTTCAGACGGTCTCTCACTAAACTGAATTACATGAAAACGATTGTCTTTGTTTTTGTACTTAACAGTGGATGTGTTTTGAATAAAAGTAAATTTTTTTTTAGGAAAATCATTTTGTGTGTGCATATATATATTACTATATTCAGTCCTGGTTTCAGCTTTAAAGCTGGATGTTAATTACTGCATAATGACTTGCAACAGACCAATTGCTGGGAGCCAGAGGCAACAGTAAAATTAACTCTTGAATATTACATTTTACTTTGCATGGGTTATTTTTTTAGTGGTGTAAAATACTTTTACACGTATACGTATTAATTTTGGGTATTTGTACTTTGGCAATGTAAGAGTAAAAATTACATACACATAACAAAAAGAAAAAAACACTTTTTACGGTACTTTGACTTAAAGTTTACAGTGTTTTAAGTTGTTCAGGTCTTTAATATCCAGATTTTTAGGGTTATTTAGAATTTACAGTAATTATAGAAGTAAATACTGAGCCTATGGTGACATTTAACTAGAGAAAATACAATTATTTAACAGAAGATATCAAGAATTATAGTTTTTACTTGTTGAAATTGAAATCTTGATATCAAGAATTCACATTTTTACAAGTGGAAATGTAATTGCTGATATAAAAAATTGCCGTTGTTACTAGTAAAAATCAAATTGCTCTAATTAAGGATTAGAATTTTAACAAGTGAAAATTGAAGAATTAATATCCTGGGAATGAACAAAAGTCCAAATGGCTTTCCATAACGCTGTGCCATGAGAACAGTTTCTAGGGCTGTCCTAGATGAAAGATGACCAATCGTGGTGATCTCTGTGGTTGTGCGTCCTGAACGGTGGCCCTACATCATATAGTTAGAGAGGTTCAAAGCCTGTAATCATTATCTGACAAGTGTCAGACATTTATCCTGATCATCTCAGTGTGTTTCCTGCAACGACCTACTGTACATCTACTGACTAGCCAATAAAAGTGCAACATGAAATGGCGTATTGATCAATGTAACATGGTGCTAAAACTCAATACTACTTCCCTCAAGCTCCATTTGCAAAATAGGCATCTCAAGTTGGCCTCTTTTTCCCAGCCATGACCATATTCTCCTCGTGCGCTTCCTTCTCTTTTTCTCAGCGCACATGAAAAAACACAATTACCAAAGTGCGATTCATCTTGCTCTGTTTGTTTACCACTAGCGCGTGACTTGCGTCGTAGCCTACAATTATTAGGGTGTCATCGTCGTACAGTGTGATTTGTAATGATCTTCTAGAGTCCGAGAGGAAACAGAAATGGAAAAGAATACAAAACTTCCAACAACTTTCCAGGATTTTACTGAGATTGAAGTAAAGCGAGAAATATGTTTTAATTCACAGAAAATGACAACCGTAAAATCAAGTTTTCACTCTGCATTGATGAATCAGCTGAGATGTTAATAATGATCATAGTTGTGATGGTTGTGACGGTTTAAAAGGCCACCGGTTAAAAATAAATTAAAAAAATCAGGTTTTCACTGATTTGTACTGTTTTCACTTGTGTAAATATTAATTTGCTGCAACCTCACTGGTTTGTCACTAGCATACAAAAACAGTTTATTTGAATCCATTTCTGCACTGAAGGTGTTGTTGGTTTTCATCTAGTCCTCTGTTTTGGCCTCCATTTCCTCCGCGTCGTCGTCGCCATCAACTTCTGCGTTCTCTCGCTCCAGACGCTCCAGCTGCCTCTGCAGTTCCGTCTCATCCGTGTCCGTGACCACTTTGGGCTGACCAGAAACATTCAGAGCACATACATTAATAAAATACTGCATGGTATTTCTGTTTCCTTTTAGTCTCAGAGGTTACTTTAATAATCATAGACCGCGTATCAACATTAGAAATGTTTGATTCAGGAATAAAAAATGTAAAGAAATACCCATATTGGGAATGAGAGTACCTCTGGTGTAAAATCTGTCATCCTCAAGTTTTTTCTTTTGTACATAATTATAAAAAAATAAAATAAAAACACACACAAAACTGATCGGATCTGGTACCCAAACTACCGGCAGAGTAATACATATATAACTATATAGCTTATTGAATTACAAAAGAAGCTGTAATACTGTGTTGGCTGCAATATACTATATTGTTACTACAATTGATGTATTTTTTGTCCCTTTTTTCTTTCTCTTATAAATTTGGATACTACTATTATGGATGTAAAATCTGTTTCACAAAATTTGTTTTGCTGTTTTTTTCTTTTTTTTCAGCCAATATACCTAATTGTTGAATGTCTTTACTAAGATTTCAGGTACCATCCAAATGTAAGGAAATGTTATAATTACTGTAATAAAAACTTAAAAAATAAATAAAAAAATGTTTGATTCTTGAACGAATCTTTCTTTTAAGCTGATTGAGTCGATTCACAGAATCAAATTGAATCTTCGGCAGTCAGAACCAGCTAAATTGGTTCTTTTTGAATTGTTAATTTTAAACCAGTTCTTTGGTTCAGTGCCCATCTAGACACGCTCATTGGCTCATTCGGTGCTACGCAAGAAGCATGCATGCATAAATCCGCAACTAGAGTTGGATTCATTTTGATTCTGTGAAATCTGCTCGACCGCTTAAAAAGAATGATTCGTTCAAGAATCAAACATCACAAATGATTCTGATTCGGAGAGGCCTAAACTCAAAAACATTTTGGTTTGAAATAATGATCATCAACTTGTGTTTGTTCTTTAAAGATCACTGTATATTCTGCGCCATTTAGTACATTTATGATGCTCCTTTAGAACGGTGTCGTGTTTAACTAATGATCTTTGCAACGGTAGTGAATCAATCAAAACTAACTTTAGCTGGACGATAACTTTATTCTAGAGCTGCTGTAGAACCAAATAGGGTATCATTTTTAACTAGCAGATATCACCATGAAACTTTCCCAGTTGATTACCTACATTAAGATGAGAAAAAAATTACATATTTAAATATGCAAATTAGGCATTATCTAATTAAATATGTGCTAATTTGCATATATTTAAAAAAACTAAATCTGAGTATTGGATAAAGCCAGGTTCAAAATTATTTTTTCATTGTGTTCACATATTAGATGGAGGGGAAATTACAGAGGGATTTATGGATATCTACTTTTGTTATCCTGTAAATCAGAATATACTGTCAATAGCCTTAAAATTTTTTGGCGATTTTTGCCATGTTTTTTTGGAATAAAATGTTATATAAATCAGGCTAGGAATAATACATTTACAAATCCCTCAGTAAATGTCTTCATAATGTAACTATGTACAAGAATGGAAAGTTTGGTGTATATAGGGGATACTGAAGTGGAGATTTTGGACTGGGATTATGAGAGAAAAGTCATTTTGAGAAAACGGGCTTTAAAGATTTATATTGTAAAATGAAATTGCGCATTTAGAATTAAATCCCCCCTTTCACTTTCACGATTGGTTGCTGATAAAAAGGAAATGGCCATATTTGGATCCGACAGCATTGTTCAGGAGAGAGAGAGATTTCTAACGGTGTGTGTGATGACAGTGTGCAGACAGCGCTCGCGGAGCAGCGGGAGGATCTACAACCACAACTTTTGTTGAATGTATGAGAAATCCTATAGTTTATTGTTAAGAGGAAAACCCCTTGAGATGTGACATCTCGTTTTTGAGGGGACCTCAAGAAAAACATACTTCACATACATACATACCTACTAACAAAACGAAGACCAAAGCTCTCCATCACACCAAAACCACCCATATCTTCCCCAATCCAACCATTAGATATATTAGGCAATAAACAGTTAAAGGGGTGGTTCAGGATTTTGGACATCGGACCTCATTTCCAAGTTATCCTGGGTGTTATTTATCAGTGGAGACAGTTTTCAAAATGTTCATCCAGTCCTTCCAGTTGCATAGTTCGCCGGTGCTAGGCTAGCGCGAGTCAACGGTATCTGCTAGCCTGCCATTAAAAACAGTTTTACCCACTCCACAGTTCACCAAAAGCAAATAAATTATAACGCCAGACTATCGATGTAAATGTCTGTTGAGAGAATAATGTTAGAAATCAAACTACTCTTGCATCTCAATGATCGCATTACATTTACAGGAACTAGTTTCTCAGCAGCGGCGGAGTTTTACTTTGCTCCGGTTAGTAGTACTGCGCCGAAAAGAAAACACAGAACAGAAGCGCACTACAGTCGGGACGTCTAGCTAGCTAGTAGTAGCCTTGAACAACCATATTGAAACATTGGATTGTAAACGAAGGAATTGGCACATGGTGATATACTCTGCTTCTGTAGTGATGATGTCAGCGGCAGGGAAATACACTCGCGTGATTATCATGTGGACCGCTCTCTCGGTTGCTTAGGTATCTTATATCACTCCGCCGCTGCTGTAGACTGTGCTAATAAATACAGGGAACAAAGTATAACTATTGCAATGAGATGCAAGAGCATTTTGATTTCTAACATTATTCTCTCAACAGACATTTACATGGATAGTCTGGCGTTATAATTTATTTGCTTTTGGTGAACTGTGGAGTGGGTAAAACTGTTTTTAATTGCAGGCTAGCAGATACCGTTGACTCGCGCTAGCCTAGCACCGGCGAACTATGCAACTGGAAGGACTGGATGAACATTTTGAAAACTGTCTCCACTGATAAATAACACCCAGGATAACTTGGAAATGAGGTCCGATGTCCAAAATCCTGAACCACCCCTTTAAGGTCATTCATATAGACAATTTAGAAATATATATATATATATATATATATATATATATATATATATATATATATATATATATATATATATTAGTGCTGTCAAACGATTAAAATATTTAATCGCGATTAATCGCATTAATGTCATAGTTAACTCGCGATTAATCGCATTTAATCGCACATTTTTATCTATTCTAAATGTCTCTTGATTTCTTTTGTCCCATTATTTTTTCTCATTTTAATGCTCTTATCAACATGGAAAAGTGGATCGGCTTGCTTTGTGCAAATGTTTTTTATTGAAAACAACATTGGCATATATTGTGTTCAATTTCACACTAAAACATTCTTACTTGGAGCAAATAATCTCTCACACAATGTAACACTGTCCATCAATAAAAGGGTGAAAGAAATACTGACGAGGTCCTGATATTGACGAGGGGGCGGAGAATTCGCATCAGCTGTGTGTGTGTGTGTGTGTGTGTGTGTGTGTGTGTGTGTGTGTGTGTGTGTGTGTTTGGCCATCATCAAGTGGTATTTCAGACTGGACGTGCTGCGATGATGATAGCTCAGTTCACAACGACAAAACACACAGATCACTTTGGTATCGTCAATGGAACCATTTGGCAACTTTTTAAAAGTAAACGTTCCATTCAGAATCTTATTGGCATCCATTTCGGTGTCTCGCGCTCGTCATCCACTCAAAACTGGACGTTTTGAACGTTCCTATAACATTCAGAAATAACGTTTTTATAACTTAATGGGAACGTTATGAAAACGTTCTTATAACCTAAAATTGTTAGCTGGGGAAGAGGAGAGATTCGCGATTGCACTGAACACGTTTTAAGTGCAGGCACATATTGTCTGAGCGAGCCCAGAGAAAATTCTAACAAGAGCAGCGTGTATCTGAGAGCGCGCGACTCGAGCAGAGAGATTCGTGCTCGGCACATTATATTCCACGCGCGAGCAGAGAGATTCGCGCTCGCGCATCCGGCTCGCAAGCCCAAACAAGTGTGTGCGGCGTGCCTGTTGTTTTGTTTCCGGTCTAGCTAGATCCGCTTGCGCTTTCAAAACGTCCATGCCGCGTCCTATTGCAAAAGCATGTGCAAAAAAAACTACAAAGTTTGCTAGGCCAAAAAGACCGTTAATCGCGCGATAAAAAAATTAACGCCGTTAAAATGGGTTTGCGTTAACGCCGTTAATAACGCGTTTAACTGACAGCCCTAATATATATATATATATATATATATATATATATATTAGTGGCAGTGTTGGGGAAAGTTACTTTTAAAAGTAATGCATTACAATATTGCGTTACTCCCCAAAAAAGTAACTAAGTACGATACTTAGTTACTTTTTATGGAACGTAATGCGTTACATTACTTTTGCGTTACTTTTTCTCACCTGCATGGGCTTGTTTGTTTGTTTTTTAATAACAGCTAAAACAATCTATTTTTGCAAATTGTTAAAGCCCTTTCACATCAAAAGTTAAATGAATAAGCCTAAGGCTGAAGGAAATGCATATTTACTACTGTACAGTAGAGGGCGCCGCTCAAACAAACCTTTCAGCTGCTGCTGTTCTTGATTAAATAACAATAGGAAACAGGAGAAGGAAGTTCAACACTCTTATTTCTAAACCTAATCTAAAGTAATTTTTGCTTATTAGTATGGTTGAATTAGATCATTGTAGGTCAGCAGCAAAGACATTGGTTAATAAAGTGAGATTAAATACATAAAGTATATTTGTGTAATTTAACATAGTTAATCATAAAACTTTTGCACAAAATTCTGAGATTGGATTTGACTGTTTTTATTCATTTTGAGGAATACTGAATGTTTTTGTGCAAGTGAGATGAGTAAATGCATGTTCAATGCAAATGCACACAACACCTCACTTTATTTCTCTCAACATGGGGACAGGAGAGCTGTCAGTCAATAAATGTGAAAAAGTAACTAGCGTTACTTATTTGAAAAAGTAACTCAGATATTTTGTTGTAAATTGAAAAAGTAATGCGTTACTTTACTAGTTACTTGAAAAAGTAATCTGATTACGTAACTCAAGTTACTTGTAATAAGTTACCCCCAACACTGATTAGTGGTGGGCCGTTATCGCCGTTAAAGTGCTGCGTTAACGTGAGACTCTTATCGGGCGATAAAAAAAATATCGCCGTTAATCTATTCTCAAAGTTGAGTTGGGATCATAAAATAGCTTTTTCTAATATCGTTATAATTTCGCGCAATTCCATGTGTAGCCTAGCATAATTGACGCCGCGCCTACTGTCACAGATCGCGCAGCAGGGTATTTTCCTGTCAGGGACACAAGCTGTATACTTTTACATGTAACGTTGGGCGACGGTCCTCTCGTTACTTTATTTTAATGGAATACATGTTGTTAGATGAGTTTATTCCAAGCGCGCTGTATCTTTTTATGGGCATGAGCGATGCTCAATTTACAAATGAATCACTCTTTTGAGTCGATTCTGTTCAAAGACTTCATCAAACAAGTTGGCAGATCTGTCTAAATCGGTTCGCGAATCAGTCTGAATGATCTGTTCAGTTCCTCACGCACTGCATCGTCTGAAGCGTGTTCAATCACACTCGACTCGGAGTCGTAACAGGAAGATTTAAAGGGTCACTCCACCCATTTGCATTAAGCTTTCCTTTGTTAGAAACACAGTTATACTATTGAATGGTCGTGCAACACTCTTTTATTTTCCCCTGAGACGAGAGAAATTCTCTATTTACCTTTTTTACTTCCTCCTACAATGACGCAAAAATCGTCATTTTACGTCATTGTAGGAGGAAGTGTAAAAGGGGGGGATTTCTGTAAAGACTACAAGCACTAGATATCACCCTTTCAAACCCGCCCATAGGGGGTTGGACCTAATGCGCTAACAGACCAATCACAGATCAGTGCCAGTGCGTTTGATTTCACTGGCAGAAACTTTTTGAAAATATGGACGAAGGTACTGAATACGCAGACGGATGCATTATGGAGGATTGGGATTACACATAGTGTCAGCCATCTTTTTTGGAAGGTAAGCTAGCAGGCTCTTGTTCTGTGGAGAAAGCTGAGTAGTAACTTTAGGGGTTACCGTCCTCTTTTTCCCAGACATGTCTGGCCGTCAATGTCCGGGATTCAGCTTTTGCTTTCTGCGGTCGCCATTCATTGTTAACATGCACAGCTTTTGTTTCAATCTAACTGAAATCATTCTAATTGGGGAATCTAAATGTAGTGTTTACATGAACGCTAAACAAGTGATCGGTTGATGTGCGTTTTAACATTGCTAAGAAAATTCCCGCTCCTCCGTGAGAGATACGAGACCGGTGCGTCTCACAGGTGTCGCTCATCAGTAATCACTCGGTCTCCACACGGCCTTCACTCGTCCTGCTCGCCACAGTAAACGTGATGAATGGCGACTGTAGAACGCAAAAGCCGAATCCCGGACATTTTGGGCGATTTCGAAACACATTTTCGGGCAGACTCACGGAGACTCACTAGTAGCCTGGACTTGTTTAACTACTGCGCTCTGTTACCGGTAGGCGTGGCCTCCTAGGGCAGCGAAGCAAGTGCATTCTGGGAGTTGTTGTCTTTCATCCACATAAGCCAAAAATACATTTTCTGTCTTTTCTCAGTCTAGAAAGCTCCAAATTCAAAAATAATTTCACATATCTTCTACATATATTACCCATTTTAAATACACATTCATCTTTCCAGAGGTGGAGTGACCCTTTAAGAACATCAAGAGCGTTGGATGAAGTGGCCATGGATCTACAGTTTAGTCTGGTGAAAGCAAATCTGCAAATGCATCATATTTTTGCCAGCGATGAAGATCTTTATTAGTTGAACATTTTCGTAAGCTGTCTGTGAATGAATGATTCCACAGGACGATAACGTTACATTCGATTTCATTTCATTCCGGTAATACATTTTACAACCAAACAGATTATTACGCCACGATAGAAATACTAAAAAGTATGACATTATCCGTGTTTTGGACATATACATTAATTTATAGGCTACCAAAAAACGCTTCAGAGTGTTGGCGCACTGGCAAAGGTTAACAGGTTATAAATAAGCTACCATTGTGTACAGTTTATGAAATGAACACCCGCCAGCCTGCGGTAATGTGTGTGTATTGCGCAGGGGCGTAGTCACATGAATAGTTTACATTGATTGAAACTAATTTGTTTAAAAAGGAGCAGGCTATTGCCGGTAAAGGCAGGTTCACATAAAATCTTTAAGACATATGACATTATTTTTTGATCTAACGAGCATCTGGTTTGACTGTAGCTACATCATGCTTAATGTTTTTTTTCTTCTTCCAATTAGCATACTATGTAAAATAAAATGACGAAAATATGTTACTTGTTCAATTAATAAACAGTTTGTTTGACAAATCGCTAAAGATGAAACTGGCCTCCCTTTCTGTCATTGTGAGTGTGCGTTTTTTTTATTTTTTTTTAACGATATTCGACTATTGCTCCTCTATTGTCGAATGGCATTTTTGGCAGAAATTCACATCCCTACGCGAGGCGAAATATTCAAAGACTTACTTTTAGTCATTATTTGGGTAGCACACATATTCTGAATGCCTTCGGCAGAATTCAAATGAGCCATTTTAATCTCGATTAATTCCAAGATTACAGTGAGATTAATCTAGATTAAAAAAAAAAATCTATGCCCACCTCTAATATATATATATATATATCAAGCAAGAAGAAAACAGTTGCAGCTTGTATCCAAATAATTAAGAAGAGAAATTTTAAACTGGTGAAAAGAGGAGATCGATCTAAACCATTCCAGTCAGAAGGGGCTTTAATTTAAAGGCTCTCCTCCCACTTTCTTTGGATATATTTGGTACAGAAAAGAAAAGATGGTCAGTGTCTCTTAGGCTGTAGGATGTTTGATGTGGAATCAAGTATTGTTTCAGATAGGATGAATAGTTTGAGATCTACAGACGCAAATAGACAAAGTGTAGTAAAATAAAGACCTAAATGTGCATTTCGTACTTTTTTTCACCACAAGTCTGAAAGAAGACATGTTATTGAAGACAAATATCTCAAAATTGACTGGTGAAAAAACCCAATGTTTTTGCCTGCCGTATCTCGCCTTAATTTCCTGTTATCACTGTAAAGCTGCTTTGAAACAATCTATATTGTAAAAAGCGCTAAATAAATGAAGGTGACTTGACTCTAAAAGTCTCTCACCTCCATCTGGACATTGAAGACTCCCCGTTTCTCCTCGATCCGCTCCTTTATGGCGATCATGGCCTGGTTGAGCACCGACAGGCCCTCTGTGCGCTCCAGAGTCGTGGTGGTCATGACGTACCGCGGCGGTGCTATCAGATTTATCTGGAAGGAAACACGATTACAGAATCTGCAGATCATGAAACTGGCACTGAAGCATACAGCCGGATATAAAGGAGGAACGGCACACCTTGATGGGCATGGCCTCGGTGGAGCAGCTTAGTCCCGCCCTCAGAGCGTCTTTAACCGCATCAATGCCTTCATATCCGTAACACGCCACCTCAATGTCTGTTCATGGGTTAAAAACAAACATAATGCTGAACATGCATGAATGCAACATATGGCATATATAAGATGGTGACCAAAATTGTTTCGTTTTTTCTTGTTTGATCCTTGTTGAATGAATGAAAAGCTTTGCTTCATAGAGTGTCCATCAATAGATACAACAGGATATATATATATTCGTCTTATGTCAAAGCAGAATTTTCAGCATTATTACGCCATTCTTCAGTCACACGATCATTCAGAAATCATTTTAATATGATGATCAATTTAATGCATATTCATTTCTTTGAAAAAATCTTACTGACTAGTGACCAAAACTAGTGAATATATATATATAGCTAATTATTATATGTATTTATTTAACAGGAGTTTAACACAGAGGTGCAATGCAAGCCGAAACGATCTCTGCTACTTTAATTTCCTATTATCACTGTAAAGCTGCTTTGAAACAGTCCATATTGTTAAAAGCGCTGTATAAATGAAGGTGACTTGACTTTTATGAGCAGTATTTCTTTTTTCAGTTATCAGAAAGAACGATATTCAACCAATACATTGTTCTTCCAAAAAGAAAAATGCACGCAGTTTTGCTTTTTAACCACTAGAGGGTTACATAGTGTACCTTTAAATAAATAGTAGTTATAGTATGTGCCTGTTATGGTTGTGGATTAGTTCAAATAAATAAATAAATAAATAAATAAATATAATATAAGAACAAATAAATAATAATATATATATATTTTTTTTAAATACTTAAAGTTACTTTGTATTGGAACCATCTGTATTGTGAAGAGTGCAATACATTGTCATAATAAATTACCAGCTCTTATTTTGACGGCCTGTGGAGTGAGCCGTCTGTTGATGTTGTCGATGAGCACGTTTCTCTCTTCCTCAGTCAAATCCAAACCATCCAGGATGGCGGGATCGCTGTAAAAAACAAAAAGCAAAACATTTATCGTGTTCAGTTTAAACTCTTGCTCTGTTTATGCTGCGTTCACGCCATGTCATAATTACCGTAATTATGAGACGACAACATGTGACGTTCAACTCGGAGCTGTTCACTTCTTCGAAATTATGCGTTTCTATGGCAACACTATCAATGCCAATATGAATCAGGTGGTACAGCAGTCACATGGTACAAGTCGGAGCGCTTGTTGTAATTATGAGTTTTACTAGCTTATTAACAAGTGGTAATTACGACACGGCATGAACGCACCGTCATCACTCGAACACTTACGACACGGCTTGTTTGAAGACGTCATAGGCGCCATATCCAGGTTTCTTGTATTTCTCATCAAACACCCATGCGGTGCGCTGGAATAAACTCTCCAACTGCTCGTCTTTAGTGTACTCCAACACTTCAGCAACATGCCGTAGAATACTGTACACCTGCAGCACAACAACAAAACCTCCTCAAACCACAAAAAATTAAAAAAATTATTTTACTTTCATTTAAAAAACAACCACTCACGGTTTTAGATTTGGTGAATTTATCTTCACACTTGATGGCTTCTTCCGGAGACACTCTTCTCTTGGACAAATCTATGTATCCTGTAGAAGAAAAACAATCTCAAATGGGCCAAATGCATTTAAACACTTACTCTATATTAGACGTGCCGAAACACAGTAATACGATGTGTCGCGATAATGAACATGCATGGTATTGTTATGTATTGTGGTAAAAAACACAGTGAAAAATTCCTTGTTACGAATTATTTCGTTTTTTTAAATACTTTTCCATCAACCGGTTAAAATTTACAACACTGCGTCACAGAGGTGTAGTCAAGACCAAAACCATTCAAGAGCCAAACAGCAAAATCCTCGGTGTTAAATGTACTACTCAGTGTTTATTATTTAGTCCACACTACAGTGTTAACGCAACTCTGAAGCAGTGTTGGAGTTATTGAGATAATCAAGCGATTAATCGAGTGATGATTGAGCATTAGTGATGAACGCCTGCTGTTAACAAGCAGAATCACTAGGCGCGTTTCCATTACAGATTTGCGCAAAACGTTTGCGATTTTTTCTAAATGTCGACAAAAAACGAATGCGAAATGACGCATTCCTCTCGCGTTAAGTCATTCCAACAATCATGGCAACGGATGTTGGTAGGTTTACGAATATCCCAGCCACTGCACTGGCCATTATTATTAATCGAAGGAGACGTGTGTGTGTTATCTAAGCATTGATGGTAAGGAAACACCCTTATACTGTGAGCGGCACATATGAGTGTTTCTGGATGTTTCTCACTCATTTCTGCTTTGAGGTCTTGATTGTGGCATTTCTTTGAGGTTTAGAATCCAGCATTCCTGTAATTCTTTTGTCTTTTATGAATTTAATAAAGAACTTTGTCTCGCATTCAGTCCAAACACACCGCGACATCTACGTCAGGTGACCTGTGAATGCGCAAACTGTTTTCATTGCAGTTTTGCGAAATATTTGTTTTTCGAATTGCCTGAAAAACCACCTCATGCGAGCGTGAAAACTTTTTTGCGATAAATGGGAGCTTTTGCGAAATTGACGTGTTTCCACTGGGCGTATTTTCAATTTGCGCAATTTGAAGGGTAATTGAAACACGGCTAGTGAAGCCAAGAAAAATGACAAGAACAAAAGAGAAGAGACTAACAGAAACACAAGAACTACAACTGACAACCACAGAATTGAAATTAACTGAAGATAAAAGAAGACTTTCATCCTTCCAGTTTGCTTTTATTTCCCCCAGTGGCGAACCATTGAAATTTCGTAATACACACTCCAAACCATTGATTCGAAACAAAAGATTTGTAAACGTTTCGAAGCTTCAAAAAGCAGTGTTTCGATAAGTGATAGGCTGTGCTACTTTCTGTTTCTGGACACTAAACAGCTATTCATATTTTTGGTGTTTATAACAGGAAATGATGTCGTCCGTACACAGCAGAGAGTAGCCAGTTCAGCAGTGAGGTTTCTTTACAAGGATAAATTAAGAAATTATGTTTACTTAATTATTCAGTAAAACTATATGTTACTGCGAATATTATTGTTACTTGTTCATCATTGTGTCAGTGTTTTATTCGCTGAACTAAGCTTGCTTCCTTGCACGAAGAGCAACATAGTAACGAAACGCGATTGTCCGTTTAGGGCCACCGTAGAAACATGTCGGCGCATTTCAATGTAAGGGAACCCGCGGTGTGTGTAGACAGAAACTGCTCATTCTAAGGTAATACAAATATAACGGTTCATTAAGTAAGGTCTTTATACACCACTGAAAACTTCTTTTTCAAGGTAGTGAGGAAACGCGCTCTGTAGCGCTGTGTGTTCGCTGTCGGCTACGCTAGAAACATGACCACACAATATGTCGACCTCCATAGAAGGGGGCGCCCGCGGTTATGGAGATATAAATGTCTCATTCTAAGGTAATAAAAACATAACGGTTCATTATGCAAGGTCTTTATACACCACTGAAAACATAGTTATGGATCTTATATTGCATTTCTGTCAATAGATCCTCAGAAATATTACACAATGCACCTTTAATGAATTATTAGGCAATTTATTTTACCTTTCTCTTTGTCAACTCTGATAACCACCACACATTCGTTGCGTCCGATGCGGATAAGTTTGTTGATGGAGCGGATGCGCCTGCGCGACAGCTCGCTCAGAAGGATCATGCCCTCGATGTTGTTATACTCCAGTAGACTGACATACGCGCCCATCTCTGCGATGGAGCGCACGTTCACCATCACCACATCCTCCACCTCCGGGAAACGGTGCTGGTAAAACCTACAGCTGAGGCCCGGCATCTCTACACAAGAAAAAAACAAGCAGAGCTGAGATCATATCGAAACACTAGCGCTTCTTTAATGAGCACTACTAACTGCATTTATTTTTAATAGATCTGATGTCTGTCTTGTTTGCATGGTTTAGTTCCTATGTTGTCCACAAGTGGAAATTTGTATTTGGCTTCAATATACACCACACAAGGACACCGACATAACAATATACAACATAAAACTATTAGTTTTTAGTTGACACGGAAACCCAAATGTGATCATCCTCCTCCCAAAATTTAAAAGGCAGCTATATATTTTCATCTATAAAGACCCAGTTTATACTGCAGAAAATAAATTAATATTATAAATGTGTCAAATATGATTTGGAACTTGCATTGGTTAATTAATTAATTATTTATAGTGGTTTATTATTGTATTTATAGTTCAAATAGAATATAATAATGTATCTACTCAGGCATCTGTTAATGTATTTTATTAATCTAGTTTTTCCGTAAATGTATCCACTTAACTGTCAGTCTAAATCTCTGTATAGCTGTGCGAATGAGCGCGTGCGGCACATGCTCTATGACAGCAGCAATTAAACACTCATATCATCCCAAACATGAGCTCAACATGAGCCGAACTATCACGGATGTGAAGGTAACTCAATCCCACCTGACAGGTGTCACAGACTGCTCACTTTAAACCCTCAAATATCTAGAAACTTTAGTATTTCGGCGACTGTTAGTTGGCCATTGATCCTGCGATCCGAGAAAGAATGAAGCGAGCAGCAACCAGTGAATACCAGGGATGTTGCATCAATATGGCTTTACTTCAAAATAAATGTCACTTACGTTATATTAGTGTTGAATAGTTATTCTGGTGCAACTTCGAAAAATCAACAAGGTGAGCCTTTTTTTTTTACCAACACCAGCAACACTTGTTAAGTTGAGAGGTCAAAATAATCAGAGTGTGTGTGTGAAAAAAATACTGTTTATTTCACCAACGTGTTGGCACACAGACGTTCATCAGGGCTAACCAAATATTGTCTAAAAAATACTTATATTATGAACGTTCCTATCGTTCTGATGTTCATTGTTTAAAAAGTATAAAATCATCTCACTATAAATAAAACATTGAGTAAAATTAAGAGACAATATATTCTAGGTTAATATATTATATTGTATTTAAAAATATATATATAAAACAAACAAATTGCATTACAGTCGACCGTTATTTTGTAATGTGAATCGCGCTAGCCGCCTAGCCGCTACACGCACGGAAGTGACGCGACCAATCGCCGCGTTCGGGAGGAATCACATGACCTCCAGTCAGCTGATCATCAAATCCTGCGTCCTGTAGCTCGGGTCATAGCGATGGTATTATTATAATCATTTAATCGTGATATTAAATTAACGGACACTATATTTGAACGATTTCATCAGCAAAGCGTTTCAGTAGTTTGATATAGTGTTTAAATTAAAGAAGAAAGATGTCGGGAAAAGAACGGATCGACGTATTTCCCTCTAGAATGTGAGTATGAGGCTCGTGACGTCAAATCAGATTCAGTAATTTCAATCGTGCATGAAAACAATTGAGTGACAGCATCTGATAAATACATATTTTATTAGTTAATGGTTTTTTATATAATGTCAAAGCATGAACTAAGATAATATTGAATGCCCTGGAGTCGTGCTAGGATTTATGATTTATGAATTTATCAAAGATGAAGAGTCACAGAAAGCGTGCATATTACGCAAAATGTATATTTTATTACTAAAACAGCAATAATAATATAGATTTTAAAACTGATTGTACATTATCAGTGTACGATATATCATTAAGCAGATACCGTTTGTCTGCTGAATATCATATAACTCTTTATGATGGATTACAATATTTTAGACGTTTTTTTGGATTCATATACATAATGTGAAACTAAATTGTGTTGTAATTTCGAGTGGACTCAGAAGAGGAAGTGATATTATTCACAGTCATGTGAGCCCTCCATTGCTTGACAGTCTACGGACCATAACTAAGAGATACTGGGGGAAAAAAACTTAAAATACATAGTAAACATAATAGTTGTAATCTACAATAGCAGGATATATTCAGTTAATCATACAAAACGCTGAAATGCTATG
This sequence comes from Siphateles boraxobius, assembly GCF_051911475.1. Lineage (NCBI taxonomy): Eukaryota > Metazoa > Chordata > Actinopteri > Cypriniformes > Leuciscidae > Siphateles > Siphateles boraxobius. The sequence goes on along the minus strand of NW_027509208.1, from coordinate 40,903,606 downwards.
AAATGCTAAAATGTGCATTTTTATAAAGTAAAATAAAACCGAATGCTCAAATTGTCTTAAATGTTTCCTAATAATCATAGCTTCTTTGTATATATATTATTATGTTTTATTTATTTTATTTTCATTGCGTCAGGGCTCAGACCATTATGAAAGCCCGACTGAAAGGAGCTCAAACTGGCCGTAGTTTGCTGAAGAAGAAAGCTGATGCTCTGTCCATGCGATTTCGCCAAATTCTTAGAAAAATAATCGAGGTATAACATCATCATACATATGCCTTTATTCTAGATATCTGTACTTGTTTATTTGCAGTCTTGTGTGTTATTTGAGGTTTTTGAAACTACGTTTGAACCTTCCAGACTAAGACTCTGATGGGAGAGGTGATGAGGGAAGCTGCCTTCTCATTGGCTGAGGCCAAGTTTGCTGCTGGTGACTTCAGGTAGATAAAACTGTCATTAAAGCAACGCTTTCATAATGTCTTGAGAGGATGAGTTTAACACCAGAATCTCACCGAATGTGTTTGAATCCTGTCAGTACTACAGTCATTCAGAATGTGAACAAGGCCCAGGTGAAGGTCAGAGCAAAAAGGGACAATGTTGCAGGTTTGTTGATCTATCTATCTATCTATCTATCTATCTATCTATCTATCTATCTATCTATCTATCTATCTATCTATCTATCTATCTATCTATCTATCTATCTATCTATGGCTCTGTAAACGCTGCTCTGTCTGACAGCACTGCGAGTTTGAGTCGCTTATAACGTGCATTTGAAAAGCAACACACGTCAAACATCTTTCCAAACATGAGAAGCATTTGTGAACCTTTTGTCCGACAAAAGACTAAGACAACATTTAATAACATGCTTTTACTCCAAACTCACTTCATGAGGACAGTTGAGCTCATCCTTCTGTCAGATGATGTGCTTCTTATTCAGAATAAGGCAGTCGTGTGTTTATTAGTCATGTTTAATATATCAAAGCAATCTTCTGTTTATTCATGGGTAAACAAGCTTATAAATCATACAGAATTAGTTTTTTTGGAAATGTAAAAATGCAGACAGTTGTGTGTGAGGTGTAGGTTCAGGGGTCGGGTTAGTGTAAGGGGAGAGAATATACAGTTTGTACAGTATAAAAACCATTAAGTCTATGGAGAGTCCCCACAAACATAGTAAACCAGACGTGTGTGTGTGTGTGTGTGTGTGTGTGTGTGTGTGTGTGTGTGTGTGAGAGAGAGAGAGAGAGAGAGAGAGACGCCCTCTGGTGTTCAGTGTGTGTGTGTGTGTGTGTGTCTGTGTCTGTGTGTGTATGTGTGTGTGTATGTGTGTGTGTGTGTGTGTGTCTGTCTGTCTGTGTCTGTGTGTGTGTGTGTGTTTGTGTTTGTGTGTGTGTGAGACGCTCTCTGGTGTTCAGATAGACAAGTTAACAAAGCCGAGATGCAGAACATCTGACAATCACACTTGTAAATGTTATGCTGTTTTTGACCAATGACCTCATATACAGCTGTTTGCCTCTTCTTTTAATCTTCAAACAGTGTTTCCAAAAACAGTACTTTCCAGCTCTTTTTAATGAGCTCATCCACAGTTTTCATCAAATCCTCTAGCTACTCCCTAATAATAGCATGGTGTGTTTTGAAACACGTATCGCATGTTGAAGGCCAGAGAAGAGATTACTATTGTTATGCAGGTGCAGGCTCATGGGAAGCTCAGACATACAGCGTAAAACACTCATATATATCTGAAATGTACTATACAATCTGTCTCTCTCTCATTCTATCTATCTAATCTCATTCAAATATAAAGAATGGTCAGATACCTTCTTTCCGTTCTCATCCGCATGTGTTCTCAGGAGTCACTCTTCCGGTGTTTGAGCATTACCACGAGGGAGGAGACAGTAAGAATCCCGTTCCCTTCATGTTTTAATAGAAAATACCTGTGGGAAAAGTCTTGATCATCATCATCAGAGTGATTTTGTTGTCTGTAGGTTATGAGCTGACTGGTCTGGCCAGAGGTGGAGAACAGCTGTCTCGTCTGAAGAGAAACTACGCTAAAGCAGTGGAGCTCCTCGTAGAGCTGGCCTCGCTGCAGGTCCAGTCGCTGCTACAGATGAATATCCATATCAGAGAAATCTCAGTCTTTTCAAGGTTTTTAATCAGTGTCTTCTGTGATTCATTCACATACAGACATCTTTTGTGACGCTGGACGAGGCCATCAAGATCACAAACCGCCGTGTGAACGCCATCGAGCACGGTGAGGTCATCCTCTGAACGACAATAAACAATCAGGCTTTGTTTTAAAAAGGATTTTTCTTTGTAGGACCTATCAGGTTGAGGAGAGTTTCCCTGATATGATTGTAAAGTGCTTTGGGTTGTACATATGAAAGCGCTATATAAATGCCTCATTCATTCATTCATTATGCCCTTTTACAGCGTCTTGGTTTTGTTTTTAGGCTCTACTAGAACAGGTTTTCATGCTTAAATGTTCAAAAACACATTATTTTTCTCATATTCTCCATTGTTGCAGCTCTTCTCTTCCCAGTCTGTCAGTAACGCACTGTTTCCCGAAAGCTTCGTTAGCCAACTATGATCGCAAGTTCTGTCGTTATCAGCAGTTCAACGAGTCTGTGTTTCCTGAAACTATAGTTCCAACAAACATTCACAAACAGCATCTCAAAGTGTGTGTTTGGAAGACAGCTCTCGTGCGGTGATTAGAAGCAGATGCCCATAACGTTATCCAAATCAAGTAATCAGTCGATTATATTATTAATATTCAGAGTAATATTAGAGTAGTATTCAGATATTTTTTTAGAAAACTCAAGACTAAAATGGAGGCGTTTCAGAAACACTGATGTAGAGAATAACTGCCGCTGGAGGGACTTTGTGCTCAAACTGCAACATTACACACTAAAGAGAGATGAACATGGGAAAAAGCATAATAAAAAACAACTAGATCATGTGATGCTTATGTGTTTTTCCTCTCAGTGATTATTCCCAGGATCGAGCGCACACTCACGTACATCATTACGGAGCTGGATGAACGGGAGCGAGAGGAATTCTACAGGTGAGAGGTTATCTGATGATTATATGCACACAAATAACCCGTAGATTAGGATGCATGTCATCACCAGATGAACTGGATAATATTCTGATTATTCCAAACCAATCTGACCTCTGACTTATAATGCTGCCAGAATCATACACTGTTCGTTCGTTGGCCTGAGGAGAACTGAGCGACTTCACAATAATTTTTTCTCCATTCTGTCACTGTCGCCTTTTCCACCTTTGTTGCCATTGGCTTGGCTTGCTTAGATGGGGACATTAAATGTAACATTTAATTTAATATTCAAAAATAATATTGATATGCCTGCATTGACACTATTAAACAAGTACTGGACTAAGCTGGACGATGACATCACAGTTTACTTCAGAGCGGCTAAATATATATATATAAATGAACTAAAAACATTACTGAACTTACTTAAGCTGGACTGTGATGCTATATTCTTCTGGAAATTTTATTTTATTGCATTAATTTCCCGTATAAACAATCTGTATTGTAAAAAGCACTATATACATAAAGATATACATTACAAAACACCTTAATTGATACAAATGAAATTTCATGAAATAGAGCTGAAATAATTCAATAGGAAAAAGGGAAGCATGTAAACACTGAATCTTCTCAATCAGATTCAGAATGACCTTGCACACGTGCACAATACTGCGATGCGTGTCCCTTTAATAATGAGATCTCTATTTACACTCACCTAAAGGATTATTAGGAACACCTGTTCAATTTCTCATTGATGCAATTATCTAATCAACCAATCACATGGCAGTTGCTTCAACGCATTTAGGGGTGTGGTCCTGGTCAAGACAATCTCCTGAACTCCAAACTGAATGTCAGAATGGGAAAGAAAGGTGATTTAAACAGTTTTGAGCGTGGCATGGTTGTTGGTGCCAGACGGGCCGGTCTAAGTATTTCACAATCTGCTCAGTTACTGGGATTTTCACACACAACCATTTTTAGGGTTTACAAAGAATGGTGTGAAAAGGGAAAAACATTCAGTATGCGGCAGTCCTGTGGGCGAAAATGCCTTGTTGATGCTAGAGGTCAGAGGAGAATGGGCCGACTGATTCAAGCTGATAGAAGAGGAACTTTGACTGAAATAACCACTCGTTACAACCGAGGTATGCAGCAAAGCATTTGTGAAGCCACAACACGCACAACCTTGAGGCGGATGGGCTACAACAGCAGAAGACCCCACCGGGTACCACTCATCTCCACTACAAATAGGAAAAAGAGGCTACAATTTGCAAGAGTTCGCCAAAATTGGACAGTTGAAGACTGGAAAAATGTTGCCTGGTCTGATGAGTCTCGATTTCTGTTGAGACATTCACAGACCTGCCAACCTGTACGCATTTTGCGTAGCGGATACACATTTTGACCTCAAAGTACGGTGGTACGATTTGTCACTCTAAACTACGCAAAAACCTGGTGATGCTTCTGTGCACGCGCAGTCCTCAAATCAAGCAACAGCAAAAGAAGCGGAGTTCGACCAATCATAGCGCTGGGTTCATTCCCCAAATAGCAAGCGGGGATGATTGACAGATGCGTAAGGCCTATCATTAAAAAGAGACTGAAAATCGGCAGCAATAAAGAATCCCGCTCGATCCTCTTCCACTCCCGCGGCCCGCAGTCTGACTGAGTTCATCAGCGAGGACAGTACAGTAGTCACAGCACTTCTGACTCCTGAAGCTAAACGGGCTGGGGTGGATGTGGAAAGTTGAAATATTGTTTTTAGTTTACTTAATCTGGATTCGATGATCATACGGGACTGATCGCATGGATTAAAATACTCCTTCATTCATGGTCACTCAGATCAGAGGAAAACATCATTCAGACATGCAAATTATAAAATGCTTAAGTATGCATTTTAAATCTAAATGAACAATAAATCTAAATAAAATTAAAATCACTATGGCTTAGTGATTATGAAAGTTTTGTAATTTGTGGATTACTGATAAGCACGAGTCTGGAGAAACAGGCGTTTATTCATTCCCAGTGTTGAGAAACGTAGTCTGGATGTGTTATGTTATTGTGTTGTTAATAACTAAAGTACCTAATTATGTTACATAATTATTTTGTATGAATACTAGCGTATTAGTTACTAATGGATTAAAAAGTACCGTTGTATCAGTGCTGCGCGAGCTCTCTCTCACAAACACAGACCGCGCGCACAGAGAGAAGATAATTGTAAATTGACGGGTCTAAGTTTAAATTTTGTTTTAGGTTGTGTTTTTTTCTGTCAAAATGTCAGAAAGCATTTTGTATTATCCATCCGTGTTTTTAAAATTCGTTAAACGACAGACGTTTTACTGTTAACACTGCCCCATATTTCGGATTCATCTAAACTTATATACTTGATATTCTTTTTCGAATAAGTGATTCGTTTTGCTATTATTGGACTCCTGTCTATTCATTGTCAGCTATTTTCTATAAATATGTTTGTATTGGCTAATGTTTATTCAGCTAATGCGTGTCCTGTTTAAAACGTGCAATGTTCAAATGCAAAGACAGCACGTCACAAATAAAAGTCCTTTTTTCTGTGTGATTTAGTATCATATTTGGATATCGGAATAATAAATTAAGTAGCCTATATTAAATGTACACATCTATTTTTTTGTTGTTTTTTACTGTTTTCTAGGGGTTTCTTAATTTTAGACTAGTTATTAATCATGAATACCCCCCCCCCCCCTCCGCTGATGGTACGCAAAAAATATTTTCAAGGTTGGCAGGTCTGCATTCAGATGGTAGAGTCAGAATTTGGCGTAAACAGAATGAGAACATGGATCCATCATGCCTGGTTACCACTGTGCAGGCTGGTGGTGGTGGTGTAATGGTGTGGGGGATGTTTTCTCGGCACACTTTAGGCCCCTTAGTGCCAATTGGGCATCGTTTAAATGCCACGGCCTACCTGAGCATTGTTTCTGACCATGTCCATCCCTTTATGGCCACCATGTACCCATCCTCTGATGGCTACTTCCAGCAGGATAATGCACCATGTCACAAAGCTCGAATCATTTCAAATTGGTTTCTTGAACATAACAATGAGTTCACTGTACTAAAATGGCCCCCACAGTCACCAGATCTCAACCCAATAGAGCATCTTTGGGATGTGGTGGAACGGGAGCTTCGTGCCCTGGATGTGCATCCCACAAATCTCCATCAACTGCAAGATGCTATCCTATCAATATGGGCCAACATTTCTAAAGAATGCTTTCAGCACCTTGTTGAATCACTGCCACATAGTATTAAGGCAGTTCTGAGACGAAAGGGGGTCAAACACAGTATTAGTATGGTGTTCCTAATAACCCTTTAGGTGAGTGTATATACGCTTTACTTCATACGGACATGCATGTTTATTTATGTCTTATGAAATCTTCTAAACATTAGCAAATCATCACTGATTCAGAGTGTGTATAAAACAGCCAAAGTCACGTGATTTCAGTAAACAAAGCTTCGTTATATCATAACTGTTTTGAAACGGATCAAAATTTCAATGGTTTGCCACTAGGGCCCGATGATCTCTGTGAACCATGAACCAGTGGTTTTATCTGATCTCGGATCAGTTTTATAAATTTGTAGAATTTTTAATGGCACATTTCTATAATAAAAAGCAAGGGTTAAAGTTAATAGTGTGTTTATTGGCCGGATTAACCAAGCTCTCCATAAAACGAATAAACCAAGCCTACAAATTAATAAAATATCACATATAATACAGACTCTTGATATTAATGTATTTGATTTGTTAATTTTGCAAAACATTTGCGATTGGTTTGTACCAGGTGTTTTTATGCATATTTTGTCTGAATTTTTGTTGCATTTAGAAGAAATGAATCTTTTTGAAAATGAATCAATTGAACCAACTGCTTCGCAAAATGATTCACTGTTTCGAAACGCCACACTGATCAAAACAGTGAATCATTTTGCGAAGCAGTTGGTTCAATTGATTCAGTTTCAAAAAGATTCATTTCTTCTATCACTAGAAACTGAATATTTACTAAACTTTAAAAAGAAAAAGCTTTTCTGACATAGTCGGCTTTTCTTTTAATATGTCATAAAGGCAAAAATGAGAAATATATATTTAAGGTATTTCCAGTGGCATTATTGCGGTGGCTTTCTCAGGTTCTGAACGTGTGTGAGGGAGTTTAATTCAGAATACATATAATGCTCAAGTCGATGAAAATGTCAATCAAATAGCAAAATTTAGGGTTCACAAAAACAGAACTTTCAGAATCTCAAATCGGATTAGATTAATTCGGATGGACAAAAATGAGTGCATGTAAACATATGAATGTTTCATATGTATGCTACATTATCGTGTTTATATTTACATATACAATCAGACCAAAAATTATTCGGACAATTAAAAAAAAAAAAAATGTACTAGTGGGTGCAGCACACTATATAGTTCATTAATGTAAGTGAGGATAGAAAATAAAGTAAACTGTGACATATTATACCCAAAAATTCTACCAGTAAATTCATACAATTTTGGGACCAAATATTCTTCAGACACTTTGAGCTGATCATGTTTTGCTGAAGTGTTTTTTCTGTATTTGCTAATGCAACCTTTTTAAAACACAGACTGAACATTTGTTGACCTAAATATGTATTATCTAATTGTGTAGTTAAATTTACCAGCTGACAGATATTCAACATAATTCATTTGTGAGAGTCTAATAGAAGGATGGACCAAACCAGTGAAATATCAACTGATTTGATAACTCTGAGTTCGTCATATTTTATTACCATTTTCTACACTATAGCGAATAAACTGATAATGTGAGAAATGTTGACGGTGTCTGAATAAATTTTGGTTTGACTGTATACGTGTGTGTGTGTGTATAGAATGCCTTTAGCAGCCCAAATCAAACATTGAGTCAAAAAGATGTTGAGAATAACCAGCAACCCTTTAATCTCAGGCTGAAGAAGATCCAGGAGAAGAAGAAGCAGCTCCGCGAGAGGACGGAGAAGGAGATCGCCCTGCGTTTGGCAGCGTTGGGACCGATCTCAGAGCCCTCCAACATGCTGTCCGAAGAGGCCGACGAGGACATGCTGTTCGAATGAGCCCACAAACATCATATTTATTCTTCATTCTGTGTGCCTGTAAGGCTGAGCTTTACATGTCTCGTGAAAAGAGGAAGCTCTCGTTTTGTGTATATGTTGGTGCTGTGTCACTTTTTTGTTTAGGGTGAATAGAATATAAAAAAATGAGCAGGTCTGAATCCAGAAACTGGTTATCTAGCGTAATGGCTTTTATGTTTGAACAGAAACCTGTAAAATACAGTTTAAAGTGTATAAATGAATTCAAGTGATCATTCCATGGAGTTGTGCACATTTTCTGACACTCGGTCTGGTTCCAGTCTTGTTGCATGCATGTGTGAAACCAGTGCGATCTACTTTATGATGATGTTGACACAATCCCTGACTAACATCAGCCCAGATTCTTCTTCAAGCCCAGTCTCTTCCGTGCAAGTGTGTACTTACAGCTCCTGTGAATTAAATTTCAATAAATATTGTAAATGGTCATTTGCGGTTGATTATTTTGCATGATGTTCACTGTCGAGGTGCTGAGATTTCACAGCCTTTTATGCCTCTGCAATATTTCACATTATTAGGCCACTTTTATTAGGATGGACCCGCTTTTGCCTTCAGAACTGCCTTCATTTCAGAGTCAGAGATTCAACAAAGGTGCTGGAAACATTCCTCTGAGATTTTGCTCCATATTGTCATGATCGCTTCACACAGTTTCTGCAGATTTGTCCATAATGTGAATCTCTCGCTCCTCCACATCTCAAAGCTGATCTACTGGACTGAGATCTGGAGACTGTGGAGACGTTGGAGTTTAGAGAACGTTCCCTTAAACTGAGTTGCAAATGCATATTGACAAAAAAATTGACCAAACTTTTTTTTACTACAAGGGTGAAAATTCAAGCTTGATTCACGGCCGAAGGCAAATGTTGCGTTGTAGTCAACAATACCATTGAACTACATTACCTTTTTTATTTGACTTAAAAACAATTTTAACATTAGTTTTGGCTTGTGTTCTGTCAAATTATATATTCAACAACGTCATTAATACGTCACTTTACTGATAAGAACATGGAAACAAGACTTTGAAAAATGAAAATTCTTTCGTCATTTACTGAGTTTCTTTCTTCTGCTGAACACAATTATTTTGAAGCATGTCAGTAACCAAACAGTTCATAGTATTTTTTTCCTACTATGGAAGTCAATGGGATCCATCAACTGTCCGATTACTGATATTCTTCTAAATATCTTCCTTTGTGTTTAGCAGAAGAAAGAATTTTCATTTAAAACTCTATGAAACTGCTCACAAATATGGACTAAGAAATAGTTTCATATGCATCTAAGTTAAAAACATATTTCTATGCTTTTTATTAAAGTTATGGAAATGTTACAGGTCAAATACCAGAAACACAAAATATGATAATAAAACAACAATGCAGAAATCAAGAAAACTTATGGAAAAGTCCCTATTGCAGCATCTCGGTCATGTTTGAAATGGAAAACTAACACGATTTCTAGTATACTACATGTGTGTATGCCATGACCCATGATGACCTCAGTATGGTTAACTAAGAGAATGATATAGTAATCTAATCTCACAAATTAGATTAATTCGACTTTTAATTCTAATTTTGGGTAACAATCACACAAAAGATTGCATATGGTGCATAATATGCATACCGCAAAAAAAAGTATGTGTTTTATAGTTTTATCGTAGGCCATTTTGAATATACACATTGGCTCCAAACAAGAAACAACCATCCTAATTATAACATTTCTAGCCTTGAACACTGAAAATGCATCATATTTCCCAATAAACGCGTTTTACTTTAGCTGACCCAGGCAGAAGGGACCCACTGGGGCTCGAGGTCCAGTTTATCAATGATCCGCAGAAGCTCAGAGACGGTTTTCTCCTGCTCAGTGTTCATGATGACGGCATCAAACAAGTGCCCGTAGTTGTGCTCCATCTCACGGGCTTTCTCCAGCGTCTCTCTCGCGTCCTCCGGCTGGACACATGACAGGGAAGAAAATAAAACACTTCATGAGTATTGTTTGTCAAAATCTATGAAAGAGAGTTTTTTTTCATTAGACACACATACATGCAAAACCGGTCATCTAGCAGTCAAAGGTTTGGACACACTAATAAGGTCCCATTAGTTAAAACATTGAGAAATACATTTGTTACAGTATTAATCTTTGTTATCAATAGTTAACACAAATACAACTGTTCATTGTTAGTTCATGTCAAGTCCATTAAATAATAATAATAACAGATGCAACTTTTGATAATTAAGAATAATACATGATTTAAATATTCCTCATTTTAAGTTTATGTTAAGTAAAGTAGTTAACTAAATGAAACCTTATTGTAAAGGTTTACCAACTAAACAAATTCTCATGATCTGAACCCTCTCGTTTTTTTAGTATTATTGCATCAGAATGGTACGAAACTTGGTAAAGGTTTCATGGACATGATTCAAAAAGGTTAAATGGTCCTGAAAAAAGTCATACTTTAGTGTACTATTAGCGGTCAAAAATGAAAAACGAATTTCATCTAGTGGAAGCGTTTGGTACTGCTGCTAAACTAAATCTTACTGAAAGTTCATTTTTTGAGATATCAAGATTAAATTTGGAGCACAAATTGCTTAGATTTATGGCTTTGATTTTCCTCACAGTTTTAGAGTAAAAATGTGTTTTGGGAAATATATGTTTCATATAAAATTTAAAAGCATTTTTGTGCATTTTTTCAACCTTTTTTTTTTACTTCAACAATAATCTGCCAAGTGTCGTCTTTAAAAGAAACCAAACTTAAGTGAGTGCTCCAAAGCATTCAAGATTTACCACAGTTTAAGTTGGAAATGTTATTTTCAGGGCTATGCTCAAAAAGTGATTAATTGAATCATAACTATTCCATAAATATAATTTAATACCATAAAATGCCTTAAAAATACAAAATGATACATAAAATAAAAAAAACATTATTGAAATACAGCACATAAATTTCATCCCAGAGGGTTAAAAGCATGTTTTATGTTTTTAAAAAAAAGGCTCCTGCTGAAATGCTCGAAATTATTATTCAAGACAAAAATAAAAATGTTCCTACACATGCATTTTTTTTTAGAAAATTATTTTTAAAAGGAGGATTTGGATCAGATGGTGAAGTGTCCATCATACATGTGAATCTGTTCATTTGTATTTAAAAAGCATCCCAGGGTGCACCATTTATATTTGTGTAACCTATTTTGACCACTACATAATTACTATTTTTTTTTTTAAACTTCACTATTAAGTTGTTAATAATGACCCACACTCTTAAAAATAAGGTTCTCTATTGGATGGTTCCATGAAGAATCTTGAACATTCATTGAAACTTTCTATTCAACACAATTTTCTTTAGATTATTAAAATGTTCCTCATGTTCTTTTAAGAAGTGATCACTGAAAGGTTCTTTGAGAAACGAAAGATGGTTCTTCTATGGCATCACTGCGAAAACCCTTCTGGAACCTTTAGTTTTATGAAGAGATTTGAGTAAATGTGTTAAACGTTTGACTGCTAGCGTAAATGATCTGGAAAAAAAAGTTTAACATGAAGACCATGTGTTTCTTCACTCCTCTGGCCAGCAGGGTAGAGAATCGCTCCTGAGGAGGAAGAGGAGGAGCAGGCCTGATGAAGATGATGTACGGTTTAAGATCTGAGGAACATAGCGCTCGCAGAGACTATGAAATATAAAACACAAACAAGTGAAATGTAAACCAGAGAACAAAACAAGCCAAATACACATGCTGGTCTAAATAATTCAATGTGCTCAATATATTGTAACGGTTACTACAGTTCAATATGAATTTGTTTTTCAAACTAAAATAAATCTGCAACAAAGCTTTTCTAGATAATTTTGTGCCTCAATAACTTTAAATTGCAGATGAAAAATCCATCACTATATAAAACAAAATGCACCATTAAAGATTTTTTGCAGCAGGTTATTAAAGGGATAGTTCACAAAAAAAGAAGTCTGTGATTAAATTGCTCTCCCTCATGTCGTTACAAACCCGTAAGACTTTTGTTCATCTTCAGAAGCACAAATGAAGATCTTTATGATGAAATCTGAGTTTTCTGTTCCTCCATTGACAGCTACACAACTACCACTTTCTCAAAAAGTTCATAGAGATCGTAAAATTATGAATTGAGAGGTTTAGTCCAATATTTTCTGGAGAGACTTGATCGCTTTATATGACTATCAGATTGAATTTAGGCTTTTATTCACATATAAAAAATAATTAATTAGTTTTGACGTAATAATTTTAGTTTTCACATTAGTTATGACGAACGGAAGCTTAAGCATGTTCGCTTGACGTGTGAGAACCAATGAGGTTCATTCTCGTGTGTTACGTATTCTGTTTATGTTCACTGATCAGTGTTTATATGAAAATAAAAGACTCCGTTAAATCTGTTCATTATATAATGTGATCGTGTCTCTTCAGACCATTTGGACTAAACCGATCGATTCATATGGATTAGTTTTACAATCTCTTTATGAACTTTTTGAAGCGTCAAAGTGGTAGTTGTGTAGCTGTCAATGGAGGGACAGAAAGCTCTCAGATTTCATCATAAAGATCTTCGTTTGTGTTCTGAAGATGAACAAGTCTTACGGGTTTTGAACGACATGAGTAATTAATGATTAATTAATTAATTTTTATTTTCAGGTGAACTATCCCTTTAACTCAGTCATAGTCAATTATATAGCGTTTTAAATCAAGGTTGTGAAAATACCTACCTACCTGGCAGGTTTTCCTTAAGTATCTCCAAAACATAATTATTTTACTGAGAACTAAAGAAGACCAAACTGCATTTGTTTTTTTTAAAATTGGAGATCAAAGAAGTTTTGGAATGAGTACACAAATTTGACTTAAATCAACAAATACCAATGGCCTTTAAAATATACGAGCAATTTCATAATACATAAATTCTGTCATAATGTGTGCTCTACCTACAGCTAAGTCGGAATTAAAATGGGAAAAGTACAAAACGAGCTGTTCATGATGATGAATCTTGAATGGCAAAACAAACCGTACATAATAACATAATTCTTCTTCTTAAAGCCAAAGTTTGTAATTTTTGTGCCACTAACGTCAAACAGAACTGCAAAACTTCTGATCAATTTCTACTTTTATTATAGTTAACCAAAACTGAAATCTTGGTAATGGAAATAAAATAAAACGTAAAAATCCTTGAACCACATTTTATCTAGTTGCCTAGGCATTTCTCACTTTCATTTAGTTAAACTAAAATTGAAACTAAAAAAAACTAAAATTAAAAAAAATAATAAATTTACAGTCAATTTATAGTAACTTATAAATCAAGCACATTGAACTGTGATACAATGTACAAAAAGACTCTTTGTCTATACTAGTAAACATTTCTTTTGAAAATGAATATTGGATTTTAGCAGTGCCCATGCATGGACTGTATCATAAATACAACAAGAAAAACAAGAGACTATATCGTTTTAATTGTATTTAATACAGTCATACCTATACAACCAGTTCATACAAAGTGAAAAAATGGTCATTAAAGGCCAAAAAAACACCAAACATGCAACATGTCTACGAATCTTCCACGTGTCCTTCTATGTGCCATTTCCTGAAGCAATTACGTGACGAAACGAAGCACAATGCCACCTTGCAGTGGGAGCAGTATATGGGAGTCTTGACTTTATTTCCTAGTAGTTTGCACATGACACACAATCTCCTCCCATGCGAAGCATCTGAACCGAAATACTCCGGATAGCATTGCTCCGTCTGTGCGGGCGAGGGTGGGAGAGACGACTCTGTGTCGGATGGCGAGTACATGTTCGATTCGACAGGGCTGGAAGGCACATGTGCCGACTTTCTTAGGGACTCTTTGGATGCAGATGTCCAGGGATCTTTGGCAGCAGCTGAAGAAGTATTTTTGCCTCGGCCAAAACTTGCCAACTCTGACACAAGTGCTTCCCTGAAAAATGTATGGGTGAGAGGGGTCTTGTTCTGAGCTTTCGCCAAATGTTGGTGGAGGATGAAACTGTTGACCACTGCGATGTCGAGAAAATGGAAGAAGAAGGCCTTGTACCAATTTGTGGACTTGTGGAGGACATTATAATACTCTAAAAGGCAATCCGAGAGATCAACACCTCCCATATACTTGCTGTAGTCCTTCACAGCTGATGGAACAGGGATTGGACGTGTTTTCCACACACCATCGACACCCTTGGTGTTTCTGGTGACTGTATCCTCCGTGAAAGCCTTGTGAATTGTTGAACACATGAGGACTTCTCTCATGTCCATCCATTTGACAAACAGAAGAGGACCTTGTCGACACCAGCGGATGGATCCTCTTTCAGATCTTTCGTTTAGGTCGTTGGTCTCTGGTAAACTGGAGGTTTGACGCAAAGTGCCACAAGCTAGAATACCGTTTTGCAATAAATCCAAGAAAAGAGTCGGGGTGGTGTAGAAGTTGTCTGTGTATAACCTATAACCTTTGCCGAGGTCTTTGTGATCCAGGAGTCTCATTACCGAATCGTACCCGACGCCTTTACACAATGAAGTAGAAGTCTTTCCTTCATACACGAAGAAATTCCAGGTGTACCCGCACGAATCGGCAAGAACGAAGAGTTTGTAACCGCATTTAGTTGGTTTGTCATACATGCGTTGCTTTGGTCCAATCCTTGCTTTGGTAGTGACAATTCTCTCATCCACCGAAATCTCTCTGTTGGGGTGAAAGTGTTTCTTACACGCTGAAAGAACATCTGTATACAAGGGCTTGATTTTGAGCAGTCTGTCATAACCAGGGGTGCCTTTCTTTTTGTTGTTATTCTCATCTTCCTGAAGATCGCAAAGGTGAAGATTCCAGGAGATGGCCTGAAATCTTGCTTGGGACATGACGGATTGTGGGTAGGGGAAATTGTACATTCGCTTTTGAGTCCAGTAGTCCGCAATAGACTTCACTTTCACTAGACCCATGTAGACTACTAACGCCACATACGAGTAAAACTCGGCTACGGTTAGAGGTACCCAGGTACTTCTTTCTAGCTTCTTTCCAGCTTTTGCCCTCTTTTCGGCATTGCTATTGGTGTTTCTGATAATTGTCTTGATGGTAGAGCTGGTGAAAAACAATTGGAACAACTGTAAGGGTGTGTACGTTGAGTCCGCCCAGAGCTGCGGACCTGGAGGACGCTTAGGGGAGAAATTCGGTAGTACCGGGTCCTCATCATCATCGTTGATGTCAAGCCACTTATCTGGCTTACTGTCATTTTCTACTTTCGCCCAGGGTAAATCCAAAGCAGATGATGACCTGCCTCTGGCTTGCCTCGGTGAAGAAGTTGCAGCGGGCTTTAATCTCTCTCCGTTAGAAGTCGGTTGAGGGAAAACTTCAGAGGTAGATGCGGGTTCTGGATTGGGTTCGGAGTTGGTGGAGAACGCGGGCTCCAAACTTGATGTTAAGGTGGGATCAGAGATGGCTATGGGAGTCGAATCAGCAGCCGGTGTTAGATAAGCGGGTTCAGAGATAGGTTCAGGTGTGAGGGTGGGTTTTAAAGCATGCTTACGGGGCCGGCCTCTCCGTCGCGGTAAGGTTGGTGCTAGACAAGGGATGGGTTTGGGTTCAAGAGTGGAATTATTAAGGGTTGTGGAAGTTGCTTCAGGGGCAGGTTTAATGGTGGCTTTAGTGGTGGATGTGGTTTCAGAAGATGATTCGGAAGTGGAAACAGTGGGTTTGCCTCGTGGTGAGGTAGGTGTAGGGGGTTTGCATCTCCGTTGTGATTGAGCAGGGGAACTTTCCAGGAGGTGGTTCAAATCTTCCCCAGAATCAGCACTGTAAAACAAAACAAATCCATGACATGTGCATGGACCCACACACTGGTAATAACAACAACAACAGTAAACTAGTATCATGTTTACCACTGTAAAGCTGGACATATGAAAAAGGGCTTGACATTACGCTTGTCTGGGACATGTGGCTTTTTTGAAGGTGAAAGAGAATTTTACTTTCCCAACTGGAAAAGTAGCCTGATTAAAACTTCAGAGACAAAAAAAACTGGGGCAGCATGGAAACTAGAGAATGATTCAGATTTGATTACATTCACTGAAAACAGCGATTTATATTTGTGGTAGCAAGATTGCGCTTTTAAAGACTCCCTGCTGTCTCTTTGTGAGAGACTTTAGTGGAGAAATCTAGGGCTGTCACGATTCCTCGATTAAATTAGAGTACTCGATTTAATAAAAAAATCCTTGGTTGCAATTTCCCTGTGTTGAGTAACTGGCAAAATACCGGAAGTGACACGGACAAGAATCCATGAGCCACATTATTAGACCATATTCTAAGGCTGGATGGATTAAAACCATTTCAAAACCATACTATGGCATAGTGCTTTTGTGAATTCACAAAGACTGCGATTATGTTAAATACATATATGGTCTGCCGGTTTAATATGCGCTTTAATTATTTGCATGCGTGTAGGTTAGGTGCGTCTCAGAGCGGCTCAGTAAATGCTGCTCCACACAATCTGTTATCATTTACTTGCGTGGCGCATCTCAAACTACATCCGTAAATGCTGCGAGTATAGGTTGTTTATAACGTTCATCCAGGAACGCAATGTGCGCCATTTCATCAGAATTGAAAGGTAAATAATTTATAAACATACGTCAACACAGGAGAATACATCAATATGTTTCTAAATATGCAAACAGTTCATCGCAATTTCAAAATAAAAGTCCCCACTCCCTGAGTGTTTTGATGTCCACATATTCTTGTTCAAGAAATCACATGAATGTTTATATTATGTATTTTAACAGTGTTGTTCTATTAAACCATATGGTTACTTTCTTTTGCTACTTTATTTGAACCAACACATATTGCCTCATTGTTATTATACATGTATTTTAAGTCATTTTAAAAGCCTTAGGTTTTTAGGTCTATTTTTATTACCACAAAATTACTCAATAAATCATCAAAATAATTAAAAAATTACTCAAATAGCAAAATAATCGTTAGTGAAAGCCCAAGAGAAATCAAAACAAATGAGCGTGACAGCATAAATAAACTAAAAGAAGAAACGTACTGAGGTAAAGATTCAAAAAGTTGAGTTTATTTATTTATAACACGTCCTGTTAAGGCAAGCAACATAAAACAACCAAGGGAGCTGTTTTGTTGAATATTATCATGACTGCAACAGTTACATTAATTTTATAGTTTAATAAACAAGTAAATATTAAGTCACTTACATTTTAGACATAATATTGACTGTTTTGGTTTCGCAAACTAAAATAGTATTAAACAGTCCACAGCAGAACTATTGTGCATTCTCAAAGCAGCAGTGGCGATTAGGGATGCAACGATTACAGATTTTGTAAGTACGATTATTGTCTGAGAAATAATCACGATTTAACGATTATCACGATTATTATGCATCAATTAATTTCACAACACTATATGTATAATATCACATGAACACCCAACACTAGATTTTAATGTGTTATTTGCCACAACACATTACAAAATTATAAAATGACAAACGATAATCAATCTCTTCCTTTGGAATTAAAGAGAAGTGCTTTGTAAACATCCAGCATTTTTCTTTTAAAAATAACAAATTAAGTCAATGGCTGCAGGGCTAATTGATTGAAATAGATCACAAAATGATTAAGTGTTTAGTTTGTTCTAAATGTATTTTCAACCTGAGGTAGAAAACTTGATAACATGAAAACAATATCTTGTTGGTATTTGACTTAAAAACAAATAAAGGGATAATAAATCCCAATGAAAATAAGAATAAACAAAGTATTTGGCTCTATTGAATTAAATGTAAGCTAAATATTAACTATGTATTTCTTTTAAAAGAAAACAAATATAGTCCAAATGTTATCCACTCCAATATTATTGTACTTATTTTAGTACTCTTTTTTTAATTATTAATCCAAATTTTACATGTGCCTTTAGAAAATCATCTATTATAATCTCATTATTTTGGTTTGTTTGTTTGAAGTTTAAGTAAAAATTATAGAAAGAAACTGAGAACATCTCTCATGCAGTGTTATTAATAACTGAAATGCAGTTAATTGGTAGTCCTAGAAGTCTACACGGCCCTGAACTTATGTTAGTGTTTTACACCGGGCATATTAAAACTACAAAGCCTAACATTTACAGGAGAAAGCAATAGGATATTAGGTTAAATGTTCACTGACTGAAACTCTTGAGAGCACGTCACATTCTGTTTTCCACAGACAACCAAAACATTCCGCTGTTTTTTGTTGTTGTTTTTTTACGTTGCACTGAAAGCTGAAAGTTGCACGCCGCGTTCTCCTTTTCCCAAAGCGCTAGGGCGGTTGCGCTCCGGAGGCGTCTGTCGTTGCTGTTTGGTTCTTGTCACTTGACCTAAGGTGCGCTTGCGGCATTATGAAAAGTAGAGATGTTTTTTATCTCGATGCGGCGCGCACAGGCTTGGAAAAAACGAGCGCGCATTGCGTGCTTCCCTTATGAGCGCGCATTGCGTGCGCCTACATTTGAAATAACGAACTTGAGCGCGCAAAAAACGCGATCTGTGAACAGGCCCTTAAGGCGTTTTTTCGGTGGAAATAGAGCGTCGCTGCTAGTCCCTCTGCCATAGTGGTTGACGAGCACGGCATTAAGCTTGTTTTCGTTTGGTGCAAAAGTTCCTCCGTGCAGAACACTCGGTGTAGCATATCTTTACGATTAATTAACCGTGACGTTTTAAGGCGCGGTTAATTGTGAAATCCGGTAATCGCTGCATCCCTAGTGGCGATTTGTTAATGAATGATTCAACATTTTGAATGAATCGGTTGAATGAATGACTCACTCATTAAATGACTTGGCAGTTTAGTTTCATGTTTAAAAGTATTATTGCATTTTTTCCAACATGTCTTACAAAAATGTAAAACATTAAGCTCATAACATTATTTCTTGCAGTTGTAATTTTACAGTGTAAATTAAATTTTTTTTTTGGTAACAGCCCATAAGTGTCATTATTATTTTATAATTCAATTTATTGATTAAGCCCTTAAAATGAAAGATGACACACACCCTGGTGTAAATATACAAAATCTGCAGATTTAAGTATGTAAAAGATGATAGAACACTGATGGGAATATTGGTTCATCATAAATAATATTTAATTCATACACCCCCCTCCCCCCTGACAAGCACTTAAAGGGTTAGTTCACCCAAAAATGAAAATGATGTCATTAATGACTCACCCTCATGTCGTTCCAAGCCCGTAAGACCTCCATTCATCTTCAGAACACAGTTTAAGATATTTTAGATTTAGTCCGAGAGTTTTCTGTCCCTCCATTGAAAATCTATGTACGGTATACTGTCCTTGTCCAGAAAGGCAATAAAGACATCATCAAAGTAGTCCACGTGACCTCAGGGGGTTAGTTCGAATTTTTTGAAGCATCGAAAATACATTTTGTTCCAAAAATAACAAAAACGATGACTTTATTCAGCATTGTATTCTCTTCCGGTTCTGTTGGGGATCCGCGTTCACGAGTCCGCAGTGACACTGATGACGTAAGGCGCTGCTGACGTGTTATCTGGTGCGTCCGTGTATTCGGGTTCAAATGAATATGTCTGGTTAAAAAAAAAATGCAAGTCACAAGACACTGTGTCGAAATCCTTAGACATGTTTGCAAAAATTTTTTGTTTACAGCGTGCGTCTCCCTCAGACTGTAAACGAAGCTCGGGCGCACCAGATAACACGTCAGCTCGTCTTATGTCAGCGGACTCATGAACGCGGATTGACAACAGAACCGGAAGAGAATACAATGCGGAATAAAGTCGTCGTTTTTGTTATTTTTGGAACAAAATGTATTTTCGATGCTTCAAAAAAATCGAACTAACCCACTGAGGTCACATGGACTACTTTGATGATGTCTTTATTTCCTTTCTGGACAAGGACAGTATACCGTACATAGATTTTCAATGTAGGGACAAAAAGCTCTTGGACTGAATCTAAAATATCTTAAACTGTGTTCCGAAGATGAACTTCGGGTCTTACGGGCTTGGAACGACATGAGGGTGAGTAATTAATGACATAATTTTTATTTTTGGGTGAACTAACCCTTTAAATGTCGAGCCCTTTGAAGTAATAGTCCCAAAAATTAGACCAAAATTAATGGATTTTTATTGAAAAAAAAGAAAAAGAAAAAGTTATAAAATATTTGCATGTTTGTTGATACATCATGCTTCTATGGCTCAAAAGAGAGAATATGAAGCTCATACTTGAAAAAAAAAAAAAACATTTCATTCAAAGGCACAAACTGAGCAAACTGAGTCTAAGTCTGAGTAAGATGATATTTAAATGTTTAGTTTTATGATCAAAGCTCTATAGTTTTTATTGTGGGAGGCAAAACATATAATGCAATTATGCAATGACAAAAATATATCTTGAAACCTTTTTAAATGCAAAAAGATGTTCTGTGTTAATGACCCTTCAGATATTCTGCTGAACCTCCAGAAGAATGCCATCCAGGTTTTGAAAGTAAATCATAGTTACAAAAAAACACAAAAAATGCAAGACTTCCTTACTCACTGTTCCTCCCACAGTTCCTCTTCCCTTCCTGAATCACTGATCCCATCGCTGTCGTGAAAGACAACATCGTGGTCACTGTTGATGTCGCTGTCGCTGTCGACCCAAGGCTGGATGGGTGCAGGATTAAGATTGGGATCACAGGTGGGTTCATGTTTTGGGATGGGTATAGAGGTCAATGGTTCATCAATGCTTGTGGGAATGGGTTGAAAGCTGAGTGTAGTGATGATTTGAGAAGTGGTTGCATGATCAGAAGTGGCTATGGGTGCAAGTTCAGGCAGAGGACTAGGAGTAGTTTTTGAGGTGTGTATTAAGGGGCTGCCTCTCTGTTGTGTCATGGCGGCTGAAGGGAATGTGGATGAGAGTCGCTGCCTCTTTGCATTCGGTGATTCTGAAAACTCAGTGCTTTCTTCCTGTGGAACTGGCCATTCTTCAGGAGCATCCACACTGCAACACAAAACAAACACACTTCATATTAGGGCTGAATGATATTCTGTTTTAGCATCGACATCGCGATGTGCGCATACGCGATAGTCACATCATCGGAAGATGCAATGCAGGGCTCGAGACTAACGGCGTCCTATCGTCCTGGGGACGATAGAAAATGTGTTTAGGACGAACAGAAATATTCTCCAGGACGCCTACAGGACGAAAGAAATTTTTGTATGTGTGTTCATTTATTACTATCTTATTAGACTAACTTACTTAGAAAATGCCAAAATTAACCGACCAAACGCTGACTACAACGGAGCGCGTCTTCTCATGCTGTTACTATAGTTACTATCACTGGCCGCTACTCACCCGGAGACGTGTTCCGCGGTACCGGGTGCATGTGGGTGCATCTATCAAATGACTTAATGACATCGCAAATATGTTGCGCTGGTTAATCAACGGTAATGTAAAACAGATTGCTTTGCTTTTCATATTTGCTAAATAATAGCTACCGTCTGTGTCTGTCTCAATGGGGCTGTTTACACCTGGCCACTTCATGCGTTTTCTCAGAACGGATAGCTATCTGATTTATCAAAACGATTCCATTTACATCTGGACACACAAATGTGTTTTTCTCGAAACGGAAATAAATCTTATCTTCAATTCCCGCGCTATATGCAGATTAAATATAGTTCACGTGACCGAAAGCAACAGATATGAGCTACATTTTATTGATCATCAGCTAAAATTAAAATCAAAGACCGCAAAAAGAGAGCGGCAACAGCACTGGTGAGATC
The DNA here is from genome assembly GCF_051911475.1 of Siphateles boraxobius. NCBI lineage: Eukaryota > Metazoa > Chordata > Actinopteri > Cypriniformes > Leuciscidae > Siphateles > Siphateles boraxobius. Next base: position 40,881,715 of record NW_027509208.1, on the reverse strand, counting down.
ATTCCGTTTCTTTACTTTTAATGAAGATGATTGTGTTAAGAATCTGCAACTTTGATTTGTGGTAATTTGCACGCTGGCTTGATGAATAGATCGCTCATCTGCACGCTGGCTTGATGAATAGATCGCTCATCTGCGGTAATGCTGAAGTAGAGCCGTCATATCTGGCTATAACATGACATATAACCTATCACAGCAGGTTGAGCATGAGCATGGTTTTAAGCATGGTTGAGATGAGTTAAATCTACATGTGGTTTCAAAAGCCAGATGCATTTACACTTGTCCAGTTTCGTCTGGAATGAGTCTCAGATCTCCTCCTGAATTGGTTTGAGTGATCGGATTTAAATCCGTCTCGAATGCATTTCGGATGGCATTTACACCTAGTCTTTTCACGATAGGAGAGCTATCCGATCACAGAAAACGTATGAAGTGGCCAGGTGTAAACAGCACCATAGAGATTGCTTTGAAAAGCTTGCGCGCCAATGTCATTCATGTCATTGGATCACTTGTGGTGACGATGCAGTGTGGGCACTGGGCAGGCTTAAGAGTCCACACGTGGGGTAGAAGCCGCTGATTGGCTGAGAAGCTTTCACTCAAAGCTTTCCTTGGGCTGCTTATTGGATGAACTGCTAAAATGAAAATCACTCACTAGTCACCATAGGCCTGGGTCAAAATGGACGAGCCCAGTATTTATTTGTTATTGTTTAATCCAACCAACTCAAAAACGTTTTGAGCTGTATGTATTTTTCTCTTAATTTTCATAAATGTAAAAAAAAAGAAAAAAAAAGTTTGTTCTGCATGAATACAAAAAAGCATTTAACTCCTGATACTTTTTATTAAATCTGTGTTTTTACCTGTTTACAGATAACTACTTTGAATGGAGCTAAATAAATATAATAATATATATCAAACATTTTAATGGTGTTTTTATTATGTGACTAACAACTATAGATGATAATAACAAAGTACAGAAACAACATTTAGATTTTGGGACAGTTGACATTCACTTCAGGACGGTTCCAGGACGGAGGTGAAAAAAGTTAGTCTGGAGCCCTGATGCCTGCACAGTGATTGGTTCGCTGTGCCGCTGCTCACCGCTCACAGCCAACATTCTCTGGCAATCCTGTAGCTAAAAATGAGCGACGAAGAGGATCCGCCGCAAGAAAAGGATGATTTCGTACTGAAAAGAAAGTCAAAATCAGCTATTTGGGACTATTTCGGCTACAAAAAGGAGGATGTTGACCAAAAGCAGGTACTTTGCCTGGAGTGTTATAAAGTTGTGGCCATAAAACAAGGAAACACCACCAGTTTATCTGATTACTTTGAATTCGTCGTAAAGAGCTTTGTGGTGCCGTTCTAAGTCAAATCTGGATGTCAACCAAAACAAAAAACTATTTGCGATGCCTTTGCCAGTGTGACACCTTACCAGAAAGGCTCTCAACGACATAAATAATGAAACATAATTGCATCTGTTACTTCTTTAACACAAAAGATTGTGAACCAACATAATATCTTATGCTTATAAGTTGTTTTATAAAACATATATTTAGTTTAAAGTTATATTTTAAGTTGGTGTAAAGCTGCTGTTTTATTTAAAAATGTGTTCTGCTTTTCTGTTTACAGAAATATGTTCTAATTTTAGAATAAAATATTAAATGACCTTTTTGTCACTTGTAATGAAGCTTGCTTATTAGTGAAATTATTAATATCACGGAATGGTAATTATTGACTTAAGCCTGGATTGGTGTCTCGCAATATATATCGTTGGGATAAAGAATATCACAATGTAATTTTTTTCCAATATCGTACAGCCCTACTTCCTGTGCATGCATCACAAGTTTGGAATTAGAGCAATTTTTTTATGTTTTTAAAACAAGTCTCTTATGCTCTCCAAGCCTGCATTTGGTCAAAAATCTTGTGAAATATTATTAAAATGTTACTTTTTTCTACTTGGTTTAAAATATTTTAAAATGTAATTTATTCCTGTGATCAGTTTGTTTTCAGGATTCCTTGATGTTCAAAATAACAGCATTTATTTGACATAAATCTTCTGCAAAATTATAATTGTCTTTATTGTCAAGTTAATGCATCCTTGCTGAATAGGGCTGGGAACTGAAAATCGATTCCAAATCTGGAATCAAATATTTGAGGTCAGGAATCGGATACTTGTTATAAAATAAAAATTTAGATTCCTCTGTGAGTTCAATATGACTTTAAACCATTCAAGCGCGAGTCGACTCGTGCGCTGTTTTATGTGCTGTAATAATGTGTATCAGTATAATGGATCCGTGCAGCTCTTTATAATAACACTAATCACAAACAAAAGACAGAGAAAATTCACTCGTTCTTGACTGAATAACTTTTGTAACTATATTTGTAATGTATATTTTATTTATAAAGTGCAGTGTTATTTTACATTTGAAAACAGTTTCTGCACATCAATTAGGGGTGTGAACCTACACTGGTCTCACGGTTCGTTTCGATTACGATTATCATGTCATTGATTCAGTTCAATTCGATATCGTGATGCATCGCGGTGCACTGCATCTGCAATTTAAATTTTTACTCCAAAAGTGATGTGTGCGTGCGCTCACGCGTGTTCGCCTGTTCGGGAAGGCACTGACAGAAACAGTGACATTCCAGTTTAAGTTTCAAGGGAGTAAAGCCTGTTTATGCCATTTAGTAAATGAAATTGGGTCAAATCAATTTTGTTGTAAAGAAATGTTCATTTAAAAGCAGCGCTCATTCATTAGAGTATAATGTTACCATAGAGAGGCGCGCATCAACCGTCACCGAGCCCGCTGTTGAAGGGAACGATCATCCATTTATAATCACGCGTAACAGCACAGAATAATTGTAATTTGACCATCGGGTTCGGAAACTTAAATCAGCTCTATGTGTGCGTGACATGAGCGCGCACAGCGCGTGTCTTCTCCAGGTCGTGCTTTCCAGGTTGTTCATTAGAGCCGAAATGTGCCCAGAATAGATGTAGGCTTTTAAAGTATTCGGAGCATTTTTAATTACTCGCACTCGCGTCTCGCCTCCTCTGCCATTGTATGCTACTGCGAAAAAGCACACACGTCAGAAATGACGTCAGAAAAGCGTCAGTATAACCGGTTATGGTCTATTACTGAACTGATACCGAGTCGTCCTCGTCTGCATCGCGATGCATCGTAGAAACGATTAATTTCGACACCCCTAACATCAATATCGGAAAATCTTAACACTTTATTTCAATCATATCTTTAGTCAGTTGTATTTATTTGCTGCGATTGTAATTAAAAAAGGACAAATAAAAAATTAGCAGAGTGTTTACTTGTATTTAAAAATGCGTGAAATTAGTTAGGCTAGTTGTTTTTCTATGGTATTTATTTTTAAACCACAGACAAACGTTCCTTGTGTAAGTGTTCTTTAGCCTGTTCATGATATTTAGCTACAATTAAATGTTTTGCAATAAGACTAAATGTAAATGATATTTAAGTTTTTCTTTTTACCTTTCGAAATTAGGAATCGATTAGGGGTGGGAATCTCTAGGCCCCTCACGATTCGATTCGATTACGATTCAGAGGCCTGCGATTCGATTCAAAAGCGATTATCGATTATCTGAATCTTTTGTGTGTGTGTGTGTGTGAATATAAATACTTTGCTTTAAAAGTACAAAGTAATGACCCATAAAGAATTAACGTACAATATATTTTATTAACATTGCAAAGAACCAACAGGAAAATAAATGTGTGCCTGAACTAGCAGCATACTTGTAGTAAATTAATAATATAACAACAACAGGTGTTCTGACGATTCATGCTACCCATCGAGATGTGCTACTTACTGGTGCATGTGGAGACTCATTTTTCTTCTGCTTACCACGCCCATAAATCTATGCATCCTTGCTGTGGATACTTGTAGGAAACTTTGACAGGTCAAAGATGAATATTTGATGATAATTTTTACTTTTCACACCATTTTAAAAATAAAAACAGTACATTATACTGTACTCTTAACTTCGAATTTTATTATAATTTTATTTCATATAATAATATCATTTTTACTTGTTATATCAAATGTGATAATTGCTAGTACATTTAAAATATCCAAATATGCTCCCCATACACTTACCCTGATTAAAATGAAATAACGATGTTATAATATTGTGAGATTTACACCATTATGGAAACAATAGAGAATGAATCAACATTATCTATGATCGATTCGCGCTTGGGTAGCATTTTTCGACAAGGCAGCAGAAATCGTCTGAACACCGGTACAGCCCAGAGCCATAGAGAGAAACGGCTCTGGTACAGCCGAGTGTTTTTCCTCCTCTGGGTGGAAACGTGTCATATGGCTTCTCATATTTGTCGTGTTGCCGAAATATTTTAGTTTTATTCTACAAAGCTTACAACTAGTGTGGCTCTTGTCCAGCTCCTTTCCCCCTTCAACTTCATAGAAGCCAAAATATTTCCACACGTCAGCTTTTAACGAGGAGGGTGTTTGGATTTCGCGCTCAGCCATCGCGTCTCTGTTATGTGCGCACGCCACAGACAGACGGTCCGGGCACTGCACTTCCGCGCTTCAGAGTTCCGTCTTTTGCGTTCCGTCAATATTACGTCATTATAAATAGGCTACATATCTTAAAAAAAAAAAAAATTTTTTTTTTGAAAATCGATTTTTGACATTTGTGAATCGATTCAGAATCGTCCACGTCCGCATCGCGATGCATCTAAGAATCGATTTTTTCCCCCACCCCTAGAATCGATATGCAAAATTGAAATCAGAATCGTTAAAATTCAAACAATACCCAACCTTATTGCTGACTAAAAAGTATTATTTCTTTCAAAAACATTACTCAATGATAAAAATTATTTAATAACTGAAATGTGTCTGGGTCCCATTACACCTATAAAGAAAAAGAAAAAAAAATCTCTATTTATGTTCACTCACTTCTCTTCCCACAGTTCCTCTTCCTTCACCGTCTTGATCTCGTTGGTGTCCCCGTCTAACAGCATTGTTGTTGTTGATGTGGGTGTACAGATGAGTGTGGCTATCGATGCCGGATTCGCAGCGGATGAGGAGTTCGGGCTGAGTTTAAAAGTGGATGTGGCATTCGGGATGAGTATGGGTGTAGAATTGGGGCTCAGTTTAATAGAGGATGTGGGACTGGAAAGGGTTATAGGAGTGAAATTAGAGCCAATTGTAAACGCTGGTGTAGAATTAGGGCCGAATTTAATGCCGGATGCAGAATTAGGGATCAGTGTGGCAAATGGCGGGGGTTTAGGGACTATTGTGGCAAAAGAGGAGGGTTTAGGAAAGAGTTTGATTTTAGATTTGTCTTTAGGAGGTCTGCCTCTCCGTCGAGGTAAAGAGATAGCTGGGGTGTTTTTAGGTCTGCTGCCCATCACTGGTGCCGTTGGGGAGGGACTCAAAGCATTTTTAGGTGGTCGTCCTCTTCGTCGTGGTAAGGACGACGAAGGCGAGGAGGATGTGTTCCTCTTTAGTTTTGAACGTATGAGAGGCTCCCATTCTTCAGAAGAATCAATACTGTAACATAATGAATAGAATTAATATGCATGCACTTAGTAATTACAAATTGATTATAATAGTTATATCAGATTAAAGAGGTTCATTGTAAACAACGATTGAAAACAAAACAGAGAAGAAAAAAAATACAGCACTAGCAAGACTTTTTTTGCTATTCTCAACAGAGCAGTGTTTCGTTACTGAATGAATCAGTCCATTTGAATGAATTGGCTGAATGAATGATTTAATGACTCGCACAATAAGAAAATCAAATGCTCCATTCCTGAAATGATCAGCAGTTTGAACGAATCGGTTGAATTAATGACTCAATTACTCGCTCATTAACAGTGACTTGCCGCCACCTACCGGTGGTTTTAGTTTCACATTTAAAGTATCTTTTCAATTTTAAAATAATTTTGTATATCGTGAATGTTTTATTTTTAAAACATCAAAACATCTTGAAATTTCAAACAAACAAAAAACTGCCTGTTATGGCCACTTCAATGTTTTTATTTTATTTATAAAATAATTATGATAAATATTCATTTATTTGTATTTTTTACTTTTGTATTTTATGTAGGGATGCACCGAATGTTCGGCAACCGAAATTATTCGGCCGAAAATAGCATAAAAAGCGTTTTCGGTGTTCGGCCGAACAAGTAAAAAGACAGAATAAATTTGACCGAACAATGACGTTTTTGATTACCCGATCAAATAAGTAACCAGCGTAGAGTGAGAGGCGCGAGCTTTATAAATGCAGCAAACATGCCCCCTTTGAGCAGATAACAAAAGAGAAGCTCATCAGATGCATCTGTGGCAGACGGTGTACCCTTACTTGCAGCAGTAAAGCGTCTTTTAACCCTCTGTAGTTGACAAACGCGCCGCCGCGTTTTGCTGGATTTTTTTCACATAGCAGCAAAATAGATTTAAATACTCCGTCATTTATGGTCACTTAAATGCAGACTTAAGAAATATGAAAAAATAAACTGTTAAACGTCTACTTGTGTCCACTTACAATCGAAACAAAACTGTGCTTTTGTAAAATAAAGAAAATAAACAGGGTGTGCTTTCAGCCTCTCCGTCTCCGTTAACGGTCTCTAAACTTAAACAAAACTCAGCTAATACTAGTCACATAGGCAAAGGCAATATATCTTTATAATCATTTAATTGTCTACTTTTAAATGATCTAATTCAAAACGAAAACAAATATTCTCTGTTTATGTAATCTGTCTGAAAAGAGAGAGATGTCAGTCGTTCTCATGGCAACTCCTTATCTGCAAATCGCCATGGAGAGCGCTCGCTATATTGAAATGATCTGAGGCAATCCATGCAAACCTGTCAACGCCCACGATAAAGTGTATGTAAACCACAAAAGTAAGCTTACGTATAGGACAGTTATTCATTTGTTGTGGGTTCATTCACATATTTTTTTGCACTTTTCAATGCACTTTTTTAGTTACATTCTTTCAGCAGTCAGTTATAGGCCTAAAATAGGCTATTCAAGAAGGGGGGCTTCAAATATGGCCAAAATAAAAATATATTTTTTATTTTACTAATTTATTTTAAGTTATATTGTGCTTTGTTTAAATAATATCTGCAGGAATGTTTTAAAAAATTCAGTGTTTAATAAATAAATTGTATTTTTGCAATTTGATTTTTTTTCTCTGAAAAGCAAGACAAAATAGTAAAAAAGCATATTTTTACTAATTAATTAAATGCAAAAAAATTGGCAAAATAAATGGAAAAAATGTTTTTTTCACCACGTTCGGTGTTCGGCCTTCGGCCAAGCGTTTCATTATTATTCGGCTTCGGCCAAGAATTTTCATTTCGGTGCATCCCTAATATTATATATATGGGCTTAATATTTATATTAAATTATAATATCGTCACCCCCTGTGGTGAACATAACTAGTAGCAGGAAATGGCAGCAGGGGGAGCGAACCAGTTTTCAACAGCAATGTAAATGTGCTGGCGGCTGTGTTCATACCGTTCAAAATGAAAAGGAAAAAATAAACGATTTCAAAGAGGAATTACTGGACTGTTGTTGATACTAGACGCCCGATGGTAGAAGTCAAAGCAATGCTTACTGATTGATTAGTGATTCGCTTCTACACTGCCCTTATAACCTTATAAACGTAAAAATGTAGATAAAAGGTAAAAATAAATTTAAACTTATGTGAAATTTTAATTTCTGTCACTGCTGCAAACTAACCGCCACACAGAATATGAAGAATATCAAACACTTTAGGAGTCAGCTGTCCACGACAGCCCTAAACCTGCCAAGGTACCAGCACAATAACGCACTCAACAAAATGTCAAATCATTGTTATCGACAAAATCCCAAAAAACATCGAGATATAATTTTTTGACAATATCGCACACCCCTAATCTCTGCACGGTTGCTTACAACTTGCATTTGAAGAGACAAGATGTGCCAATCATTTTACCAAACTTGTAATGAAGCAACACTTATAAACAGGCTGTCGTCAACAACTAAAAATGAAGATTTAAGGGCTCCCATCAGATTTTCACCAAAATAAAAGGTTGGTTTAACGTTTGAAAATGAATTTAGACTGCCATAAATATTAGTACTGTAAAAAAAAAAAAGACTTACTCAATTTTATATTTTACACTGAAATATTACAATACTAACATTTATTTTGTTAAATATTTTTTATTTAATAATAGAACTAATAATTATTATTACTTTATAGTCAGATTGATAGATAAATGTCCAAATTATGCTGCCCTACAAACAACCACAGCAAAACCTTTTTAAATCACAATTTTTTTTTTGCCCCATAAATGTTGTTTGGCAATATTTTGAGTCCAGTTAAAAAAAAGAAGAAGAAGAATGTTGTAAGATCAGGATCTTCGTATGATTAGTTTACAAAAAGGGTCGAAGATTGGCTGGTTAACAATGCTATAACTACCGTCTGGCTGCAAAGAGCATCGTTTCCCATTGACTGCCATTCAAAACCAGACGTGTATTTTTGCAGAGTTTATGCATGCACAGCTCCCACGGCAGATTGGTAAAACATTGTTGCTATGCAACAAAAATAGCAGTGTCAGACCCATCTTAAAGACTCTATAATTAATGGAGAAACTGACTGCTTGCTCCATGTATTACAGACCATCTTGGGCACACAAGATCATTCATTGTGCTTTTTCCCAGTGATGTGCATAATTTGTCATATCTGCATCTATAGGACTATATCTGAAATTCACATGGCAGCTTCAGTTTATATATAGACATATTTTCCTACTGGAACAAGAATTTGGGGTGGGACACATCGATGGGCAAATCCCTTATGTAGCTTTTATTTTATGTCAGCCATGAACAACTATTTTTAATATTAAGAGGACTTGGCATTCTTATTGAAGAGAGAATTTTATTGAACAAAAATATGGATATGCCCCTGAATGCAAGATGACTTTATTTAGATTTTGGTCATTTTTGCCAGATGAGAAAGACAGTAATAATGTAGCAATAAATGAATGTATACGGTTCATTTCATATACCTCAGGCAAGTCATGTTAGTGTCCACTGCAAGTTAGTTCACTAGAGAAATGAAATCCTGAGGGGAGCATTTCCCTAAATATATGCACTATATTAGCTTATATATTCGTTATATTTACTTTACGTGTCAGTAATGCCTTAATTATTTCATATATGTTTCAATAAATTTGTCATGAAAACAAGTTATGATAACTGTAACTGTGTAAATTATTATATTTCAAAAATAAATTGGAGTAGAAAAATAAATTTCTAATTAAATTAAAACCTGGCTTGTGTGCCATTTGTTTTTTCATTTGAGTTTTGATTGTTATAACTAAAAATAAATAGCATATAGTTTTTTTAATAGTTTGGGCTTTGTTAATTGTAACCTTTAACATTACAGTAATGTGCAAGAAAGTGCTCCCAATATATAGTTTACAGCATTAGCAGAGATATATAACGTTATATTTTTTTATCCTTAAGAAATTTTAAATAATAATTGAAATCATTTAAAGAGAGACAATTTGTTCGAAAAACAACTGTTTAATAAAAAAATAAGAAAAAAGGCAGCAATTTTTGTTTAGTTTTCTCCCTTGCTGTAACGTTACCGAACCGTCCTGTTTGTGTACGTTACCGTTACGCCTCTAATGTAGGGCTATTAGTTAATTTCATGGGGTCTTTAACACTATTCTTTACACTATGATTTTATACTTCGGTGTCTTTCAAGCACTGTATTTTTTCTATCTAGCATCAAAATGCTATCTTTAGTAAGCAATAAATCACATTGTCTACCCTAGAACAGGTAAAAACACTAACGTTACACGTGACGTATTACTTACTCTTCTTCCCGCGGTTCCTCCTCCTCCGCCGAACCGTCGAGCTCATCGCTGTCTGACAGAGGCTTGTATCCAACTTCAGTATCGCAATCTTCTATTACACACTCGATATCATAAAACATTTGCCTTTTGGCTCCGACATCCTCCGGCGATGCCATTTCGAGCAGGAAAAAAAGGCGGAGGAATCTAGGCACTGCCTCAGACTCCTCGGACCGGGTTCAGTTGCTGCAGAACACGCGCGCAGACTCGGTGAGGTTTCTGCATCCGCCCCGCCCCCCATCACAGCCTAGCGATCTGATTGGACCACAATCGTGAGTGACGTACCTACGAAAGGCTGAGATCATCAGTAATGCGACGTGGAAAAAAAACAGACCCTATTATTTTAGAACCAACACCAAGTCTTTATATTTTTCCATGTAAAGTATTTATTATTTTAGTGCATTCTTGTTTAATGTAATTATGCTCTTGCTTTTGCCCTTTTGTTGGCCTTGAGTCCTTGACAATAAACTATTATAAAAAACAAATGAATAAAATATTCAGATAAATAAAGATTGCTCTTTTTTAGTATGCATTTTTATAATGGTGCATATAAATTAAATTGATGAAATAAAAGTTATTTGATGATGTGTATTCACATTTTCACAGCTTCTTTTTTAAAATGTATTTTATATACATTAGGCTATATTTCCTTTCTGGTTTCATATTTTGCTGGTTATGTAGTGAATTTGTAAATTGCAGTGTTATTGCAAATTGTCAATTATGTATTATTACTTGACTAACCTTTCTAGTTTGCCGTATGACGTGTGTGATATGAATAAAAAAAAAAAAAGCAAACCAATTCCATGCTTCTTGTACTTGGTAAAACAAGTAAAGCTTCCTCAGGCAGTCTTACCCTGGGCTGCAGACACAGAAGGCAGATTTTTCCTGAGTTGACAACCTGTCTGAGTGAATCCGTATTTGTGCCGTACAGGTTCTGTTCAAACTCGCCCGACTCGATGAATTTCCCCGCAGCCAGTTCAGATTCAAAGCTCTGACGTGACACAAAGTTGTACTCTCTTCCGTTGAGCTCGTGCGTGCGGGGCTTTCGTGTGGTGTCTGTAACGTGTGCAAAATCACATATAAGATACACAATAGATACAGGTGAAACTCGAAAAATTTGAATATCGTGCAAAAGTTCGTGTATTTCAGTAATTCAAATTAAAAGGTGACACTTATATATTTAGTAGGCATATATAACTATATACATATGCATGATAATACTTTTCAGAAGGCAGACATTTCTCTATTTAAAATCCTTTTTTTAAATTGATTTCATGTAATATTCTAATTTTCTGAGATTTTGAATTTGGGGGTTTCATAAGCTGAAAGCCATAATCATCAAAATGATAACTTTTGCACGATATTCTAATTTTTCGAGTTTCACCTGTATTTATGGCAAAATAGTAGGCAGTGTATAAACAATGTCTGTTTGTATGCATTAATTCATGGTTTTATATGCAACTAAGTTCTTAAGGAAATGATTGGTTCGGTTCCAAAGCTTAGAAAACTGCCTACATAGACAGGATTTTGCAGCATTATGTGCATGGTTACAATGTGATGAGTTGCTTTCCAAAGTTTGGAATAATTAAGATTTGTATAATGTTTTTGAAAGAAGTCTCTTCTGCTCATCAATGCTGTATTTATTTAATCAAAAATACAGTTAAAACAAAAAAATGTGTTTTCTATGTGAATGTATTGTTAAATGTAATTTATTCCTGTGATCAAAGCTGAATTTTCAGCATCATTACTCCAGTCTTCAGTGTCACATGATCCTTCAGAAATCAGTATAATATGATGATTTGCTGCTCAAGAAACATTATTATTAAAAATGTTAAAACAGTTGTGCTGCTTCATATTTTTGTGGAAAATGTAATACATTTCTTCAGGATTCTTTAATGAATAGAGTTCAAAAGAACAGCATTTATTTGAAATATAATCTTTTGTAATATTATTTACATTTAATCATTTAGCAGACACCTTTATCCAACGCAACTTACAAACGAGGAATACAGCAAGCGATTCATGAAGAGGCAAACAACTCAAGAAGTGCCCAAAATACAATTTCAGACATTGCTTAGAGTAGCTTAAGATAGACAAGGGAGGACTCAAGGAAAAGAAAAGGATATACATTTTTTTACGAGGTTAAGTGCTCGAAGAACAGATGAGTTTTCAGCTGTCATTATGAATGTCTTTACTTTCACTTACATTTAATGCATCCTAGCTTATTCTTTATCATAATCTTATTACCTAAAACTAGGAAAATTGTAGAGCATCACGTATCAACAAGTAGCAAAAACTATTTTCAACATTGATAATAATAAGAAAAGTTTCTTGAGCATCAAATCATCATATTATAGTGATTTCTGAAGGATCATGTGACACTGAAGACTGGAGTAATGATGATGAAAATTCAGCTTTCATCACAGGAATAAATTACACTACAATATATTTACATAGAAAACAGTTAATTTAGATTGTAATAATATTTAAAAATATTGCTGTATTTTACATCTAATTACACCTAATTATATCTAATTACATCTAATAAATCCATGAGCAGAAGAGACTTCTTAGAAATATTTAAAAATCTTAATTAGTGTATGTAAACCTTCCAAATCAGTCTCTTATGACATTTAATTTTTGTATAGATGCTGCTTATGTAGTTAGTGAGCCATTTTGGTTAAGTTTAATGTTAAATAACTTTATGCCAAAGTTCAAGTCAAGTCACCTTCATTTATACAGCGCTTTTAACAATATAGATTGTTTCAAAGCAGCTTTACAGTGATAACAGGAAATTAAAGTAACAGAGATTGTTTTGGCTAGAATAAAGTTATTGTTCAGCTTTTGATTGATTCCCTACCATTGCAAATATTAGGTTCCAAAATTTTGAAAAACTTTATCATCTCTGCATAAACTTAAAAAAAAAGTGAATCTGTGAAAACGCTGATGGCGTGCACACATGCATATTACGTGTTGTTGTAGAAAAAGTACTTAAAGTTGTAGAAAAGCACAGTCTTACGTGGAACAGCACCGGTGAACCGGTCCGGCTCTAAGGACAACAGTCTCTGTCTCAGTTCATCGTGTCCGCTGTTCGCTGGACCGACCAGTGCGACGGGACGCTTGCGTTCGGGCGGCTGATGGTACAGGGACACCTCCTCATAGGTCAGTATATCCTCACTGTAATGCTCTGAACAGTGACAAATGTTCCTTACTGGCGAGATTTTGCAAAATATAGTTGTCATTAGTCTAGACTAGGGCTATTGAAATCAGCTTTAGATTAAGTTACAGGACTTAAATCTGACATTTTTCAGAGGAATTCCCAAACAATGCAGGTCCACCACATGAGACAAAGGGTAAATACTGGATACCAAAAGGTAAAGGTCAATGTTCCTTCTCAGTGTGTCTTTTGTTTTTCTTTTTTAATGCAAATTGCATGAGAACTGCTTTCATTGTTATTTCATTTTGCCCATCGTTAGTGTGGAGAGGCATGCAAGAAATCACAAAAGCAGAAAAGAAGAAACCTCCCTCCATGAACAGCTGTCAATTAACCAACAGCCTTCCTCATTCTTTCACCGTTCACACCTCGTACCCATCAGACTCATCAAATGTGCAGTTTCTGCCAAGTTAAACGGGTGTGTGAAAAAAAAACCCTATACTTGCACCCAAGCTGTAAATAGGGACTTGATGGTGGGACATCATTCATTTGCACCAGTAAACAACCCAAAAAAAGCACTGAAAAATAATGGATTTACTTCAAAATAATTGTCACTTAGAAATTGCTAGTAAATTTCACAAATAATTACAAAGAAATGGCAAGTAACACATTGAATTAAACGTGAAACTTTGAAGAAAAAAATATTTTTTAACAGCGTAAGACCGGAAAATATCGTTCATCAATCAAGGATAAATTCTGACTGCATGACAAAGATTTTAGAAGATCATACTCACCGATATTCTTATTAGGGTTATACAGTTTTTTTTGTTGCTTTTTGCTTTTCTTAGCACACCAACGTTTCCCTAAAGAAAGAAGAACTTTTATCATTGATGAACTTTACACACAAAGATCAACGGTAACATCAAATAATTTCAAGGATTTTCTTTGAAAACTCAAAGAAGTACTGTATGTTTATGAGTATATATAAGTTTTAGCAGGGATTTCTGGCAGGGAAACACTGTCTAGCTCACCTTTATACTCCTGATTCCTGTCTGTGATGCTTTTCTTCATGGCTTCTCTGTGCTGTTGGAAGCTCTTCCCTTGAGAGAACACAACAAGCCTCTTAGATATACTGCACCACACATACTAGTCATTTGTGAGAGAAAAACTATACATTATATGCTATAAAATGCATAAAACTATCAGTGTTAACAAAATACCTCCAAACAATCATATGAACAAATTTGGTTTAAAACTAAAACTGGGCAATAGTTGACCATATCCAATAAATATCTCAAAATTCGTTCTGAAATTATAAAAAAAATGTTTTGGCCAAGTATTAAACATTTCATAACAATGTAACATTTTTATACATGAAACAATAGCACAAAGAGAATGAATGATTCAATCTCTTGAAATTGAAATCACAGAAGTGTTATAAAACTATTAAAAATAGCCCCATGTTTTCACTGTTATACAGTAGTGGGCGCTATTACACATCCTCTGAAAAAGTACTGTATGTCCTGATCAAATCAAAATCAAAACTCAAGCAATAGAAGCATTGCTTGTGCATATTTAAAATAACATGCTCATCAAACATTAAACAGCATATAAATCAAAACTGCCTAATGTTACAGAATGAAATGTCGAACCAGGAAGATCTACAGGACTGTGAAGATTTGATGGACTCGATCTACTCCATCTGTGCTTTGATTATCATTCTGAATCCCATCCGGATGTAATCTTTGACAAAAACTAGATTTTCTCAGCTTTTTATTTAAAATGTTGCAGTTTTTTAATGAAATTTACCCATATTCAAGTGTTGATAAAAAAATAATGCATAAAGCTAGAATATGTTTTATTAAAGCATATGCTCTGTTCTTTTTTTGATATATTGCATTTTCAGAATCAGATATTCATACAACAAAACATTCTGCCGGCCATCAAAGATTTGTGAGAATGATCAAAATTGCTGGCGCTGGCTGAAAAAAAAAAAAAAAAAAAAAAAAAAAACACTGGTGGGGAAAGAGCTAATTCTATAGTATAGGCCTACTAACATTTCTAAAACTGTAACTGAAATAAAAATGAATAAAAACTATATAGGTCTAAATATAAAAACAAACCTAATAAAAATGACAAAAGCACATAAATTACTAAAACTTAAACTAAACTAAAATGAAAATTATAAAACCAATTAAAATATGAATTAATACATAAATAAAAAGTTTAAACTTAATGAACAATTTATAAGCACAAAATCACTGCAAATATATGATAGATATTTGATATGCAGACTATAAAATTGTTTTTTTTTTCAATGACTTTACATGCATTTATTTGTTATATCCCATAACTCAGCAGGCGCTCTAGTAATTGTACTAAGCAGACTCTAACCAGGAATGAGTCCAGCGAGGGGCTTTCGGTCCTCATGTCCTTCCCTGTACGCCTGCCACCAGTTGGGGTCGTCCTGGCTAGTGACGTGCAGGACGTCTCCCTTTTGGAAGGACAGGCCGAGCTCTCTGCAGGGCACATAGCGGTCCTCAGATGGGTCATAGCTGAAGTTTGCTTTCACATGCATCTGTAAAGAAACAGAATGAGGAGGAGAGATGAATGACACATTTAGATGAAGAAACTTAGTTCTGTCATGACGACTCTGAGTGTTTGGTAATGGATATGAAAATGTGGATTTGTTTGGTTTTGGCAGTATAGATCTACTGCTGTTTTTATCGCTGGTTTTGTTATTGCTGTGCAAGTAAGAAATGCTGCTGCTGTACCATATATTATACATGAATTACCAGTAGCAGATTTATACAGGTGGAGCTGGGGAAGGTGGAGGGTTTCTGAAAGCGCACTGTAATGATTCAAACACATGGATCTGGATAAATATTCTGATCCAATCTGACCTCAGACCTGTAATGCTGCCTGAATCATAATCACACGCTGTTCGTTCATTGGCCAAAGCAGAACTGGTCCCAGACTGAGTCTGGGTTCTCCCAAGGTTTTTTCTCCATTCTATCACTAATGTAGTTTTGGTTCATTGCCACTGTTGCCTTGGCTTTTGGCTTGCTTAGTTGGGGACATTTAATATTCAACAATATTATTGATCTGCCTTACTTCAGGTGGACGATGATGCAATTTTAGAAACAAACTTTGTTGTATTATTTTCCTGTTATCACGGTGAAGCTGCTTTGATGCAATCTGTATTGTAAAAAGTGCTATATAAATAAAGGTTTGGGGTGGTGATGGCGCAGTGGATAAGACGCATGCCTTTGGTGTGAGAGACCCGGGTTCGAATCCACTGTGAGACACCAATGTGTCCCTGAGCAAGACACTTAACCCCTAGTTGCTCCAGAGGAGTGCGACCTCTGACATATATAGCAATTGTAAGTCGCTTTGGATAAAAGCGTCAGCTTAATGAATAAATGTTAAATGTAAAGGTGACTTGTAATTGCTACAGCAAATGCTGACCAGGTATTGAAGGTTAAAGCTCATTGGCTACTAATACAGTAGGAACCAATCAGCTGAGCCCTAGAGAATAATGTAATGTAAGCGGATTGAGTTAAGAACCAATCAGCCCACTCTTGAGTCATCATGGTATATTAATTACATCATATTGTGCAGAATCTGCGCATATCGGTCTTACTTGAACGCGTTTGTCCAATTGCATTAAAGCAATTGAAAAATATTTGGTTAACAGAAAAGACATTGTTATTTTCCAACATCCTACATTTTTTTGATGTTCCTGTACTGTACTGTATTGATCTATCCACCTAAAATACATTTTTGGTGAAAAGGAAGAGGATGAAAGAGGAAGGGAGGAGATGGCTGGATGACCGGCTGTTTGAATAAGAAATTTATGTATGAAATCCAAAAATTATATAATTATATATGAAAGCTGTGACGTAGTCAATCTGCTTTCTTTCTTTTCATTTATTTATTTATTTTTGGCTAGTAGAAGTTCTGAATGGCTAGTAACTTTAAAATTTAGTAGCCAAATTGGCCGGTGAGTGAAAAAGTTAGTTTCAAACCCTGATCACAGATATACTTGGCAATCCCAGAATGCATTGTAACAAGAAGCCCAAAAGGGTTTCAAACAGAGTCAAAGACAAAAATCCCAGAAGGCCCATAGAAAAGGCAGCACACACTCAAAAGAAGGAATGAAGAGGAAGAAATGATGAAGATGAAGTCGTACCACAGCCGGTCTGTGAGGAGATAGTTTGTTTTGAGAGTTTGGGATGAGCAGAAATGTGAGGGACCCATGCATGCTGGACTAGAGACAAAGAAAAAGAAGAAAAACATACTAGAATGATTTCTAAAGGATCATGTGACACTGAAGACACGAGTAATGATTATTTTACAATATATTCACATAGAAAACAGCCATTTTGCATTTTAATATTATTTCAGAAGATTTTTGGTGAGCGACTTGATAAGAGACTTGTTTCAAACACATTAAACCATTTTTACAGACCTCAAAACTTTCGAAAGGTAGTCAATATCAACAAATTATTACGGTTAAAGAGCATAAGGCATTTGAAAGAGTTCAGGACCTGCTAGATCTCACCAGTGTGTTGTGAACATCATTAACACTTTTCCCACGAACTGAAACACCGTTGATCTCTAGGATTTCATCTCCTTCACTGAGCAGATTGCTTTTCTCTGCTGTTCCTCCACTCACCACCCGGCTGATGATGACACAGTCGTGTTCATTACGAACCGTCACACCCTAAACATATACAGACACACAATCAAATGTCTATAACTTTACCTTTTAACTTTATTGTTCCCAGGAGGAAATTCTTTTCACAGCACTGCACTTGTTTAACACACAACATAACCGATATAATACAAATCAGAAGTGGACAGTAACCAAGTATATTTACTTGAGTACTGTACTTAAGTACACTTTTTGAGTATCTGTACTTTACTTGAGTATTACTTTTTCTGGAAACTTTTTACTTTAACTTCACTACATTTGAAAGACAAATATTGTACTTTTTACTGCATTACATTGATGTCAAGGTCCTTGAGTAGAAAGTAGTAATGTCAGTCTAGTAACGAACAGTAACGTTGTTCTTCTAAATGCAAATTTTGTCATTGTAACGTAACGTCAGTCGGGGGATGATTTTGGTTGCAGTGTGTGTGTGTGTCTGTGTGTGTGCTTGGTTGGAAATGAAAGTCGGTTTGACGTCAGAACCCGACTGATGTTGGAGACCGACTGATGTTGGTTTCTGACGTCAACACGATTTCATTTTCAACGTTGGGTTTGTTCTTCTAAATGCAAATTTTGTCATTGATTTGAAACACACTAGCCTATAGATAACAGTAAGGCTAACATATTCATACTGAAAGCCAAAAAACTTTAAATAGGGCAATATTTGAGGGAACAGCCATTTGTGTGTCTGAAACCATTGTGGACGTTATTGAGTGCACTTATCCAATCTCACATTCAATCCCACTACTGAAACTGTGTTCTAGAAATAATGTGATATTGATATGAGGGCAGGCAGGCATAGATTCAGACGCATACGTTACTGTAAGTATTACATACAACAATGGAACAATAATAAAACAATGCATTGACATTCACTATTTACTTTTGATACTTAAAGGTGCAGTGTGTGATTTTTAGCGGCATCTAGTGGTGAGGTTACGAATTGCAACCAACAAAAGTTACGGTGCCCGACAGGAAAATATGTCAGTTCAGCAGTTCAGCAATGAGGTTTATTTACAAAGATAAATTAAGAAATTATGTTTACTTAATTATTCAGTAAAACTATAAGTTTGCTTCCTTGCACGAAGAGCAACATAGTAACGAAACGCGTTTGTCCGTTTAGGGCTCCTGTAGAAACATGTCGGCGCATTTCAATGAAAGGGAACCCGCGGTGTGTGTAGACAGAAACTGCTCATTCTAAGGTAATACAAATATAACGGCTCATTAAGTAAGGTCTTTATACACCACTGAAAACTTCTTTTTCAAGGTAGTGAGGAAACGCGCTCTGTAGCGCTTTGTGTTCGCTGTCGGCTACGCTAGAAACATGACCACGCAATATGTCGACCTCCATAGAAGGGGGAGCCCGCGGTTATGGAGATATAAATGTCTCATTCTAAGGTAATAAAAACATATCTCTGATACAAATAGCCCTAATACAGAAAAAAAAAAAAAAAAAAGAGTTCAATAACACTCAGCGATGCCTGTTGTCTGAGAAAATCAGGCTACTCATTCAGTGGATGTGTGGAGTCCTGTTCTACTGAAATTGCAATGCGTGTGATAGCTCTGTTATTCATTTCTATGAGGTTGAGTGTTGGAAGACCTATAACTGTCACAGCAATATTAGACACCTTTGCAAGTTTGGTCCAGTTTTTAACAGAAAGCATGTTGAAAAAACAGACAGAACAATACTGAATGATGAATTGGCTGAATGATGCTTTGATAAAGTAGCAATAATAATCGAGGTGCAACGTTAAGTTCTTTGAGTTTTCGAATGACTTACATTCTTTGGTGACTTCTTTTCTGAATGTCCTTAATGTGCTGATCAAAGATAAGTGAGTCGTCCAATGTTACTCCAAGATATTTGAAACTGTCCACTACTTCAACTGTTTGATTATGAATAACAATAGGATGCTGGGGTGAAGGGGGACTGACTATCAGCTCTTTTGTCTTACTAATATTAAGATTCAGGTGGTTATTCTCACAACACTGAGCAAAGTTCATGACAGTCGTGTGATAATCCATAACGGAGTTGTTATCTTTGAGCAGGGCAAGAATGGCTGTTTTATCTGAATATTTAAATATTTTATGTAAAAAACTATCATGAAAATATATATACTAGCCTATATGATATATATATAAAAATAGAATAAAATATATACACACACACACACATTCATTGTTGCCCTTAGAGACTATAAATGTCAATTAATGTAGATGAATGACTCTTACCAGAGGCATGTCACGAGTTTTCTCCAGGGAAACTAGTTTGGTGGTCTTTTCATCCCGGTCCACATCTTCAATAGTTTCAACATCCGATTCCTGTTCGGCTATACAGTCATGAGCTTCCATCAGGGCCTGAGGAAGAACCATGAACATCAACACTGGTTAATGGAGATGTCGGCCTCAACCTTTTGACTTGAGCCAGTAAGGAATCATCCAGAACACCCTAGTAGCTGCATAGCAAGACTTTAGCAACCACATTGCAACCACCCTGAACACTCCTGCAGTTGAGTATAAAAAACCTACCACTTTAGCAACTGCATAGTAACACCTTAGCAACCACCTACCAACTCCACAGAAAACACAGCAACAGTTTAGCAACATAAATTCAACCACCCAGAATCATTAGAGAAACCGCATAGCAACATTTGAAAACACTCGGAGTACCTTAAGAACTGCATAGCAACACCCTACAAAAACCATCTACCAACTCCATAGTAAACATTGAAAACACCCTATAGCAACTACCTAGCAAAAGCCTAACAACACTTTTACAAATATCCAGAAGACAATTGCAACCACATATCATAATTTTAAAACACTTGGAACACTTTAAGAACTTCATAGCAACACCCTAGTGACCACCTACCTACTAGTAAGTACAGAAACACCTTATAGCAACAGCCAAGCAACCCTTGCAACCACCCAGAACACTATACCAACCACATTGCAACATGGTAAACAACTCAGAACACCGTAGTAACTGCATAGCAACACCCTAGAAACCACCTATCTACTCCCTAGTAAGCACAGAAAACACCCTATAGCAACTACCTAGCAAAAGCCTAACAACACTTTTACAAATATCCAGAACACAATTGCAATCACATATCATAATTTTAAAACACTTGGAACACTTTAAGAACTTCATAGCAACACCCTAGCGACCACCTACCTACTAGTAAGTACAGAAAACACCTTATAGCAACAGCCAAGCAACCCTTGCAACCACCCAGAACACTATACCAACCAAATTGCAACATGGTAAACAACTCAGAACACCGTAGTAACTGGATAGCAACACCCTAGAAACCACCTATCTACTCCCTAGTAAGCACAGAAAACACCCTATAGCAGCTACCTAACAATAGCCTAGCAACACCCTTAAAACTACCCAGAACACCATAACATCCACATAACAACATTTTAAAACACTCAGAACACATTAGCAAATACATAGCAACACCCTAGCAACCACCTATCAACTCCTTAGTAAGCTAACAAAACACTATAAAACTGCCTAACAATAGCATAGCAACACCCTTACAACCACACAGAACACTATAGCAACTGTATAGAAACATTTTAACACTCATAAAACCTTAGCAACTGCATAACACTCTAGAAACCCCATATCAACTCCCCAGTAAGCACAGAAAATACCCTATAGCAGCTACCTAGCAACAGCCTAGTAACACCCTAGCAACCACCTATCAACTCCCTAGTAAGCACAGAAACCACCCGACAGCAGCTACCTAGCATCAGCCTAGCAACACCCTTACAACCACCCAGAACAGCATAGCAACCACATAGAAACATTTTAAAACACTCAGAACACCTTAGCAGCTGCGTAGCAACACCCTAGAAAACACCTATCAACTTCCTAGTAAGCACAGAAAACACCCTATAGCAGCTACCTAGCATTGGCTTAGCAACATCGTTACAACCTACCGGAACACCATAGCAACCACATAGAAACATTTTAAAACACTCAGAACACCTTAGCAGCTGCGTAGCAACACCCTAGACACCACCTATCAACTTTCTAGTAAGCACAGAAAACACCCTATAGCAGCTACCTAGCATTGGCTTAGCAACATCGTTACAACCTACCGGAACACCATAGCAGCCACATAGAAACATTTTAAAGCACTCAGAAGACCTTAGCAACACCCTAGATATCACATATCAACTCCCTAGTAAGCACAGAAAACACCGACAGCAGCTACCTAGCATCAGCCTAGCCACACCCTTACAACCACTCAGAACAGCATAGCAACCACATAGAAACATTTTAAAACACTCAGAACACCTTAGCAGCTGTATAGCAACACCCTAGAAACCACATATCAACTCCCTAGTAAGCACAGAAAACACCCTATAGCAGCTACTTAGCCAGAACACCAAAGAACACCCAGAACACCAAAGCATCCACATAGCAACATTTTAAATAACTCAACTGCATAGCAACACCCATAGCAACCATTCAAAACTCTAGCATCTTGGTGGCAACTTCAGCGCCTAAAAAATGTAAAAATGAAGTTATGTAGAATATCTGTATGCTTTGAAAACAAGCCCTGCCTTAAAAAAAAATGAAACAAGCAAACAATCAATCTTCTTTTAAGCTGAAAAGCACTCAAGCAAGTTCCCGCCCGTTTCGTTTAACCCAAGTCCCACATTAAAACCCCCTGACACAGGATTGCCGCTTTACCTCACTGAAGCTGACAGGCGTACCGTACCCCACAATAACAACCCTTGGCCACATCAGTTTCTCAATGCCAGACTGCCAAACACGATGCACAGCTTAACCTGAACATAAATCCAATCCTCCATAATCTCTCCACAGAGCTGTCAATCATCACATCACCTCTTACCTGTAATTTTTCATACAGTAGGAAGAAAGAGAGTTTAACTCAGACTGCTTTAAATGCCCGCTGTGCGTGTGGTGAGGGAAAGCAGCGGGAGGGCTGGGAAAGGGGTGAATATCTTCTGTTATGCAGGGGGGTTAATAATCTTGTGCCCTGTTCTGAGGCAGGTATCTATTTCCAAGGCCGATAATTGGATCTGACCTGTGGTGAGTACAAATAGACACACAGGGAAGTTGTTTTCAAGCCCTTGTTAGTGTTTAATTTGGGTCTGAACATGTTAGACAGGCGATCAGATCTTGATTCTTTGATCAAATAATATATGTGTCTGCTTCACTGGTTCAGACATAGGGTGACCAGACGTCCCGTTTTTCCCGGGACAGCCCCGTATTTCCACTCTAATTTTAGTGTCCCGACTTATTCTGAAAAAATCATGTTTTGTCCCTTATTTCATCGTTAATATATATATATTTTTTATATATAATAGGTTTCGTTTCCGAAAGGCTAAGTGAATATATATGTTACGTTCAAACGTGTAGCGCGCGCATGACAGAGAGGGAGAGACCTTGTGTGTGTGTGCTAGCCATAGACTGTAAAAAAATATGGACATAGTGTCCGTGACGTCACACGTAGGTTTCTGAAGAGTGCTTTTGAAGCCTAAAGTAGGCGGGGCCAACCGTCGCCATCTTGGCATCGCGTCAGCTCTCGTCACTCCCGGATAAAAGAAAATGGGCAAAGAGGCGGGACGTGGGTGGAGCTGAGGTACTAATGCTATGCTACTGGCCTCGTGCTAAAGTGACAGCTGAATGTAGAAGTAAAGCCAATAGTTAAAGTTCATGTTTTTGCCCTTCAAAATACTATAATAATTAAAAGACGTAACTAAAAGTGAGACTATGTGTATCGGGATGCATTATTATTCTGCTAGTTAAAAATGTATTATCATGCAGTAACTTACAATATTGCTCTGAGCTTGTGCGTGTGACAGTGATTCATGCGCATACATGTCAGTCAGTGCGGCATCGCACGTCAAGTTCATCAAGAGCTTTATTCAGTTCAGTTGATTTTAAAAATCTGATTTTGGCCGCTTCTCAATTTCTCAAATGGGTTAAACCAAAAATATTACCTCAGAAGTTCAAGTAAATGCACTAGAAATCCGCGCTCATTCAAGGGTGTGCATCTATTGCATGGACGGAGAGAAAGCACTGACACCTGCAGGATTTTCTCACGGTACTTTTTATTTAACACTTAAAAGTTTGAGAGCAACGGTACCGCATAACGAGTGTAGCCTGTATACTGTGTACAGTATACTCCAAAAAGCAACGAAATTGTCAGACATCCATTAGTGCATGCGAGGAAAACAACTGGAAATACAACGCTGGTTGTTCTCTCCATACTCGACACCGACGGAATCCAACGGCGTGGGCAAAGGTATAATGCGTGTATTAAATTGTATGAAATAATCCCGAAAAAAGCACAAACACTGCAGAGATGGCAAGTACAGCAGCTGAGGGTGACGTTAAAGGGTTAGTTCACCCAAAAATGAAAATTAAGTCATTAATTACTCACCCCCATGCTGTACCAACCCCGTAAGACCTTCGTTCATCTTCGGAACACAAATGAAGATATTTTTGATTAAATCTGAGAGGTGGATCACTGCTACATAGGCTGCCAGAGGGAATGAAACTTGACGGCCCAGAAAGTCATTAAAGAAAATGTTTAAATATTCCATGTGCCTACAGTGGCTCAACTATAAGTTTATCAAGCGACGAGAATACTTTTTTCCCGAAAAAAAAAACATAATAACGACTTTATTCGACTATTCCTTTTCTTCCTTGTGGGCCTGAGACGAGAGTTCAAGAGATTTCCACGACGCATGCGCGAGAACTGAGAAGAGAACGTTCTTCTTCTAATACTTCTTGTTCAGTTCTCGCGCATGCGTCGTGGAAATCTCTTGAACTCTCGTCTCAGGCCCACAAGGAAGAAAAGGAATAGTCGAATAAAGTCGTTATTATGTTTTTTTTTTCGGGAAAAAAAGTAGTCTCGTCGCTTGATAAACTTATAGTTGAGCCACTGTAGGCACATGGAATATTTAAACATGTTCTTTAATGACTTTCTGGGCCGTCAAGTTTCATTCCCTCTGGCAGCCTATGTAGCAGTGATCCACCTCTCAGATTTAATCAAAAATATCTTCATTTGTGTTCCGAAGATGAACGAAGGTCTTACGGGGTTGGTACAGCATGGGGGTGAGTAATTAATGACTTAATTTTCATTTTTGGGTGAACTAACCCTTTAACAGAGACAAACGTCGGCTAGCAGTTATAGCAGCCTCAATCCACCAGTCACGCAAGTGGCCACGCCCTTAATTATGCAGAACTTTAAAGCTTAATATAATTTAAACGGATGAGGTGTAAAAAAATTCACCCCCTCACAGTTGTCATGAAGGGCAAAATTAGCTATATAGACCAAAACCACTTTTTGCTCCAGGCTGTAAACATATTTTTTTCTGCTGTAAAGTTGGGGATTTTAACATGGGGGAGACACAGATTTGACTCACTTTTGCAGCCTGCCTCAAGCGGTCAGTCGATGAATTGCAGTTTAATTCACTTCCGTGTTGGTTTCAAGAGAGAGACGGGGAGGTTGCCGCTTGGTGCTAGCTAGTGTGCCTAATGAAGCGCATGTAAGACGCATTAACGTCACTTTCCCGCCGGAACACGCCCCCTCAGCCGGACTGAGTGGCAGAAGAGCTGCTGCGTGACTGGATTTAATAGAGGAAACTGCGAAAACGCAAGTACAACAAACGATTATCAGTTTAAACTAAAGATTGGACTCAATATAGTGTTCCTTACAACTTACTAAAGATCCAGTGATCCATGGATATTAACATGCAGTCAGGAATCGTGTTTCCTGACATTTATATGTGCCTGATTTCGACACCAGGGAAATACATACAGCAAATTTGCCTGTGAATGCTTTATATAAATACAAAATAGGCAGGTCTAAATCCAGGTGATCACTTATCAATGTTATATATATCATCATATCGTCTAGAGACTTAAAACTTGTATAGTTTTTTGTCAGTGTTTATTTTAAAATGTCAAATTATACAGAATATACAGTGGTAAATATTTGATTGATGAGTTGTCACTGCAATATATAACAATACAATATGTAGAGAATGATTTTACCACTAAATTCAGCATATTGACACAAAAATGATAACTGCAAATCCACCTTTCGCTGCCTGGAGTCCAGTTGTTTCTATGAATTGTAGCGATCTATTTGCTTCTCTGTTCTGTAGCTTTCGGTAGTCTGTAAAAATATTCCTCATATTTCTTGTCAAATCTAGTTGTACAGTCAGTCTCAAAGCTCTTTCCCGTTTTAGACGCGTTTTGTGTGTTTTGCCGCAGCATTCACACTGAAAACCAATGCTGCGCACAGTCTTTTTGCCACTTGTGGGCGTAACTGCAGTCACTCCGGCCAACGGTGACGTCACGTGCATTCCCTCTATACGCATGCGTTCTGTATCTGTCCCGTATTCCACTCCGAGAAATCTGGTCACCCTATTCAGACAGCAATAACAATGCTATGCTTGTGTATTGCTCATTGTTAATGTTTCAGGCAACTAATGGGACCTTATTGTAAAGTGTTGCAATGCAAACAATTATTTGCATTTAACCATATCATCTTGCATATTTATGATAGCAGTGAATGAATGATGCATTTATGAGCAAAATAAAAGGCTTGTCAGCTTTTAAATGCGAAGAGAAAATTCCCATTAATTTGTTGCTGATGTTTAAATGTGTGTCTATTAAAACTTTGGAAAATTATACAGATGTCAACAAGGACACGTTGTGTGACAATCCCTCATCATTTACCTGTAGGTGTGGTGAAGTCAACAGGCCTGTTAGTTCTGTGGCTTCAGTGTGTTTACTGGAGTGAAGGACACCTTCCACCTGGGCAATGACACGAGCCAAGAACATGAATGAGGAAAGTTTGTCAAATTTATTCTAGATCTTTTAAGCCTCTAGACAAGCATCACTATGACTTTTCGATCATTAAAAAAAAAATCAAATACATTTTCATTACATTTCATGCACCACCCAATTGTACAAATTTAACCCTCTGGTGCTCGAGCGGCAGTGAAAAATGGCAGATTTTTTTCAATTAAATGAATGTATTATATTTTCATTTTTATTTAATATTTTATATAATATTTCAGCTTAAAATTTAATACTTTCATTTTAGTTTTACTCTATAACTGTGAGAAAATCAAAGCCATAAATCTAAACAAGCTGTGCTTCAAATTTGAAGTTGATATCTAGAAAAATTTGCTTTCAGTAAGATTTTGTTCGGGTGCAGTACCAAACGTTTCCACTAGATTACATTTCTCATTCACTTCCAATGCGCTCATTTTTGACTCTGAACAGTACAAATGTGACTATTTTTTCAGGACTATTTAACCTTTTCAAATCATGTCCATGATTTTTTATTTGTGTTAACATAGCAAGTGCCAAAACCTTTACCAAAATTCATAGCATTCCGATGATGTAAAACAATTCTAAAAAACCAAAACGTAAAATTAGGGTTTCATTCCAGTTTGCTTCTAAAAAAAAAAAAAAAAACTAAAAAGTTTCATTTTTGATCTGATTATATGGTAACCTTCAAAATTGTTCAGGCACAAATGATGATAAAAACACTCCAGTAGGGGTTCAATCTTCAGCTGGCTGGCAGGAACCGCCACTGGCATGTCACATGACCTGTCACATGACCTGTCAGTGGCTGCCAGTCTGCCTTGGCAAGTTTCAGAAACAATTTATTTTTGACAATTTTTATGTTTTGTGTTCCTGCCTCTCTAGCTCATTTAATATGCATCTGTTGATACACACTAAAAACAGCTGGGTTATTTCATCTACCCAACCGCTGGGTTATGAAATATTTTACCCATTATGGGTTATTTATATGGAATTTGGGTTATTTTGTGCAACTCATGCATTGAGTCAAAATCCATCAACCCAACATACATCGGTTGACCCACCACATGGGTTGTTTGTGCTTCGAACGTCATCACATCACCAGACTTCCTACACCGAGTGCTCGTCACAGCAGAGAACCTGCCTGGTCAACCAGCGAGGCAAATAAATAATAAAAGGTTTGTGTACACTACATGTCTAATTCACATTGTCTGAGTTGCGTTACGTTTACGTTCTTTTGTATGATTGATGTTTTGGGGCCGGTTATCCCAATTAAAGCAGTCAAATGGCCGTGATCACGACTGGTTGCTTACTGACGCTCGCTGGATGCTCAATCACGCCTGTCGCAGTTGAATTGCGAGTAACGCATTGAATGAACTAAGTAACTAACTGAGTAACTGGCTGCATGCCAGTTTCATTATTAAGTGATGAAACACCACTCTGTGTTGCATTTGACAACACACACACACACACACGCACGCGCACACACACGCAGTGATTGTAATAATCCATTAGATCTCATTCTGGCCTCCAAGAAGTCTTAGTGCATCACACTTCAGTCTGTAAGCCAATGACGGATTACATTCCCAACAGCCAATGGCTTCCTCCAGCTTTATACTTTGGCACAGGGCAGATCAACCAATTACCACGTCCTTATTAAGCGCCTCAGGGGCCTTTGCTCAAGTACAATGACTACAAACACCTCAAAAAAGTACAGATTCACATATAAGCTGCGGTGAGCTAGACTAGACTAAAATCTAGTGAGCTTCCTGAATAAACAGCCTTTTAAGGCATCATTGGTGTGCTCATAACACAGAGGTTGTTTAATTATGCTGTCTTTTAAGATAATTTCATCGAGAATGAAATTTCAGAATGCATTGCGTTTGAGTTGGAGTTTATTTGACATAAAAAGAAGCAATACAACTGTATTACAACTTCTTTGCCAAGGATAACACAATAAAGTTGCAATTTCCATTGTGGTCCTTGATTTTAGAGGGTCATTCTCATGCCATTAGCTCTGTGCAAAAAACAAAACAAAAAGACATTTTATTGAAAACATATATTTGATTATAAATATACTTACACCACCGTTCAAAAGTTTGGGGCCAGTAAGATTTTATTTTTGAAATTCATACTTTTATTCAGTGAGGATGCTTTAAATTGATTAAAAGTGACATTAAAGACATTTAGAATGTTACAAAAGAATTCTTTCAAATAAGTAATTATAAAAATAAAATGTATTCTATTTTGTTTTATTCTATTTTTAAGCTCTTTTGAACTTTGATCAAAGACTGGAGTATTGATGCTGAAAGTTTAGCTATGGTAGCATAAATATAAATGACATTTTAAAATGCATTACAATAAAATGTAAAAAACAGAATATTATTTCACAATTTGTACCGTTTTTTTTAGCTAATAAATACAGCCTGGTAAGCAGAAGAGACTTCTTTCAAAAACATTTAAAAATCTTACTAAATTAAATGTGTGAATTAAACTATATTTGTGAGTTACTTGCATGTCTATGCATATTAAAAGAGTTAATTGTTAGCTTTGTAACCTATTACTCTGCAGTCTTTTTGTATGACATATAGAGTTGTTCGCTATTGCATTCTTTCGATTTGATTAAGAAGGTAAAAAAGTTCCGAATGGCATTCTAACTTACTGCTCTTACTATTAAAATGCCTAGTACTTACTACAAGGGTACAGTATACAATATAGTATACAGTGCACAGTGTAACGCAGGAGTTTCCTTCATCACCTCCTTCACACCCACATAGGGAGCCGTCTCCCGAGTATTAACACTACATCTCCCATCATGCATTTCATCTGACTCAAACACACACCTGTTGCCACTGAGTGTTCTCACACCTGTATTCCATTTACTTGTGCATTTAACCAGCTTTCTACCCTCATTCAGTGCGAAGTATTGTTGAGCCCTGGTTGGCTTACTGAGCGTTTATCCTCATGTTTCCCCTTACTGGTTTAGATCCCGGACTGTTGCTGATTTCTACGATCATTCTCTGGCTACCTAGACCCTGGACTGTCTCCTGGCTTTCGATCACTCTCTGGCTCCCTTGACCCTGGACTGTTTTAACGTGCTTCTAATCTCAGCCTGGCCTGGACCCCAACGCCTGTTTATCTGAATACTCTTTGCCTAGCCCTTCTACTATTGTCAAATCGAATAAAAGCTGCAAATGGATCTTACCGACTCTGAGCAATCCTTACACATAGAATATCATACCCCACAATTCAATGTGTTTTACTTGACCTTCGCTCTCCAATTTAAAACATAATGTAGAAGTTATAGAGTGCTGCAGGGATGACATATTTTTGTGGGCCTAAACCAGGAAACAAGTTAGTATTTTAGTACTTCCGGTTCCATCATTCAGAAATCATTGTTGTTTTTTTAATGGGATTTTGGTTAAATGCTTCAAAATAAGGTCTGTGGTGAACACAAGCTCAAAACACTTTCACATTTTATTCTATGACATAAAATACATCAGTGATACCCAGTGATTTAAAAAAAGGCTTTTACTTGTCTTGTAAAAGGCAGTTGCTGACAACACTTTTGAATTTTTTTCTTTTGAATGTCCTCTGAACCATCTAAATGAGGACTCGAGGCTGTCAAGGAGATTAAAAGTCATCAGCAGAACAGGTAAACTCATCACCAACTTTCAAAAGTGTTTATAATCATGCTCTTGCAAATGATTATAGCTCAATCTTTCAGGTAAAAAATGTTTTTAAAAAAAGGCTGAAAGAGATGTTGGAAGCTTAGTGATGGTGACATTGAAGTCATGAACAGAACGTGCAAGAATCTTAAGCTTTTGTTAGTCACAGACCTTATTTTCTGCAATAATCCAAGAGGTAATGGAAAAATCCTATTGGGTTTCTGTCGAGGCAACCAGGCTGATGCCAAGTTACGGGATGGCCTAAAAAACTACGTCATCACTGTGTAACGGAGGCTAGCTAATAAAGAGCTGTACAAGTAAACGTCAATCCCCCGATCTAGACACGCTAGCGATTAATGCAATTAATATTAATATAATTTTGCAAGTATTATGGGAATGTTCCTTTTGAATGTCCTTTGAACCATCTTAAAAAAAGTAGTAGCAAGTAGTAACATTTAAGAAAACTTTAGACTAAAGTCCAACTAAAATGTTCCATGAATGATATTTAAATTTTAAATATATATATAAAAAAAATTTTTTTTTGCGAATGTTCTAAAAACGCTACTAAAGGCGCTGTATGTAGAATTCAAATAATCCTGGTTATTAGCGACACCGGTGGCCATTAAATGAACTGCAACTTAAAGCTCGTGCAAGAGTAACGTTCAAGAGACCGAGCGTGATTCAATGCACCGAAATACTCACTGCAGACTTATTTTTCGTTCTTTGCTTAAAAGTAAAAATAAGTTGGAAATACCTTGCAGTGATATACTGTCATGTCAACATATGAGGTTATTAAAGGGGTGGTATAATGTCCCTTTCACAAGATTTAAACTCAAAAAGTCTTTGATGTCCCCAGAGTGTGAATGTGAAGTTTTAGCTCAAAATACCCCACAGATATTTTTTATAGCATGTTAAAATTGTCACTTTTTGAGGGTGATCAAAAAAGCACAGTTTTTGTGTCTGTCCCTTTAAATGCAAATGAGCTGCAGCTCCCGGCACAGAGGGCGGAGCTTCAAGAGCTCCTGTGTGTGTGTGTGTGTGTGTGTGTGTGTGTGTGTGTGTGTGTGTGTGTGTGTGTGTGTGTGTGTGTGTGTGTTAGCAGCTCCGATTACCTCATACAGACATGCACTGAAAATTTCTAAAACTTTTAGCCTTTTATGTTTAAACCGGAGTCAGACAAAGATGGAGAGACGCAAGAAGAAGTGACAACATGTAGACATTTCTGTATGGTTAGTTGATGAATTTATGAAGATTATGTGTAGTTATCTTGACTTCAAGTCATTGATTAGCACATTCTGTATTGATAATCTATAGATCGTGTTCCGGGGGCGGGGTTTATGTAAATTTTAAGGGTTAGTGATGTCACTAACCTGTGAAGAAGCTCAGTGTATTCCCTACCAGCTGTTTGTTGTAGTCCTTAAAAAGCGATTTATTTAGAAGAAAATATCTCCCTTTGCTTTGAACTTTGAGTGTCGTAACTTTACAGATGTTGTTTATGCTCAAACAGCAACATTACACACTAACTAAGGTTAGAAAAGTGAAATCATAATCAATCAACCACCCCTTTAAAATTACACTGTTGATAATAGTTCGATTATAAAGGATATATAAAGTAGTTATGAAACTATAGACTGTATAGATCTGGCTGTGTGAGACTTTAGTTTGAATTAATCAGGTTACTTTGTAAGACACATTGACATCACAGTACAGAACAGCTCGTTCGGCATTATCCTGAACATTGTATAAGCATTCATTTCATCTGTCAGAACGAAAAAGAGGCTCTCGGCTGCGCGCATCAACATCACACCCTTTGGATTTTCCCGGCCCGAGTCCTTCACTTAAAACCAGGTCAGACTAGCCAACCTAAGAAGTCAGGGAAGGTCTCGTTTTTTAAGATTCGTTACATGCTGTTGGCAATACAAAAAGCAATTAATCTGTGAAAATTCTTACATATAGCCCCTTTAAAAGAAAATATTAACTTTAAGGTGCTCTAAGCGATGTCACGTGTTTTTTAGGCCAAAACATTTTTGTCACATAAAGCAAACATCTCCTCACGATCCGCTAGCTACCTGTCCCTTGAACCCACTGTAAAAAAAACGCGGTCTCTGCAGACACCCCAGGCTCCACACACGGCAACAAAAACAAACTGGGCTTACCCGCACCACGAAACACAACAAACTGTTCCAGCCAATAACCAACAAGAAGGATTTGGGGGGTTAGTGCGCGGATGAGGAGGAAGGGTCGAGCTAGCCTAATCCGTTTTGTTTGACAATACTTTAAACATCAACAAGAAGTGACGTCACCCGACTAGGGTTGTAACGGTATGAGATTTTCACGGTATGATAATAGTCTCAGAAAATATCACGGTTTCACGGTATTAAACAATGATTATTATTATCAGCTGCAATGAACCTTAAATTAATGAAAACTGATAGGGTTTTTTGGTTGAACATATGGTTTATTAAAACAAACTTTTTTAATCTACCTTTTGAAAAAATAAGAAAGAAAAAATAAACCTGCAGATCTCCCATTTGAACAAACATGTTTGATCAATTGAATTAATAAAATTCTTAATTTATTAATTATTATTTAAGATAATTTTAATTTTGACAGGTTGTACTAAACTCCTATGAGTTTCAGTCAGAGTGTATTTGACAATGATTATTTTCAACAAAATTATGAAATGCTCATTTAGTTCTCTCAGAGCAGCTCTGGATATGTTCATGTGTTCACGTCCTTATATAGTGAGTGAGACGGCAGACGCTTTAAACACCATGAGCGTCCCACATACTTGAGTATATACTAGGTGAAACGGTGCTGCTCATTCACACAGACACGCTGAACAAGCAGAATATAGATTTACAGTTTTTTGCGCTGTTTAATAGACACACTCATATAGCGATTTTATTTATTGCACAGCTATATTTTAGATTTATTCATCCATCTATCAAATCGCGCATTTTACGTGACATCTGCGTTATATTGTAAATTCCCTCAGCAACATGTAAATAATACGGCCTTAAGTTATAAATGGAGCTTTATCTGCAGGGAGGGAAGGTGTTCGCGAATATGGGAGAACATATTTGACATATTTCCTCATTTTGCAGCCACTCTTCGTCCATATTTCTGGACACAACTGGATATCAATCTTCAAGGAAAAACCCACGTTCGTTTTTCGGATACCCAAAATATTCCCACACTGCAGATTTTAACTTTTTTTTTCGAAGAATTCGCAGCCTCAGTCTCAGACATTTTCTCCAGTGCACATGTATAGGTGGAGTAGTCAAGTGGAAATAAGTTGCATATGCGCATTTGAGATCTGCTTTAATTTTTTTTCCAAAACCGTGGATAAGCAAATGTTCACGATATGATAATCGTACAAGTCAATATCGCGATAAACCGCCATACCGGTATACCGTTACAACCCTACACCCGACATCGCTTAGAGCATCGGTTCCCAACAGGGGGGTCGCGGTCCACAAGGGGGCCTCAGCGAGCTGTTTGGGGGTCGCGTCATATTTTGAAAAGTGTTGAACAGTGAAGCCGCCTCTCCACTGCACACGACAAACGACAGCCGTCGGACCGGAAGTCATTAATTTCCAATGGAGAGTCGTACGGGAGCTGCGGGGAGTTCCGGTCATATGCGAATGCGGAAAATTCGGATCCGATTTGAGCTTTGGATACGTTGAAATATCTGAACTTCTGCGGCTAGACCGTATGTGATGTATTATACACGAAACTATGAGCATGAGGCTAGAATTACCAATATTTTAACTCTTTAATGTTATTCTGTAAACACTATTTCTGTAAAATGTCGGTTATTAATAATTATGGAAGAAAAAAATATTTTATAATTATTAAATCAATAATAATATTGATTAGCTCTATAAAATCTACTATGTTTTTATTTGAGATGTATTGAGGGTCATTTGTTTTGTGTGGATATATTCATGCATGCATTACATTAATAAAAATCATTAATTTTACCATTGTGAATAGCCGAGGGTAACGGTTGCTTCACGACCAATTTCAAAGTTCTGTGCGACTGACACTAGGGGGCGAAATGCGACAATCGTATGCGAATGTATTAAAGCAGCAGTCCGTAACTTTTTTTGTGTTCAAAATTTACTAAATTTATATAATGAGCGAGTACATCATGAATCCATTTTCCAAACCGTGTTTTTGTCTTGTCCTGAGTCACTATGGTACACCTATAATACGTAATAATCTTCATAGACATAAACAGAGTGAAGTAGCTCCGGCTACAATGTTCTTCCACAAGACGCATTATTCTGTTAACTCTTCGGGGTCGCCGATCACGCCGGCGTGATCAAGTTACATGACCAGTTTAAGACGTTGAAGCATAAAAACAAAGTCACGTTAAGCGCTGCCGTCCACTTCTGTCGAAAGTGCTGGCTTGAAATTCTATTTTACTTTTTGTTTTGTGTTGATAAACCAAGTAAAAACGGAGATATGATCATTTAAACTTTATATAAAAAAATATTGACGCGTTCGTAAAAGAACGCCAGATGTGATGCGACAGGCGTTGCATTTATTCTAATAACTTCGTCAGTTTTTGTCATAAAACAAAACGGAGAAAAATGTGTGAATCTGCTGACTCTGCTCTTCAGGCTGCACGTTTTAGGGAATGGAGGAGGAGCCAACTGAGCAAAGACGCGAAATTAAAAAGGCAGAGGATTTACGGAGTTGACAAAGAGAGACGTTATATATATCATGTATAGAGAGATATTATTGCTAGTTTTTGGAAGAGTTTGAGTAGATTTTGAGAGTAGTTTAGGAGTAGTGTAGATAGTTTACGTAGTTTAGGAGT
This sequence comes from Siphateles boraxobius, assembly GCF_051911475.1. Classification (NCBI taxonomy): domain Eukaryota; kingdom Metazoa; phylum Chordata; class Actinopteri; order Cypriniformes; family Leuciscidae; genus Siphateles; species Siphateles boraxobius. The sequence goes on along the minus strand of NW_027509208.1, from coordinate 40,846,627 downwards.
GGTTTAGGTATTTTAGGAGTAGATTTAGATAAACTGTTTTAAGGAGTGGCACAGATAAAAAATAAAATTGAATAAAAAACACCTGATATTTTTTGTAAATAGTTGTATGTATAGTTTGATTTTGTGTTAATTTTACCTTTTGTATGGTATATTTGCACTAATGAGGAACCCCTCTGACTCAAGGAATGAAAGCCCTGTAATCTAGCTATCTGTGTAATTGTACATGAAGTGTTTTGTAGAGTTTCTCATCAAAAAAGTAAAGAAAAAACGCCTATTGCCACACCTCCTATTTGTGATTATATAGTTAAATTTTTATCTCAATTTTAAATTTTTTATTTTGTATTTAAACTATTTGGTAACCCTCATACTCTGGGTATGCAAGGGCTTAAATATAGCTCTCTGAATAATTGTGTGCACAACATTTTTTACAAAGTGGCTGAGCTAAAAAGAAAGAAAAAAAGCCTATGGCTACACCAGTTTTTTTTGTAAATCATATTTTTTTTTGTATATAGCTTGATTATATCTGAATTGTGCCTGTATATGTTGACATTTACAACTTGTGTTTACATTTTAAACCTTTTAAAATGCTTCATTGAGCATGTTTGTGTTTTTTGTAGTAGAAAAGCTATAATTTTTCTATTCGGATTTTGTGTTTTTTGTGTGATTTTGGGTCCAGTATGTTGATACAGTACATCAAAGTGAAAAACTAATTGTCTGGTCATATAGGTGATGTTGTGCTGAAAAAAATAATACCAAACATTGGTATGGTAAACATTTGTTTATGTCGCAAAATTAAAAAAAAATAAAAGTACTCAAAAACGGCCAAAATAGCCCAAGACTCCGAAGGGTTAATAAACGCATGTTTATTAATCGCTAGAGCGCCAAACGATCATATTACATTATTACATTAGCTCATTTTATTCACGATCCCCTGGCTGACCAAAAAATGTGTTTTCAACGAGGTCCCAGACACCAGTCAGTTTGTAATAGCCCATATTTAATTATTTTTTCCCTACACACCAGTGTGAATACTGATATTTTTGTTATTGCATTTCAAATAGGGCCAATTAATAGGCCACTCCTAGGCTTACGTTTTTAAATTAAATTGTTTTTGTTATAGTACTTTCAATATTATACGCTATTATTTGTGCATAAACATATCTGGTTATAGTAATAAACATACTGTTTGTTTAAAAACAAAACATTTTTTCATCCTTGCTGCAAGCTTACAAGAGCGACAATATCATTAAATGTGAAGGGGGGCCCTAAAATATTTTCTTGGGAAAAAGGGGGTCTCAGACAAAAAAAGGATGGGAACCACTGGCTTAGAGCACCTTTAAACAAACTTTCTATTAACGTTACGGGAAGCATAACGTCCCCTGTTATCTGAGCTAGCTACTCCAATACATGGCCAGTGTGACGCAGAGGAGTAGAGTGAGTGGTACCTCGTCTCGGAGCTGCTGTGCGTGTGTGGTGAGCGGGTACGGTGGGCACAGGCGTCTCATGCCGAGAGCTACGCTGCGGTGCATGATGAACGCCTGCCGGAAGTCTTTCTGAAGCAGGAGCTCCACCAGCAGATGAAGGTCCTCCTGACTCTCCGCATCAGTCAGACACAAATGAAGACACTGCAGAGAGTCCAGCAGATCCTCCAGCTCTGGGAACACGCAGGGGGAAACACCATTGATTATGATTATGATACAAAACAAAAAAAAGACCTTGGTTTCCTATGCCTTTTAAAGGTGCATTGTGTAATATTTCTGAGGATCTATTGACAGAAACGCAATATAAGATCCATAACTATGTTTTCAGTGGTGTATAAAGACCTTGCATAATGAACCGTTATGTTTTTATTACCTTAGAATGAGACATTTATATCTCCATAACCGCGGGCTCCCCCTTCTATGGAGGTCGACATATTGTGTGGTCATTTTTCTAGCGTAGCTGACAGCAAACACACAGCGCTACAGAGCGCGTTTCCTCACTACCTTGAAAAAGAAGTTTTCAATGGTGTATAAAGACCTTACTTAATGAACCGTTATATTTGTATTACCTTAGAATGAGCAGTTTCTGTCTACACACACCGCGGGTTCCCTTACATTGAAATGCGCCGACATGTTTCTACAGTGGCCCTAAACGGACAAACGCGTTTCGTTACTATGTTGCTCTTCGTGCAAGGAAGCAAGCTTAGTTCAGCGAATAAAACACTGACACAATGATGAACAAGTAACAATAATATTCGCAATAAGATTCAGTTTTACTGAATAATTAAGCAAACATAATTTATTAATTTATCCTTGTAAAGAAACTACATTGCTGAACTGGCTACTCTCTGCTGTCTCAGACGACGACATATTTTCCTGTCGGCCACCGTAACTTTTGTTGGTTGCAATTCGTAACCTCACCACTAGATGCCGCTAAAAATCGCACACTGCACCTTTAACTAATGCATTTCAATGACTTCTCCAGTCACTTCTAAATGACTAAATAAGGATTTTTAAAACGACAAGTTTTTAAAGGTCTCTGATACAACAACAATCTTTCTGAGCTTTTCAATGCACTGCATGCATTTCCTTAAAGTCCTCCTGTGGTGAAAATCAAGCTTTTAATGTTGTTTATATGTCTTCAGGGCTGCCAACTCTCACGCATTGAGCGTGAGACTCACGCATTGAGCGTGAGACTCACGCAATTGACCCAATTCTCACGCTCTCACGCCACACTCCCCGATTTCTCACGCTGAAGCGTCAACCCGGTCGGTCAAATGCCTGAAAGATGAGTTTATCTATATATCTACCTGTTGAGCCACTCGTGATCGACTAGTTATACGGCAAATTAGTTAAAATATCCCGTAATCTATCTAGAGCGAGCGTGCATGCGAGACAGATATTGTGCTTCAAACCGCGCGCGCCAGAGAGGTAAGCGAGCAGACACCATTTGGCGAACAAATTAGTACAAGATGGCCACGATTTAACTAAAACGTGGGAAAGAAATTGTTATAATGTGCACACAATTCACCTAAAACGAGCGAATTAATTAGTCAAACGTGCCGACTTATTAGTAAGTTGTGGGAACGAATTATAAATTCATGGCCACATTATATATTTTTGACTGAAAGCAAGAAAAAACATCTGACAACTGGGTCAAAAATAATTTCAAAGGGAAAACAAGATTAATTTCCTAAACCCCATTTTTTCTTACATTTCTCTTGATGTCCATAAAACAAGACAAAAGAAAATATTATATCAAAAATTACACACTTCACCTTCAAGGATTTTTACTGTGCCACATATTTACATGCTATATACCATGTTCTGCCTAAAAATTATTGCATTAATTTCACTTTCAAATCCACATTGTGAAATGAAGTTTTGACATTTGTCACCAGTCAACATAATCTTGTGTTGAGTAAGTCGTCAGTCATTTAGCAGACATTATATCCCAAGGGATGCGCAGTGCACTTCTTATAGGGACAATCCTGAGCAAGCCGAGGTTAAGAGTCTTGCTCACGAGTACAGAGGTGAGACCGTCTCTGGAGTTTCTACAATCACGTGTGATAGAGATATCCTGCTGAACTACACTAGCGTTCAAAAGCTTGGGGTCGTCAGATTGTGTAACGTTTGAAAGAAGTCTCTTCTGATCACCAATGCTGCATTTAGCTGATCCAAAATACAGTCAAAATTGTGAAATATTGTGACGTTTTCTATGTGAATATGATGTAAAATGTAATTTATTCCTGTGATCAAAGCTGTATTTTCAGCATCATTACTCCAGTCTCCTTCAGAAATCATTCTAATATGATGATTTGATGCTCAAGAAACATTTCTGATTATTATAAACTTTGAAAACGTCTCTGGTTACGACTGTAACCCTTGTTCCCCGAGAAGGGAACGAGACACTGCGTCGTCATCGTGACGACACGATGGGGAATGCCCCAGTGTAGCGTATCTGAAGCATGAATGAAATCTGTCCAATCCTGATTGGTGCTGCGTCATGACGTAGTAGATGACGGCATACCCGGAAGATACAAAGGGACGCCGGCACACACACACACATTAGCTCTTTTGCGCTGAAGCAAGCGCTCTGCCCGTGATAGGTGTGGCGACGAGACGCAGTGTCTCGTTCCCTTCTCGGCCAGAAAGGAGGGCCACCGAGGAGGCCATGCTCCTGGTGGAATGCGCCCTCACGGCCATAGGTGAAGGCAAATTGCGCACCTGATAAGCCGTGGCTATAGCCTGGACAATCCAATTGCTTATTGTCTGTTTAGATGCAGGCAGCCCTTTCTTGGGTGAACCAAAGCACACCAACAACTGGTCTGACTTCCTCCACTGAGAAGACTTCTCCAAATAAACTCTTAGGGCTCTGACTGGGCAGAGCAGGTGAAGTCTCCCCTCTTCCGCCGTCCCATGAGGTAGAGGATGGAAGGCCTGAAGAACCACTGACCGTGCCGCACTAGACGGCACCTTGGGCACATAGCCAGGCCTAGGATGTAAGATGGCCTTAACACCGCCAGGGGCAAACTTCAGGAAAGTTGGCGTTATAGCCAAGGCCTGGAGATCCCCCACTCTCCTCAGAGAGGTGATGGCAAGGAGAAAGGCCACCTTGAAGATCAGGTTCTTTGCCTCAGCCGACTCCAGTGGTTCAAAGGGGGCCTCAGCCAACCCTTCAAGAACCACCGCCAGGTCCCAAGTTGGGACTCTGGAGTGAGCCGCAGGCCTCATCCTCCGAGCCCCACGGAGGAAACGCACAACCATATGGTGCTTTCCCAAAGGCCCAGCACCTATAGGCGAGTGGAAAGTCGCAATCGCAGCCACATACACCTTAAGTGTGGACGGGGTAAGACCGGCGGAGAAACGATCTTGGAGGAACTCCAGCACTGAAGCCACTGGGCAGTTAACTGGGTCCACCTCACGCTCTCTACACCAAGTGGAAAACACATTCCACTTTAGGCTGTACAGTCTCCTGGTGGAAGGAACCCTGGAGCGGAGTAGGGTCTCGACAACATCTGCTGACAGGCCAGCCTCTAGGTACCGAGCCCCCTCAGGGGCCAGACCCAGAGGTTCTACAGCTCTGGCCGGGGGTGAAATATTGTGCCCCCTGCCTGAGACAGCAGTGCTACAATGTCCGAGAACCATATCCGGGTCGGCCAGCGGGATGCTACTAAAAGTAGGCTGATCCCTTCCCAGGATGCTCCCAGCACCAGTCCCTGGGACAGGAACCAAGGTTTCCTCCATATGACAAGGGAACGAAGGCATCTGCGCGTTACCCTGATCATACGGAACGGATTTCCCCTCGGGGAAAACCCCTTGGCTCTCAACCACCACTGTAGGGGTCTCATGTGTAGCAGGCCAAAAGGTATGATGTTGTACGCTGCTGCCATGAGCCCCAGCAGTCTCTGAAACTGCTTCACAGTGAGGTTGTGGCCTAGCTTCACTCTGGAGACCATCGCCAGTATGGACTCCACGCGCGCAGGAGACATCTGTGCCCGCATCGTTGTGGAATCCCATACAACTCCCAGGAACGTAGTCCTCTGGGAGGGCGTCAACACACTCTTTTTTGTGTTGAGTCTCAACCCCAGACTCTGGATGTGGGCGAGGACGACATCTCGATGCCGAATCGCCAGCTCTCACGACTGGGCCAGAATCAGCCAGTCGTCGATGTAATTGAGCATCCTGACGCCCTCGAGCCTCAGGGGTGCTAGAGCTGCATCCATGCATTTTATAAAAGTGTGAGGGGAGAGAGCTAGGCCGAACGGAAGAACTCGATATTGGAACGCTTCGCCCCCGAAAGCGAACCTCAGGAACTGAGGTTCTGTTCATACAGAATAATGTAATGCAATATTCTGTAACATTTGTCACTTTTGTATATGTATATATACCCTGAATGATTTTGATACTTGATTTTTACCTCCTTTTTTCTCCTACTTTTCTCTATTTTATTTTATTGATTTATTTTATAGTACTGTAAAGCACTTTGGATCAACTACAGTTGTGTTAAACTTGTGCTCTATAAATAAAACTTGACTTAAGATCCATTTAATGCATCCTTGCTAAGTAAAAGTATTCATTTCTTTATAAAATCTTTTGAATGGCAGTGTATGCCTGTAAAATAATCTGTACTTATTACTTTAGAACTGACTGAATTCTGCTAATTTCCCAAGTTTTTACTTCAGCTCTTTCAGACTATTCCAGATCACTCCTGAACATGATGCATTTGCAGGTTGTTCAACATGTCTCTCACCTGTTGTAGTTTCCTTTTCTGAGCTTGACTTGACAACGTCCATCGCATCAAAAAAGGGATGATTGTTGTTCTCAATGCTGCTCTGTGTCAATTCCTGACCCGAGGAAGAGTTCAGATCATCCATTTCCTGTTGAAAAGCCTCTTCCTCCTCCTCCATCATCTCTGGACTGTTTTGGGATTGTCCCGTCTGGTCACTGCAGCATTGAGTGATGAGTTTGTCAGGACCGTCCATGTCTCTGTCCTCCGTCATGTCCCCGTTCACGTGTAACGTTAACATGGCTGTTTTATAGTGAAGGTCAACACAATAAACTACAAGAGTTCAGAGCACAAGACAGTCATACCCTGAAACAATATATACTCACATACTGTACAGTAGCGGCCAAAAGTGATGTCCGAAGGCAAATTTGTTTTTAATATTTAAACTTTTTTAGGTTAAACGTATACTTAAACTATAGTATGAGGGAAGAACAAAACACTAAACTAAACTTCTTTATCTGACAAAATTATTTGGTAAACTACAGCTGCAGGTTTTATTTTACTATGAAAAAAAAATGCATAGTAAAACAAAAAGCTCACAGCAAAAAGCTTAAGTTGACTACAATATTAATATTTCATTGGTTCTCTCTTGTTTTTGCATGTGTTCATAAATTCTTTATATGACACAGCCTTGCCGAAATGATGTTGCCACAATTTGGTATGTTTCATTGCGTTATCACTTACAAAATAAGCATTTTAATAATAGCCTATTTGAAGGTCCCAGTTTTCCTAGGCTGGCTCACTTTCGGACACCATTTATATATATATGACATAAAACTATATGCTTACTATTAAAACTAACTTGTTTTGGATTTGGACGATTATGTAATGAGATTTCATTAGAAACTCTTTGATCTCAAAAGATCAAGGAGAATTTGATTTCTGAAGATATGAGCCCTTTAAAGGTTAAGTGTGTAATTTTGGCGCCACTAAACTGCACAATACAAGCAACTTTCACAACTTTTGAAGAAATCTACTTCCTCTGAAGGAACCAATCAGGTTTCAGCACACACATTCAGACCTTCAGCTGTGTTTAAAGTAACAGGTGGCAGTGAAAATCAACCATCTGTTCATCTGAGATTACTTAGTGCCAACTTCAGAATCACACACACACACACACACACACACACACACACACACACACACACACATTAAAGATAATTCAGATGGACATCTGTTTTGTTCATGTATCTTTTAAACCTTAAAACACAATGTCAATCTAGATGAATAACATCTAATTACAGGACCGTTGATCTACTTAATAAACCAACAGTCACCTATAAATAACTTCATGCTGACCAAACATCCTTACAAACATTAACACAATCTAACAGTTACTAAAAGCATAATAAATGAATTAAATAAGTAAAAAAATAAAATGACAAAGAAAGCGAAGCTATTTCCGCAGAAACTGCGGATACTAGGCCTATAGTACATTTTTGCAGGGGATTGAGTGAAATTTTTAATTCTGGTCAGATCATTTTATTTAATGGAGTTATTATATTACTTGCAACCATTTCTAGCATAAATCCAGCAGTAATCGAGCTTTTAAGCGCCACTAATGCGTCCGACTAGATAAACTTATATAACAGCAAATGTTCTTGCACGTCTTTCCTCTAGTACTGTCTTGTACGTTTGAACCTTTCAGTCACTAAATACTAAACTACAGCAGCCCAACATGAACCGAAAGCAACGCAATCATAAAAGTAAATGACTATTTATAAACGCAAACAAAACGACACCTATTACTCACTGTGTGCATGGAGTCCCAGGTCTCCCTCAGCTGTTAAAGGTCAATAGAGTGATAATTCCAGTGGTGTTTTCACTGAGGTCCAGTAGAAGTGTGAGTGTCCACAGCTCAGGTGTCCGAGGATAAACTTGATCAGCTGTGACTTCATGAGTTCAGTAATCTCATTTAAACCCGTCAGCGCCACGAGACTGAGCATGCAGGTGTTATCCCATCTTCATCATCATCATCACGTCTACAATTACGCTCTGATTCTGCAGCTACTGATATAATTCATCCGGTTCTTTTTATTTTCCAAATTTCATAACCCATATCATATGGTGTAGACTACAAATTGACATTAAATCTTAAATTCTTTGGAGCAATAACTTTGAAGTAAAGAAATATATTTTTAAATGTTTAGTTATATATAATAATTTAATTTTCAAAAATTTACCCTAAAATTGACTGCATGTATCCATCCAATCATTTAAAAATGGAAATTTTAAATAACCAAAAAAGTATATGATTGGATGGATGCAGTCACTTTGAGGAAAAAATTGAACATAAAATGATATATAAATATTCCAAAAAAGCATATGATTTAATGAAGTGCGATTAAGAAGCAGTACCTTAATTTAATTTTTAGAAAAAAAAACAAATGACCTACAAAACAAAAGCATATAATTTCAATAATAATTAAATTACTTAATTTTTATTAAATGTTTTCTGCAAATTGACTATATCCATCCAATCATATGCTTTTTTGGTAATTTACAAATATAATATAATATAATAATGAACACACACACACACACACACACACACACACACACACACACACACACACACACACACACACACACACACACACACACACACACACACACACACACACACACACACACACACACACCTTTGTTTGTGCCTAAAATATTCCAAGTTTATAATGAAACTGTAAAAAAAACACACACATTAAAAATTAGATATATAAAACACTGCAGAATTAGTGAATGAATGCACTGGTGAATTAGTAGACCATAATCACACACGTTAAGGAATTATGTTTTTATTCATTTTATTACAAGAAAATTCCACAATGCTATTTTTATATAATGATCAAGGATTTTATTATTGTAGTCTCTCTCATTAGGTTCTTATCATTACAGAAAATGTTATTATACAGATTTGTTCAATGTCTCCTCATTGCTTGGTCATATTCCGCAGGAGTGCTGGTCACATTTATCTGTACAATTCAATTGTTCTTTTTTTACTGTACATTTTTGTGTAGTTGATTAAAAAGGCAGTCAGCACTTAAATAAGCTGTTGTTGTTTTTTTCTCCTCTTTTTAAAGTATATTCAAATAAAATGTTCGCCTGTGACTCCACCCCCTGGGGGAGGGGGGCGGGGCTACACCAGGTCATGTGATTATAAGGAAGCTTCAGGGATTGGGTGACCAGGCCCGTGTTCCCCCGGGCACGACCTTCGTGCACCCACGCGTTTGGCACTGCGCACACAAACAAGACTCACGAGATAAACGACAAGCAAAGCTCTTTGTGATGTCATAATGATGCCTACTAATGGGAGGAAAAGTAAAAGTGTCACGTCAATGACACGTAAGACAAAAAGTGCCACCCTCCAGAGTCCGGATTTCAAGTTGTTGTGTTCTTCCCCATGTCCGAAAAAAACGAAAGCAGTCATTTTTCATTTACTTGTCTGTTTTTACGTCAAAACGGGGAAATAATATTCTCTCTTTTCTTTTTCTTTTTTATGTCTCCGGGCAGGCACCTACAGTTTTCTATTAAAATGCTACAGCTATAAGATCTAGCATTGAACACACAAAGCAACTGCAATGAAAAGAATAAAGTTGCCTTAATATAATAATAATAATTAATAATAATGACAAGAAAAATGCAATAATAATAATAATACAGAATAAATCTCTTTTTATAATTAGATTTTATAATTTAAAAGTTATATTTTTTCTTTCTTTGAAATAATAGATTTTTTTTCTCATATGTATCTAGTTTTGTGATCAAGATGTTGACTATACTTCAGCGTTATCCAAATCAATAAAAACTAGCTGTGCCGTTGCATATTACAGTCAATGATATGTGAACATGCACCGTGAACCACCCGTCACTCTCTGTCCTTCAGCCCGTGTCTGTCATCATAGACGACCGATGACCATCACGTCCACCACCTCGCCCTTGTGCAGCTCCACGTATTGCTCGGTTTTGGGAGGTAGCATCAGGAGTCCGTTAGCGCTGCGCATGCTCATGAGTCGGCTGCTAACCTGGTTCCCTGGACAAAGACCGAGAGAGGAAGAAAAGGATGAAATTTCTGCCACTTGAACCCTATTTTAACGATCTAAGTAAGTACATGGTCTAAAGCAGGGTTTCTCAACCTTTTGCCTACTTTGATTAGAATGACCACCATCAAAGTGGTAGTAGATAGTTCGCAAACGACTCGTTAAATGGGCGACATCGACACATACCCATGCTCTGCGATCCCCTTAACATCAGCGAAACTAACCTCCTGATGTCTGTGAATACGGGCAGAGTATGGGTTCTTCCATCCCCTCTCGATCTCCGTGTGAAGATAAGGAAGAAATGGAAGGCTCACCTGAGCTGACGGTGTATGGCCAGGGAGAAACCGATCGTCGAGCCTACCGCGAGCTCTAGCGCGTTGCCATGGCAGCTACAGCCTGCCGGCGGCGCGCTCCACAACATCCACAAGCTCTGCATACACAGTGCAGGGTGGCTGAGAGGGTTCAGGATCTACCTGATTATAAACCATCTCCTGCTTGTCCTGAAGAGCAGCAACTGCAGGAAACCGTCGGCAAAGAGTATAGAAGAAAAGAGGCGAAACTCTGATGCTTTTTTGGAAACAGCCACTAGGTGGCGCTTCAGTACCACGTCCGCCATTTTGGGGTGAAAATTCCAACTGGAGTCACTTGACAACAGCACAGATAACAGTTAATCCAATCATTAAATACACATTTGAGGTAGTTTTTTTCTTGCTTTATTGAGTATTTCCATTTTATGCAACTTTACACATTTATTACTATTATTAGTTACCAACTCCACTAGCCCTGAAATATATTTTGTATGTTTTACCCATACAAAAATGTAATATGGCCATATATGTACTTATATTTTAAATAGCATGACATATATCTATGTATTTGACTTATCTGAGAACACAATATAGCCTATGCCTGCAACATATATGAACATTTATGTGTCCAAACATGTGAAGAAAATATTTGAGTTCATCTACATGATACCATATATCTGCATATTACACTATAGTATTGGCTTCTCGCATATTTGGACAACATTAAGTATAAATATGTGACATACTTGTTTCCAACATATTTAATAAATGTATGTAAACATACATGCATGTGATACTGATGCATTGAAATAAGTACATATATGCATTTATACATATATGCGTCTTAGGCTACATATATTTAACATTTATGTGCATATACGGGAAACTATATGGCACTTACATGAAAACGGCCATTTTTGCTATATTGTTTCATATATGTCTATGTGTTTTATATGAATTTTGCATATATTCTCATATAGGCAGCAGACATACATGGGCACTGACATTAGGCTATATATGTAATTTACTTATATTGACATATATTACATTTCTGTATGGGTAATTCCCTGGATCATGCTACAAACATGATGATCTTATAGAACATGATGGACACTGGCTGTGTTTTTTCGTTTACATAGTCTTGCTTTAACGGTCATTAATATAAGATAGTAGCTACTGCAAAAAACAGTTGACTGTAAAACAATGCTGTTATATAAAAATATTGTCCAACATTCCCAATTATCTGATATAGCATGTCCTTTACTTACTTTTATATGTTGGTATTAATTTAGTGTTTGTAATGCTAATACTAAAGGTTTTGTGGGAAAAAAGTAGAAAACTTGTCTAAGTCTGTGAAATAAACTGTTAAAAGGGATTTGATGGACTAGTCTGGTGATTGTACGTTATTCTTTGTTGTCATCATTCAGTTTGGATTTGATCTTTAATGTACTTAAAAAAATAATTAAATTACAAAGGAGCTGATATTGCCATAGCGATTGCAAAAAGCTAGTGGATAGTGATGGGAAGTCCGGCTCTTTTCAAAGAATCGGCTTTTAGAGTGGCTCGTTCGCGAACGACACATCAACACTAGTGGACTGCCGAGGCGCTTTCACCCCAAAATGGCGGAAGCGTAGCGCTGCTGCTGGCCGCGTTTGTTGCTATGGAACATTCTATTGAGTTTCGCCTCTTGTTCTTCTATACTCTTTGCCGTCGGTGAAAAATCCTCATCATTGACCTGCAGTTCGCCCTCGTCAGCCGTCCAATCATCTGAGAGGTTTACAGCCCTCTCAAGGTGATCGACGAGCTCCATCTGGGAGCCCCATGATGCAAGTCGCCGGTCTGCCTCGGCACGAGCGGGACCTGCACCATGAGGACCAGACGTTGAACCCCCTTCACTTAAGAAGAGGGCCAGACGAGAGCGGAGCGTTTTAAGAGGAAAACGCTCACAGTTCGCACAGAGGGCTCCCTCGAGAACCTCCCTTGCGCAGCTCGTGTGTGTCGCCCGGCGTCAGAAACCTCGGGCATGGGTCGACACATTTCTGAAAGCAATCTGCCCTCGCTGTACATTTCATTTCTTCTCTTACCATTTCTTTGAGTAGCGTATTCAAACAGACAGTCCCTGAAGACGATACGATGATTTGTCATGTTTGCAAGGCGCCCTTTTATACTTCCAGGTCGCACGTTAATCATTCACGCTCATGATTCACGGGCTGTCTCCGGTCAATGTGATTGCCATGATTTGATAGCGATTTCAGACTAGAGGATGGATACCCGACCAGAAGCCCGACGGGCCCGGCCGGGTTCGGACAGATATTTAGAAATTATGTTCGGGTTCGGGTCGGGCTCGGTCACATCAGCGCGATATGGCATTGAACATTTTAAATTTAAAACAGCTTATTATGTTGGTAGCCAATGTGCCTGATGCTTTCACGTGATGCAAACGTTCGTTTTTGTGATTAAAATACATGTAATATATTACCATAACATCTGTCTTCCTGTGTGCGTAAATTTGTTTATATAGCCGAAACACGTGAATGCGCGCCTGCGTTAAGTGCGCTTGTTTCTCCGTGCGCGCTGATGCACTCATCCTGCTGACATTTCCGAATGTCTTCCTACAGTTGCTTAATAAAAGCAGGCTTTCCACACAAACAAACGCACATGTGTCATTAGTATGAGAAAAAAAATGGGATTTTCACTGTCGGTCTCGGGGCGGGCTCGGACATAAATATCTTTATGCCTGTCGGGCTCGGGTCGGGTTCTGTTACTGCTCTGTCGGACGTGGGCCGGGCTCGGACAAAAAAATTCGGCCCGATCCGCACTCTATTTCAGACACCTGTCACGCCTGAGGCGTTCCCCAAAGCGTCATTGACGCAGTGCGAGTTCCCTTTCGAAAGGGAACTGAACGCTTCTCTTGCGAGGAAATGGATCTGCTCGTGCGCAAGGTTTAGGTACACAATATCTTTTATATTGTAATCCTTTTATTTTTAATATTCGGCATGTCTGTGTGCTGCTGCGCGACCCTGTCAAGTCAAGTCACATTTATTTATATAGCGCTTTTTACAATACAGATTGTTTCAAAGCAGCTTTACAGAGATAACAGCAAAATAATGTTGTAATAATATTGTTAAATATAAAATTAAAGGTGCCCAAATAAGCAAGCCAAAAGCCAATGGCGACAAAGGCGAAGAAAGGCGACTGTGTCTGTAAAAAGCAGAGCATAAGCATGTTGTGGACCCGCCTATAGGCTCATGTTACTAATGCGCCCTTTAAAAAACAAAAAAATATTGCACCATTGACTTTTGACCAGGTTTCAGTTGGTCAATGGCTCAGTCTATTTCAGTTCCTCAAATAAGCAACGCGCCATCAATGAGCCTAAACCCGCCTCGTGGGCGCAAATGCATTTGCTTTTTAAACAACGTGGTGCAGGATGTGAAAATGATAACTGTGTCGGGCTGAAACTAGCAAAAAACACTTGCTGTTTGATAGGGCCCTTAAAAATAAAGCTTCCAAAAGGTAAGCGATGCTATAAACTCCCACAACATTTTTGGATCCCCAAAGAACCTTTCAGTGATCAGTTCATTAAAGAACCATTTTTTTCTTAGTGTAAAGATCATTTTAATAATCTAAAGAACCTTTTTTTGGAATGAAAGGGTTAAAAGTTCTTCATGGAACGATCAATGCCACTAAAGAACACTGACACCGACAACATTATTAACTGTGTTTACAATTGCTTTAGAAGCCTTGGAAGCTGAAGCTCAGGATTATAGTAAGGGCCGAGGGGTGTTACATATTGTGCAAATTGCTTGTTCAACCACGTTGATTAATGATATCATGCATGAGTGGAGTAATAACTCCTTTTAATGAATCTGTTTGAGATTTAATTAATGCTAGATGTTTTGCTATAAATTACGGACATGGCATCTGAGTACTATTTCTCATTTTTCTCAGACCACACAACTATGTTTTCGGGAAACACCGACTCGTTGAACTATGCTGATAACGACGCAACTTGCGACCATGGTTGGCTAACGATGCTTTCACGAAACGCACCCCTGGACGAATCCAAAACGTTCTCAAAGACAAATAAGAGAGAATAAGGAGATATAATATAACGCAGGTCAGTAAATCTGTGGGTCACTCAGGCTGAAGAGATATAATAGATGTGTTACCTGTGCTCTGTGCCCATGGCAGAGGTTCCTGATGGTGCCACGTCAAAATACAGCGGTGATACTCAGGACGTGGATCCAGCTTCACATCACATGACAACTGCAAACAATCAAGCAGATTTGAGTTTTATTTTATTATTTTTTATTAAGGCTGTCAATAGATTATGGGAATTACTGTTTTAAATTTAATGCACTGACACGTTAAAAGTTAAAAGTCTTTAACTTTTTTGAAAGAACTTAATACCTTTTTTTTTAGCAAGAATGCATTAAATCAATCAAAAGTGGCTGTAAAGACATTTATAATATTATAAGATTTCGATGCTCTTTTGAACTTTCTATTGATCAAAGAATACAAAAAAAATTATCAGTTTCCACAGAAATATGAAGCAGCACAACTGTTTTCAACATTGGTAATAATCAGAAATGTTTCTTGAGCAGCAAATCATCATATTAGAATGATTTCTGAAGGATCATGTGACACTGAACACTTGAGTAATGATGCTAATTCAAATGTTAATTCAGTAATATGACATCTAAATAACAGACAACAACCGGAGCAAATTAAGCCAGTAAATGCAAAGCAATGATAATTTTTTTAATAATAGTTACCACATAATTTTTTCAAGCTGCAATGCATGCTGGGAACTGGCACAACATTGTTTAAAGATTTAAAAGAACTCAATTTGGAAAGTTGGGACAAATACTTGAGAATCTAAACAAGGTCAACAAAATAACTTTTTTTTTTTTATATACATTTGTTAGATTTTTTTTACAGTGTGTAAAAGTCCTCTGTTATTATTGTCAGAGGTGGTCTTACCCGGGCTTTTATTATTGTGGGCCGCGGGTCTAAGATTCCCTGCATCTTCCTCAAGGCAGGAATGACGAAGAGGTTACATGTTACGACCGCTGACACGGGATTACCTGTGAAGCACGAGACGGTGCTCATTACATTGAAGAAACATAATAGACAAAAAATAGTGAAATCTGTGATAAATTAGTATGTGTTTTGAAAAATACACCAATAAACTCTCTCACCGTCCCTACCTGGCAGAGCAAAGATAAGTTTTCGAGACCCGTCCATATCAAGAGTGGCAAATGTTGTGGGGAGACTAACGGAAGACAAACCAGAGCTCAAAACCCGCGTGGACTGATTCTCACAGTCTGACACTCAATATCAGGGTGTTTCCACACTGGCTTTATTTCAAGCTGAGAGCAGTTCACAAGATTTATGCTGCGTGAGGTCGCCATCAATGCTCCAAAGCGAAGACACGGTCTGAATACTGTTTGCTTAAGTCTGTGGTGAAATGGGGTTCACCTATAAATGTGCATTGTGAATACAAAGTACTCTCTATTTGACTTTATTTTCAGTTAAATTAACAAACATACAAGCATTTTTGCTCATTACAGGTAACCATAATGGCACAGCTATTTTTGTTATCATGAACTACACAATATGCAAAATGCACATAAAGAAGTTGCGACATATTTACAAAATATATTACTATTAATTTCTATTAATTATTATTTCTATTATTCTATTACTTTTGTAATTAAAAAAATAAAATAGATTAAACCGACTGGCATCCAAGTCTACTTTTTGGAGTTTTTATATCAAAGTAGATAGTAATAAAATTAATTTTATTAATTTCTATTATTTATTAATTAATTTCTATTATTCTATTACTTTTCTAAACAAATATAATAAAATAAAATAAAAATAAAATAAACGGACTGGCATCCAAGTCTACTTGGAGTTTTTCTATTCAACTTCCATCCAGTTAAAGTGTTTGTTTCATTTAACGAGGATTTAAGTGTGAAAACACCCTGAATCTGCATCACTTATACAATCTCTACGCAGATGTCACCCGTTTCTTCAAAGACTCACCCTGGTTTCATGAAGACACGTCCAAAGTGTATCTGAGCATGAAGATCGATATCAAGTACCTGTTTCAGGTAATCCTGTGAAAACATCCATTTAAAATGATCTTAATGATGCAGTGGACTAATTGCAAATAACTGCTGTGTGACAAATAAAGTTTTCTGATTGTAGAAACACAGTATTCTCTTATCTAATGTGAGTGTACATCATTTGAAACAGATCTGTAATTATGTAAAGTACAAGGCACCTCATTTCTTTAGGTGTAAAACTCTTTGATGTGAAAATCTCAGTGAGATACATCTCATCTGAAGGGGTCAGCGGGTCTTACTACCATCCAGCCACTAGATGTCAGTATAAAGCAGTGATTACTAAATCAAACTCAAAGTCTGCACATCATCGGACGACGTGTTATGCTTTTCCATGCATCTTCCTAAAATTGCAGTTTTTCCTTTAACAAGGACATTTCCTGCATTTGGAACATCATCAAACCAAATATTACAAAAACACCATTTAGCTGTTGATTTTGTCTTTACAAAGCAACCAACAAAATAGACAGCATATAAACGTCTTGTACCTTCTCCCCCATAGACACGCCCCCTGAGGTAATGATGACGTCGGCACGACTGATTCCCTCATTCAGAGCATTCAACAGGTCGTCAGGGCTGTGGGACGCCAAGGTAACAGTTACCATTACAAATGACATGTCAAAAAAACAAAACAAAACAAAAAATAAATATAGGGTACAACGGGCGCACCGGGGTAAAAGGCAGATTGACTTTATTCTCTTTTAGACCACTAGATGGCACCAAAATTCAGCTCAGCACTTTTTTTTAAAGGCCTTGAAACGCGCAGTATTATTCAATGCGTTAACGTAATTTCCGCTGAAACAGGAAGACAGGGCGAGATATATCAAGTAGCTCCTCCCCTTTTTTTAAATGGCCAAAAGCATTTTGTTTATATCACGGCTCATCCAGTTCTGTTGAACTCAGTAAAGCCGCAGTTTCCTCCTAATCTCTAACCGTTTCTCCTCATAATCTCCTCCATATCACTTTAAAATACAGCAATCTGTGCAGAATTCAAATGCATCCGATACGTTTTCTGGTCTTCAGCGACTCGATCAAATGATCCGCTCTGGGTCTCGTGTCTCAGGACCGGATCTGCGGCGGAACTCGTGACACTAACATGAAACCAGACTTCATTCGCCCCAATGGAAAACACATTTACACTGTCTGAATCGTTCCCTAACCCCTATATAGTGCACTATGTGCCATTCACCATGTAGAAAACAGTAAATGTGTAAACAAGTGACCGATTTTACCGCAGCTTCAGTTTATAATGTAGGGGGCGGAGCTTCAGATACTAGAGAGCATTTGATTGGATGAAAAGCTGATGTGCGGAGTGATGTCATCAAAATCATGTATCTATTTTTGCAGAAGTGAGAGACTAAGTTTTTAATGCTTATATCTTTTAAAGGAGTCATAATGTAGTATTAACTTTGATACCCACGCTCTATTATAGTCATTTCATGCCCTTCTAAAAAAGAAAAATTGGAAAAAAATAAACACAGAGCTCGTTTGACCCTTATTTCTGAATGCATTATTGTCTCGCGAGATCTGATGCGAGGTTTTGGCTGTCGTGGACGGTCATTTTAATAATGCAAATGAGGGGCGCGTTGATTGGTGGCAGGAAGGAGGGGGCTTGACACCGCAGGTAACTTCAGCATATCATTCCAAAAAGAGATCATGGCGCAAGTTGTTAATGAACCCGACCTGGCCGCGACCTACGGGATTCAACCGTATATGTTTGAGCCAGACTCTGAACCAGAGCTGGAAACGGAAGAGGAACAACAGTCAATTGAAGGACGTCTACATCAACATGTCTCTGAATGGTAAAGACAATTTTTTTGACTGAGACATACATTAACATCAGTAACGAGCTAAAACGTTTTTTTGCTATTTTCTCCCACATAAGTTTAGCTTTAATTTAATGTAGATTACATTAACAGAGATGTAGCCTAGTCTACTTTATTTTCAGCTTACAGTGGTTATAGAGATTAATGTTTGCTATAATGTGTTGTTTTTGCCTTTTTTGACGTTGTGGTTTTTTAGTTTTTTAATAAAAACACAGTCTTACCGTTTCAAATTCAGACAAGTCCCTGATTGTTGGAATGGCAGCTTTTTCCAAACGTAGCTTCGATGCCAACTTCGCCTGATATTGCCCCAAATTTGTAAAAGATTCTTTTGTGAAATGTTTAGCGCAGACACCTAACGTTGAGCAAGTTGAGATGGTTGTTGGAACAGCGTCATTAAAAATAAATTTCATCCACTTGTCCCTTGTAGTTTGGTCAGTTTTGGGTAAAGAAAAAACATTAGAATGTGGATTATGACAGTCAACCACAGAGCAACTCACGTGTGCACTACGTTTCTGCATCTTTCTTGACTGAATATGATGGGGAGAGGGGCAGGGCGGGCCTCCTCTGCGGTGTCCATATATGGTATATCCGGCCCCGTCTTGACGTCAAGTCGGGGGAGAAATTGAAATCTCGTATTTGAGTGCGCGTGCACGTTGGCTAGTTTAAGAACCCTGGGGTAAACAAACGCTTCACTTTTGAATATCGGCATCCCGGCCAATGTATAATCGTTAGTCAATCATAACATACATTGAGTCTCATGGAAAAGTGAAAATTGCACATTATGACTCCTTTAAATGCAAATTTTGTTATTGTTTTGGAGCACACTAGCTTACAGATAAAAAACGAAACCTTTGATTTCATGGGGATTTTAAAGTTAATGTGGAAGATGTTTTAATTTTTCTCATTGTTTCTCATTGGACGGTGATATCATTGGACGGATATAAATCAATTATTTGATTTAATTATTATATTTGCTCATTATTATATTCATAAAGTCAAATTGTTGGAAAATATGCCTGTTTAAACAATTTAAAACTGACATCAAAATGTTTTTCTATACACCCCTGACACGTATGTGTCATGTTTTAAATGTTTTATTAATCAAGAATTGATAGGTAAAATCAATTCAGTTTCTATGTAGTTAAAATCTGGCACACGATTATTGATATGTCTGTATGATAGGGTAAAAGACGCTCACTTGTCTCCCACAATGCCCAGGTTGATGGTCGGATAACCGTGCTCCTGAATGGTGGCCAGCAGCGTGGAGCGATTAGAGTCTCGGATCTTACCGGGGTGTAAATCGTCCTCTGGGTTCAGCAGCTGAAAAGACAGTTGCAACAAAGGCCCTTACACACCAAGCATGATAACTATAAAAATAGCTATTATAGTGTCCACAACAGCAGACGATGTCGTTCTGTTTATTATAAGTGTGCACTGCAGTTTTGTTATCTGCCGCTTTAAATGCTCGAACTCTTTAAAGCAGGATGGATACTGATTGGCTGTCATGGGCTGTGTCAGATATCGCCTCCTATACCCTAAAATGGGGAACTATTTGAGGGAACATCCATTTTTATTGGTGTCCGTAACTATAAGGGAACATTATCGAGTGCCCTCATTCAATCCCACAATGCACCGCAATAACGAGTGTAATATCGATGTACGCTCAACGTCTAGAGAATACCCACAATGCACTGTTAGGGTCATGTTGAGTCCATTTTCCAAACCGAATACAATCATACAGGTATAAATTCCTTTTTAATTGTTTATTAAAGGTTTGTACATAGTTTCCAAGACTGATTTCAAGATAAATCTTTTCATTACTACTGGAGCTGCCAGTTTGCAAAGTTTTGAATGATTATTAAAAAACAAGCACACACTACGCAAAATCGGCAGCCCTTCCGTCGCACTCCGTGTCAGAATTCACTCACTCGTTTTCATTCACTCTTTCAAGTGGTCTATATTAGTGGAGTAAATAACACTTTCCGAAAATAGACTTTTCCGAAATGCACTTTCTGTAAAGCTGCTTTGAGGCAATGTGTATTGTGAAAAGCGCTATACAAATAAATTTGAATTGAATTGAATTGAATTAAATAACCCAGCTATTTATTTTATCATTCATCAGTTGGAAAAAATTTGGAAAAATTGATTCCAAAGAAAACATTTACAAATCTTTTGTTCTGAATCAGTGGTTCGGAGCTTCTATCAAACTCACCAAGTCAAAAGATTTCAGCAAACGAGGCTTTAATATGTCATACTGTTTTGATCCTTGGTTTTGAAACATTTAAAAATTAGCTAGGTTTATTTTTAATTAATTAAATGCATTTAATACTTATGACTATATATTATCAAAAGAACAATGATACTTAATTGCCCATTTGATCTCATTGCTGACTAGAAGCAACAATGGAGATGTAAAGAGCAGTGTGTGTGTGTCCTGTCACCTCGTTCCCAGTAGACATCACAGCCACGACGGGAAACTTCTGCACCTCCACCTCCGTGACGCCCACTGTGGCCAGAAGCCCGATCTCAGACGGGCCCATGTGAGTTCCTTTGGACAACACACATTCGCCACGCTTGATGTCATGACCGATGGGCCTGCAGAAGATAACACACTCTGTCACACACACATGAAACACACACAGTCACGCTGAGAAACGCTCACAGATGCTCACCTGATGTCCTGACCTGGACGAGCCTGAACCAGAATCCGCACCTCCAGCTCTTCTGTGCCCTGAGGGATGAGTTTAGACGGGAACAGTGCTATTTTACTATATTTGAGATTAGGGGTGTCGCAATATACCAGTGTTGACGATAATCGTGATATTCAAAGCATGAAATATCGACATCGTGTTAATTTAGAGTGTGGCGATATACCGGTATCGGCGATAACCACGATGTTTAAAATGAATAGGACTGTTATGATAACATGACACGTAAATACTCCAGCTCGAGTACCTGGTTGACGTCTCAGCTGTATTGCACCCGCTGACACCTATCAAAGAAGACGCAGCCCGGGCCGCGCAGCTACTCTGAGGAGAACGTCGTCTGAGCGAGAGAGTGAAACACTCTGTCCACACCCGAAAAAAGTAAGCTCGCCTGAATGGGAGTTCTTCGGCTCAAAAGAAAACAGCACTTTAAAGGGGGTCGCGCGGCACACCGGATGAGAAGCGCAGGGCCACGTCTTTAAAATTCGAACACATATTCTCTTCATTTTCTCTTTTTCACACCGGTTGTGCCATTCGGCATCTCTCCGCGGCACCCAGCAACGGCTCTTGTTCAAAATCCTGCCGCGACACAGAGCGCCATTTACATAGTTTTATATAAAATTTATATTATATTTGTCGCAAATCATCGTAAATGACTTCACCCCGTACTGCAATGTACATTTAGTTTTACATTAATTTACAGAAATCAGCTGCTTGAATGAAAATTGCTGATGTTATCGGATTCTCAGGTGATATTCTCAATTCATTCAGTTAATGGATGCTCTGAGGTCAAGTGTTCAGCTCACAGACTCAGCAACTATTGTATTTAATTGTACAATCATAGCATAGTAGGCCTACAGACATTATCTTAATTTCATAATGTCCTTAAACATAAGAATACTGCTGGCAATAAACCGAGAAAGTGCGCGTCCGGCGTGCGATACATCGAGTTGTCCTACACGCGACGCGGCGCTGCAGAATGTGTAGCCACCAACCTTTTTACCCATCGCCGTGTCCATCACCCTGCGGATTACGCATTTTTACAGAGAATACATTGCGTTCATTTTATTAGTCATGGAATGGGAAGCGTGACATTAACCTGTTAACAGGGGGTTTCTGTGTTCATACATTTAATAAATGGTGATTATTAAGAACCATCTTATTTTTGTATTTGCACTTGTTTTTTTGTTTGTACCCTTATGTTTGTTGGGTAAAAAAGAAAAACTATATAAACAAAGTAAAAATTAATTTGACTGATAACTACGTCCCCCCCCCCCCCCCCCCAATAAATTCTATAGATATCGCGATATATCGATATCGTGAATTATTTTGGCCACAATAACCGTGGTGTGAAAAATCTAACATCGTGACAGCCCTATTTGAGATACTATGGGATAATGGTAACAGGGCCTAATGGTAACAGAGTTGGACTGGTGACCCAAAGGTTGCTGGTTCGATTCCAGTACCGGCAGGAATATGACTGAGGTGTCCTTGAGCAAGGCACCTAACCCCCAATCGCTCCCCGGGCGCCACTCAAGACTGCCCGCTGCTCCGGGTGTGTGTATCCACGTTTGCAGTGTGTGTGTCTTCACTACTCACTACTCTGCTCCTAATGTGTGTGCACTTACTTGGATGGGTTAAATGCAGAGGTCAAATTCCAAGTATGGGTTACCATACTTGGCCATCACGTGTCACTTTCACTTTCAGTATTATACTTATTCAAATTTGGAATTCGATTTTATTTGAATATTTTCCAATTTCATTTTAATTTCAGTTAAAGTTTTAGTAATTTGATATTTTTTTTATATACATAAAATAAATAAATAAATATATATATATGTCTATATAGTTATTGGGAATTTCAGATGACGTTTATTTTATTTCAAGTAACAAAAAGTTAATATAATAATAATAATAATAATAATAATAATATACTAATATAAAAATATAATAATAACCCAGGAAGATACAAAAAAACTCTTAAAGACATAATAAATAATTGACAGCCGAGGTAAATTATTGGTACACTGAAATATTTTCAGATTATTAGTGGATAACTATGTCTACTTGACAAATTAATTACCACAGACTTTTCGAATAATTTTGGAAGATTTTGTGTTGAAAATAAGTGTATTTAATTTCAGCAAATTTTGTGTAGATATTACATACACAAGTAGTACGGTTTCCACAAAAATATGAAGCAGCAAAACTTTTTTCAACATTGATAATAATCAGAAATGTTTCTTAAGCTGCATATTATACTGATTTCTGAAGGATCATGTGACACCGAAGACTGGAGTAATGATGCTGAAAATTTTGATTCGATCACAGGAATAAATTACATTTCACAATATATTCACATAGAAAACAGTTATTTAAAATTGTAATAATATTTCATTATTTTTTACAGTATTTTTGATCAAATTAATGCAGCCTTGGTGAGCAGAAGAGACTTCTTTCAAACATTAAAAAATCTAACCGACTCCAAACCTTGAATGGAAGTGTATATAAATAAATGAAAATGCTTAAACGATGTATTCATAGTTTATAAAAGAATCAAACAGCAGTAACTCACGTCTTCAGACTCTCTCAGGAGTTCAGTGTCTTCTACTTGAACCACAGCATCTGCTCCGCAGGGAATAGGAGCGCCTGTCGTCACCCGCATCACCTGACCCGGCATCACGGTGTGTGTGGGCTGGAAACACACGTTACAGCAGTTCATATCTGAAGGTGGATTTCTCAAATGGTATCTTACATTCGACACGTTTTCTCACCTGCTCTCCGGCCTGAGACTCGCCGATAATAAATCTGTCACCAGGACCATCAGCAGCTGTCAGGACAGAGACATATACTGTATATATAACACCATACACTCTTAGAAGAAAAGATCTATATGAAACCTTAAAGGAATAGTTCACTTTAAAATGAAAAGCCTGTCATCATTTATTGACCCTCAAGTTGTTTCAAATCTCTATGAATTTCTTTCTTCTGTTGAACACGAAAGATGATATTTCGAAGAATGTCGGTAACCAGACAGTTGACGGTAGCCATTTACTTCTATAGCATTTTTTTCCCTACTATGGGATCCATCAACTGTCTGGTTACTGACATTCTTCAAAATATCTTCCTTTGTATTCAGCAGAAGAAAAAAAATTCATACAGGTTTATTCATACAGTAAATGATGACAGAATTTTCATTTTGAAGTGAACTATTCCTTTAAGCCATTCAAGCGCACAAAGACACAAAAGAGAAGTAATTTCGGAAATTGAACACCAAATTACGTTCTCTTCCGCCTCTATTTGTGCTTGAAAGGACACATAAATGCAGAATAATGTTAAAATACCCTTCTCATCGAATATCCTCATAAACCCAGTGATATTTGGCTTACGTGAACGTAAACAATTGAAAAAGAAAATGGATGTGTATCATTATATTGGATCCGTGCATTAGCTCTTAAAGTGACAGTAGCCTAATATACCTGCTGCTATCTGTGTCATTAATGTTAATCAAATAACAAAATACAAAAAGAAAATCCCTTTTGTAGTTTTAACAAAGATTAATTACACAATTTATACAGTTGTAAGATTTGATTTTCCTGCTAAGACAAAAGCTGAGATAAAACTCACCCTGTAATAAAGCAATAAAACGCACCCTGGAGAGAAGACCTTAAAGAAAGAGCACAGGACATAGTCTTGTCCAAACTTTTCTCCTTCCTTATCTGTGCACCCCCTCTCCCTCCTTCCTTTCCCCCTGATTCAAGTCACTAAAAGTTCACTAAAGCCCTATTCGCATAGGATTAGTATTATCTGGGGACCTCGTGTGAATTAGAAATTACCCCCCACATCTGGATTTCGTGTGGCGCATTCGCACGGGATAAGCGTATAGTAAAGCAAATTGTATAGTTGTATGGTGTCTAGCGTTATGACCCAGCACCCAAATACTATCAAAACACTCCCACGCAGCCTCCATTCATCGCGAAAGATGGATAAAAAAGCGCACTGGAAACAAAAACCTTGAAAAAACTATATACGACCCCGCCAAATCACAGCGATGCCGATTCACACGGGACTGATATTATCACAGGACCTCGGTGTTTGGAGAAATATGGTAGGTCATTTGCGGGGGAATTTTTACTTTACAAATTACAGACATGGCCGATTCGCACGGGATTAAGATCACAGACAACCTCCACAATTATTACAAATGACTAGAGGTCACCAGGTAATACTTATCCCGAGCGAATAGGGCTTAAGAAGATCGACATACAACATATTATGTATCTTTTGAATCAATTGTTGTTTCCCTTTTATGTTTGGTATCATTTTAAATGTCTTAGTGCGATTGGTAAACTGGTCTTAATTTCATTGTAGTCAATGGACACAAGAAAGATTGAACACTTAGAAGAATCCTATTCTTTGATATTGTGCATGTGGACAATGTTTGTGTTGTTTTTGTTGGATTTGTTGGATTATGTGTCAATATGCCTGTACTGTACAACAAATTGCCTCTCGGGGACATTAAAGTTTTCTAAGTCTAAGTCTAAGCGATACCGGGGTCCTTTAATGAACGAATAATTGAAAGTATGGGACACTCAGAATAATCAAAGATCTAAATTAAGTCATAATCAATATTTATGATTATTTTCTATTAAGAAACACAATCTAAATTCGATAATCGTTTGAAATTGGAGTCAGATTAAGTAATATTGAAACTAAATTCTAATAAATTAGGTGAACTTATCTGGAGCGTTGAAAAAACATTGTTGGGCTGATGGGTGGCCTTTACACAGTGAAGTCTACGCAATGTTATTTTACATATGATTATTGAAATTCTGTACCTGAATACTGTTAGACTTACCAGAAAAACATTTCATTTGTATCTCATTTCATTAATCTAATGCTTGTAATTTGTTTAATATTTTCTATGCAGTTTCACTCTCCAACTTCAAGTCATCTGTTGAAACAGTTTCCATATCGCAATATATAATAACAGAAAAACTAAATATATCAATGTCAGTTTTTTCCAGTATCGTGCAGCCCTTAATAAACATGCACAATAAGACCAGGAATGGGTATAAAGAAACTAAATGTGGTCAGTATTGATTTTACAGTGGAATATGATATTAATGCTGCAAAGAGCCAGAAAGCAGCCATAACGTGTCGTACCTCGAGTTCAACCCAACAGACAAATGTGTTTATAGACCGTCAGTAACTTCCCTCATGAGCTCATAAATATGCAATTAACGCAAAAAAGTTCTCGTTAAGACATATATAAGAGGGAAAATCCCACGCAGCACAAAGTCCATGAGAAATGAATGAAGCATTTGACATTCTTCTAGTAGACGTCTCTAGTAGACGTGAGTAATGCTTTCGATATGCAGTCCTGACGCGAGCACTAGAGCGCGAGTTAACCAGGACTGTCAGACTATCATGTGTCATCTCACCTCTTACAGCGTAGCCATCTTTAACAGAGGCGGGGAATGGAGGCAGGTTGTCTTTGGCATAAACGTCCTGAGCTAGAACTCGACCCATGCCGTCTACAAGAACAACACAGAGAGGAAGATTAAGTGTGTGTATCTGCAAATAATATGCATGCATAACAGGTCTTTTAAAGGGGTCATATAATGCCATTTTTTTACAAGTTAACATGAATCTTTAGGGTGTAAATGAAAACTTTGATGAGCTTTGCTCACTCCGCCCCTCTGTTCTGTGGGGCGTTTTGACACCACGCACGTGCAGTCTTCCCTTGACAACAGTTGAGGGTATATTTTGGAGAAAGAATGTCAGCGGGAGTCTCTGAGGACACATCTGTGCAACCGTATCAATTTGAACCGGAGTCGGACCCGGAACAAGATGACGGCCCCGAAGAATTTAGACAATTAAGGCTCGAACAGGACGTTTCTGAATGGTTGGTTAACGTAATGTCACGTAACGTACACCTGCGTACACAGTTTTTAATAACACATTAACCATAACCGTTGTTCATTATAAACGTGGGATTATGAATTATATTGAGAACGTTGTAACGTTACATAGAAAACATGCCGTAATAAACCCTGAGTGTAAACATTAGCCGCATTCATCGTGAAGCGTGCAAGCGATTTGCAAAGATTAATATTTAAAGGCTAATAAAACATACACTCACTTCTTCAGGAGGTGCAGCAGGAACACGAATAGTTGGTACCGATTCTGTTTTCAGGAGCAGCTTCTTAGCAAAACCAGCTTTATACTGACCCTTGTTTAAAAAGCAGTCTGGTGAGAAATGATTAGCGCAAACATGAATGCATTTACGTTTATGGTGGGGAATATTCCCTTCAAAAATAAAACTCAGCTACAGCGTCTTCAGCGGTTCGAGTTTAGGAACATCAAAATGATTTCTGTGTTTGTTATTGCACCCAAGAACAGAACAACACAATCGCTTAGACGCCATTCTGCTCCAGCGTATCAACAATGGCGGACTACGATGACAGCTCGCTCAGGGCGGGTCTGTGTTAAAACGCTGCTGTCAATTATCAACCGTGGGAGGGGCGTCCGATCTAGTGACGTCACAAGATCGAACGGCTCAATTTGAGGCAGGGGAGATTAAAACAAAAACACTGGATGGATTTTTATCATTATATGATGGTTGTGTACAGGCACTGCCAACACACATTTCAGTACAATCAACTTGTAAAAGTGCATGTACCATTATATGACCCCTTACATTTAGATTGTAGATTTTAGATGCTGGCTTCTCTTGATTTCTATTTTGTCCCATTATGTTAATTTGTTCACAGATAGAAACAAATTTCGCACCAGACTTTATGCCGTCAAAAGTCTGTCTTGTGATACTAATCGACCAGATGGAAACACGAAATTAGAGAGATAATGAAATTAGCTCAGCAATGCAGGAAAATCATTTATCCTGCATGGGAAAACTGTCAATTATTCATTTTTACGTCCTTCTAACATAATATTTGATTGCAGAATCAAATACACAATTAACCAATCAGTTTTTCAGAGAGCCAAATAGCTTTCATAAAAATACCATCAAATGTAAAGTGTCACGCAGGGAATTGTGGGAATATCAGTTTGTTATTTTAATCTAAATTTTAAGATGACTTTATTTTTACTTCCAAAGTCTGCACGTTTAACAGCATTTTACTGTAAAATTACTTAAAATATATCTATTATAGTTTTTCCACCATATATAGTAAGGGAACTTGCTGTTAACCAATTAAATGGTTTTTACTTGTAGCATTTTTACAGTTAAAGTTTCTAGTGTTGTTGTTTTTTTTTTTTTTAAGTGTAGCAACTAATCTCTCTCTAAACGCTTTGTGAAGAGATCTGAACTGAGACCATCTCAGGACACGGTATAATATATTATAATATAATATAATGTAATGTAATGTAATATATTATAATATAATATCATATAACACACACACACACACACACACACACACACACACACACACACACACACACACACACACACACACACACACACACACACACACACACACACACACACACACACACACACACACATGGTTTGAAGATTAGATGATCAGATGATTCATCAGATTACAGAAGGATCAATATCACAGCAGATTAACACACACTGATATGATATACGTCACATACTGTAAGATTCACATTCAACAGCTAAATAACATGTTTAAAAAAAATCACGAAAAAAGTGATCAGAGAAAAAAAGATTACTCACAAAAGATACTTTGGTGCACCTTGGTAAAGTGACCAGATAGTATAACACCATGGAGGTGCTTTTTGGTATATTTGTTTTTGTTAGGATAAATACATAAATCCATCTCAACAACCCGAGCTGATGGTCTGAAACACTGGTGTGTGTGTGTGTGTGTGTGTGTACCTCTGTAGTTAATAATCTCAGTGCCCAGAACTGCGGTCATCTCCAGCACAGTGATGAAGGCTTTATCCATAGAGGTGAGAGGAAATGGAGACATACGGTGTCTCCGAGCCACTTTGGTGATGTCCACCGCACTATGACCTACAAATACACACGCAATCCTAAACACGTCGTACTGTATATACACAAATAATGCTCAACTGATGGGGGTTTCTAGTGTCTGATGCTGATATCTAGATAAAGAGGGTGTACTGATGCAGAAATTAGAATAAATAACACAAAGAAAACACTGAAAATGTGTGAAAATGTTTCTTTTACATACTATTTACAGTGTCTATTTAATCTAATCTATTTAATCTATCTAAATGCAAATAGCCTGTCATTTTTAATAAATATAATTATAAACACTGAATATGATATTATTATTGTATACTGTTTTATAATGTAGGCCTACACTGAAAAAAATGAGGTGTTTTAGATTATTTTAGATTTTAGATTATCTCTTGTTTTCTGTTTAGTCCCAGTATTATCATTTGTTCACGCATAAAGAAAAAACTATGCACCAGACATTATACTTTCAGAAGTCTGTCTTGTGATGCTAATCGAGCAAATTAACTGCTGATACAAAACATTGGCATATTTATCAGGCTAGACGACTAAAACACTGGAAAAAGTAATGGAAAAGCAGGCTTTAACTGCAAAATACTTTTTTTAGTATTTTAAAATCACATGCAGAAGAAACACAAGATAATTTTAGACCTACTTGCTCGTAAGATATTTTCTTTGCTGCTGCATCGTGACTGCACCTGAAGAAAGAAAAGAAGGAAAGAAAGACAGGAAAAAAGTTAATATTTCAATTATTAGTGTTTTCATGGAGCTTTTATGAGATGTTTGCTATAAAACCCCAGAAAACTGTATAAGTAATGGCATGGTGCTGTCAAATTATTATGAAACTTGGAGACAGACATGGAGCTGAGAATTCTGGGATGTAATGAGGAGAAACAGACGGAGCAACATCACTGTTTAAATGTTTGGGGTCGGTAAGATGTTTTTGAAAGAAGTCTCTTCTGCTCACCATGGCTGCATTAATTTGATAAAAAATGCAGGAATTTTCTATGGTAATATTTAGTAAAAATTTAATTTATTCCTGTAATCAAAGCTGAATTTTCAGCATCATTACTCCAGTCCTTCAGTGTCACATGATCCTTCGGAAATCATTCTAATATGATGATTTGCTGCTCATGAAACATTTCTGATTATTATCAATGTTGAAAATGTTTTTTTTTGTGGAAACTCAGGATTCCGAATAGAATTCCGAACATTGATGATTTAATGAATTATAAAGTTCAAACAGCATATATTTATGATTGTTTGTAACATTATAAAATCTTTACTGCCCCTTTTGATCAATTTAATGCATCCTTGCTGAATAAAAATATGTCTTTAAAAAAAAAAGAAACCTTACTGACCCCAAACCTTTAAAAGGCAGTGAGATTCAGAAGAAATATTAGAGATCGTATCAGAGACGTAATAACATACAACTTCATCTGATTTTAAAAAGACTGAATCTACCCTATTCCCATGATAAAAATCTGTAAATTCCATATGGAACCTTAAAAGTTTCTTTCAGGCACTTCATATAAAGAACCTTTCAGTGGTTCCCATCATGGGATCGTTTAATGAATTTAGTTTGAATTAATTCATTTTGGTTTAATTTTAATAAAATTTTAAACATTAAACATAATTCATCACAGGAGAAAAATGGAAATAAATCAAACTTTAAAAGTATTATGCAAACATTTAAGACCTTTTTGGCATAAAGGGCTCTTTATAATCGAGTCAAGAACCCTAGGGTTCTATATAGAACCCCACTGATGCGTCTTATTTCCTTTCTCCTTTCATTCACAGTTTCTTCTCTTTTAAAAACACCGTCCTCTCTGTAACCTCAACATGCTCTTCTGGACTGAAGTGATAGTTCCGGGAGTTTGCGATGACTGTACTTGTGAAAACCACCCTATAATCAGTGTCAGGAAAGATCTCATAGACTGTCTAGTGCTCTACAGCGAGAAAGAGAGAGGATGATAGAGTCAAATGTTCCCGAAGAACTGCTGCTGCTGCCCGAGTAGTGAAGAAGGACTGAAGAACCGAAGGAGGAGAGAAAGATTACGAAAGCGTGAGACCCAGAACGCCACACAGCTCATGAAACATGTGAGAGAGACACACAGAACAGCTGAAAGAGCGAAACGCAGAGATCAGCACGGGGATAATAAATCAAACAAGATGATGATGTCAGCAAAACTCACAAAACACTATAGCATCTGAAAGAAAGTGAACAAACAAGCAGAAATGTTCAGGGATTCCAGTAATCTGACTCACTGTTTGTGGCTGTGCATTATGGAGGTTCAGTAATAGGCACTTTTCAGGCTAAAAGCACCATTTTATGATACTAACATGGTGGTATTTCATGCTATATTAACTTTTATGGTACATTTTTACTATAAGGTCTCAGTTGTTAATCTTTGTTAATGTTAGTTAATAAAAATCAACTGTTAGTTCATGTTGACATTGATTTTAATAATATATTAATAAATGCTGAAATTAAGATTAATACATGCTGTAGAAGTATTTTTCATTGTTAGTTCATGTTAACTAATGTAGTAAAACCCATATTGTAAAGCGTAATTATATTCAAAATATACAAAAAGAAAAGCAATATAAGATTAGGAAATGCTAAAAGAAAGACACAAAGAAGTGGAGAGCAAAAAAAAGAAAAAAAAAGAAAAGAAGGCAAAGAGAGAGAGTTTGTTGATGGTTCTGGGATAGTTACTCGAGAACTGAAGGTCCTATGGCCTCGGCGATCGTCTTTAAGCACCTCCAACCTACACTGGAGCTTACGGAGATAAAGTCATCAGTCCATCAGTTACAAGCAACACAAGAAACAATCCCACTGAAAACTGTCAGCGGCATCAGGCAACTCAAAGATACACACACACACACAGAAGACACAATTAAAGGGGTCGTATGATGCTATTTTAAAAGTTCATTATTTTGATTACTGGGTGTAGTAGTCTAGAATAGGTTAACATGTTTAATATTCACATATTGTACATTATTGCAGCTCCCAGTCAGGGCTCTTTTTCCCCAAAGCATTGTTAGCAAACTATGGTCGCAAGTTTTGACGTTATCAGCATAGTTCAATGAGTCTGTGTTTCCCGAAACTGTAGTTCCAACAAACATTCACAATCAGCATCACAAAGTGTGTGTTTGGAACGACAGCGTCGACCTGTGGTTAGAAGGAGAGTTTCTTGTTTGCATGACATGTGGACTCAATAAATCCTTATCTTGAGCAAAATAAGCAAGCTGACATTCAGTACTATCTGCATCTTTTATTTAGAATACATACAAATGTTATTTACGTCTTTTAGTTTGTCAAGAGATTTAAAGCGTTGTTTTTGAAGAGTGCGCATGTGTGAACGTGCTCTAGTACATAAGAACTGGGCTATGATTGATTCTGGAAATAAAGCAAAAAATGAGAAATAATCCCATAGATAAAATGTCTGTAAATTATAGCAAAACATAGCAATTAATTAAATCTCAAACAGATTAATTAAAAGAAGTTTTAACTCCATTAACCAACGTGATTGAACGACCAATTTGCGACAGTATGGTTGCGGGAAACAGTCGTGACTATGAACTTGATTTCATCAATGATGCATCGTACTATGGTAGTTAAGCAGCGTGTAACACTGTTTGTCTGATTTCTACAAAGCCCCTCCTTCTGTAAAGCTCAGAGTGCTCTGATTGGCCAGCTGACATAGTGCGTTGTGATTGGCCGAACACCACAAGCGTGTGTCTGAAATATAACACCCCATACAATAATCCTTAGCTTCAGCTTCCAAGGCTTCAGCAATTGTAAACACAAAGTTAATAGTAATAATAATGTTGTCCTTTTACCGTATCAGTTTGAGCCCAAGTCGGATTCTAAAAATGCAGACGATTACGCCGATCGATCGGAACAAACTTTACAAACACGTCTTTCTCTGTTAGATGGAATCAATTTATATTGTAGGAGACTAGGAGCTTTGTAACTTTGCAAATCTCATATATGCACAAAAAGATACATTATACACTGAAGGAAAATATTTAAAAGCATCATATGACCCCTTTTTCTTTCAGGTGTCTGAAGAACTAAAAAGGATGCTAATGAACATTTCATATAGATTACATTTAAATCGCAACAAATAATATATGTTAAACACACACAGGCACATAAGCTTTAGGGAACTATATAGCCAGTCATACAAAAACACACTTTAAAGTCAACATCAAATGTAATGCAACACCCATTTTAATTATTGCAATGTATTTCTGATACACTTAAAAAAACAAAAAAACGGTAAAAGCAATGGGATATCAGTTAATTAACTATTCCCTCATAAAATATTG
This sequence comes from Siphateles boraxobius, assembly GCF_051911475.1. Taxonomy (NCBI): domain Eukaryota; kingdom Metazoa; phylum Chordata; class Actinopteri; order Cypriniformes; family Leuciscidae; genus Siphateles; species Siphateles boraxobius. The sequence goes on along the minus strand of NW_027509208.1, from coordinate 40,813,037 downwards.
TAGATGTGGCTAATTAATACCTAAGTTGTAAAGACATTTACAAGAAATAAGAAACATATATATACAGGTGCTGGTTATATAATTAGAATATCATCAAAAAGTTGATTTGTTTCAGTAATTCCATTCAAAAAGTGAAATTTGGATATTATATTCATTCATTACACACAGACTGATATATTTCAAGTGTTCATTCCTTTTAATTTTGATGATTATTACTTACAACTAATGAAAACCCAAAAATCAGTATCACAGAAAATTAGAATATTGTGAAAAGGTTCAATATTGAACACACCTGGTGCCACACTCTAATCAGCTAATTTACATTTACATTTATTCATTTAGCTGACGCTTTTATCCAAAGCGACTTACAATTGCTATATATGTCAGAGGTCGCACGCCTCTGGAGCAACTAGGGGTTAAGTGTCTTGCTCAGGGACACATTGGTGTCTCACAGTGGATTCGAACCCGGGTCTCTCACACCAGAGGCATGTGTCTTATCCACTGCGCCATCACCACCCCCTTTATTAACTCAAAACACCTGCAAAGGCCTTTAAATAGTCTCTCAGTCTAGTTCTGTAGGCTACACAATCATGGGGAAGACTGCTGACTTGACAGCTGTCCAAAAGACAACCATTGACATCTTGCACAAGGAGGGCAAGACACAAAAGGTCATTGCTAAAGAGGCTGGCTGTTCACAGAGCTCTGTGTCCAAGCACATTATTAGAGAGGCGAAGGGAAGGAAAAGATGTGGTAGAAAAACATGTACAAGCAATAGGGATAACCGCACCCTGGATAGGATTGTGAAACAAAACCCATTCAAAAATGTAGGGGAGATTCACAAAGAGTGGACTGCAGCTGGAGTCAGCGCTTCAAGAACCACCACGCACAGACGTATGCAAGACATGGGTTTCAGCTGTCGCATTCCTTGTGTCAAGCCACTCTTGAACAAGACACAGCGTCAGAAGCGTCTCGCCTGGGCTAAAGACAAAAAGGACTGGACTGCTGCTGAGTGGTCCAAAGTTATGTTCTCTGATGAAAGTAAATTTTGCACACAGTGCCAAAGCTTCCAGTACCTGGTTTAAGGACCATGGTCTCCCTGTTCTTAATTGGCCAGCAAAGTCGCCTGACCTTAACCCTGTAGAAAATCTATGGGGTATTGTGAAGAGGAAGATGTGATACGCCAGACCCAACAATGCAGAAGAGTTGAAGGCCACTATCAGAGCAACCTGGGCTCTCATTACACCTGAGCAGTGCCATAGACTGATCGACTCCATGCCACGCCGCATTGCTGCAGTAATTCAGGCAAAATGAGCCCCAACTAAGTATTGAGTGCTGTACATGCGCATACATTTCATTTTCATACTTTTCAGTTGGCAAACATTTCTAAAAATCCTTTTTTTGTATGGGTCTAAAGTAATATTCTAATTTTCGGAGATACTGAATTTGGGATTTTCATTAGTTGTCAGTTTTAATCATCACAATTAAATGAAATAAACATTTGAAATATATCAGTCTGTGTGCAATGAATGAATATAATATCCAAATTTCACTTTTTTTTATGGAATTACTGAAATAAATAAACTTTTTGATGATATTCTAATTATATGACCAGCACCTGTATTTCTTTGTGATGTCACATCTGATAAATAATCTTTCAGCTAATGTTTTTTTTTAATTATTATTATCAAATGATCAGTATTGTGATTCTGAGCAGAAAAAAAGAGCTTTTGAAACAAGTGTTTAAAACCATATATTTTTTTCTATCACATTAAATTTACGATCTTATTCTTGGTAATTTTATGACTTTAAATGTTTTCTCTAGGAAATAATTGTGTCTGATCTGACACCAGCTTTGGTGAATGGAAGTGGCGTGAATACAGATATTCACAAAAAAGAAACATGATAAGTCTTTTAATTTTTGTTAAAAACACTCTTAAAAATTAAGGTCCTTATTGGGATCGATGATTCCATGAAGAACCTTTAACATCCATGAAACTTTTCCATTCCACAAAAGGTTCTTTATAGTGGAAAAGGTTTTTTAGATTATTAAAATGTTCTTTACACTAAGAAAAAAAGAGTTTCTATTAGGAACTGTTCTTTAATTTAACTGTTCTCCAAAGATTGTTCTTCAATGGCAAAACCACCCTTTTGGAAGCTTGATTTTTAAGAGTATATAAAACTCGTGCGTGTGTGTGTGGGTTAGTTAGTATTAGTGATGGTATTAGATATCTTGCTGATGTCAGTTAGAAGACCAAACCATATGATGGAGCTTGTACTACGACTTAATTTAGACAGTGACGGGGTTGAAGCAGGAAAGGAGCTCTTGTCATTTTTACAATCTGCACTAACTGTGAAGCTGAACTCAACACACTCCTGAAGTGCATCATAGGAAACACACACACACACACACACACACACACACACACACACACACACACACACACACACACACACACACACACACACACACACACACACACACACACACACACACACACACACACACACACACACACACACACACACACACATCAGACCTAAACTATGACATTTAAACTCTATAATGGAATAATTCTGGATAAATTGAGAATCACATTTGTTTTTGTTTAAAACAGAGGTTGTGATTCTCCCAGGATTCTGAACAGACAACTGAACAAAATCACGCAATTTACTAGAGGTTTTTACAAAATGTTAATTGCTGCAGTCTATTTAAAATGTTTAATTAATCTGAATTATTTAAACTCGGTTTGAGTGAATGATTCAAAGATTCACTTATAAATACTTAATTTTTTTCATTCCTGGAGGAATTAGCATTTTTGAACGAATCTCATAAATTAATGATTCAATGAAAAAAAATTAACTGTCACTTGTCGCCACCTACTGATGTAAAGATGTAATTGATGCCATTTTTATTTGAAGCGTCATGTTAATTTCAAAAGTTTATTTACTTTATTTCGATCACTACAGTAGACATCAGTGTTTATTTCCGGACTATAAACTTTTATTCCAGTACTTGTGTCATAATTTGAATTATTGTAACAGAAATAATGATACTGTGACTGTTTGTGAAGCAGTTTCATTCCTATATATGACAATTGTTCTCTCTGGATCAGAACACAGATCTTCGCTGTGATCACACTTGACAAAGGTTTAATAGACAGAGTCGAATCGTTGTCATTTAGGAATAAGATCACATGGGTGTTTGAATTGGGATTGTGATCTTTGAACGATTAATCGTGCAGCTCTAATTGGAATTGATATGCATTGCCTATGTACTGTCTAAAACCAGTCACTTCCGGTTCTATTTCATTAACCATTCTGCCTTAAAAGGCTGCTGTCTATCTAGGCAAGTCACTAGGTTGAAGAACACAACTAACGAGTTTTGGAAAGCAGAACAGGGATATTTTCTGTACTGAGGTTTTACAGGGACGTTATTGATACCGGCCATTTTAAGTGTAGCTTAAGAGGATCTTTCCGCTGCATTATTCTCAATGTTTTGAGGGAAGTTACACAACAAGTTTGACTAATACAATGCTATGCACACACACATAAACATATTCATTAAAGTCTCTCCAACACACACACACACACTGCCGCAAACACACTGTTAGATCCTCGACACAAACGTCATCACACATGAGTAAAACAAAAAGAGAACAAATGGCACTGAATGAGTGTGTCAGAGCAATATCATTTTGGTTGTTTTAATTAAGTCACTTATTCACTTGATTAAAGTGTCAGCTAAAAGATCATATAAAAGTGAAAATATTCATGCTATAAAATAGCATATGGCCATGCTCTGTGCAAAAAAGGATTCTTTTTATCTTAACACAAAAATACTATTGTTTCTACAGTAAAATCATGCTGAATCATGCATACTAAATCTCCTTTAAACATAATAATACAGTGACTTTAATGGCAAAATCTTCTATTGCTCAGCAAAACTTTGGTGTAGGATTTCATTTGAAACTCAGAAGTTGCAAGTCAATTTCGCAAATAATTACAAAGAAACGGCAAGTAACGCATTGAATTAAGCATGACATTTTGAAGTAGAAAAGACTGCCATAAAAAACTCATTGCACTGCACTTGCTTCTATTTTCTATTTGTAAAAGATTAGTTGCACATTAACTGTAGTAACTGGTATTTTGGAGGAGACTGTGTTGTGATGGTAAATAATGGTGCGTATATATATATATATATATGCTTAAAGGAACATTGCTAACTTATGATGTCCTTTTTAGTTGTGTTTTATCAATATATATATATATATATATATATAAATACTATTTTATTTGTATATATTTAAAGCTGAGCTTTTTTTTAATGATATCCACAATACAATCGGACAAAAAAGTGTTTATACATCCGAATTTTTGTTTTTAATAATCATTTAATAAAATCAATGTGTTACAGGACCATGACTATCAGTATTCGAACAGCTAATAAAAATGTATAAATATTTTTTATGAATTTAAATGTACAATAATTACTAAATAACTGTGTACTAAATAACAAACCATCTCAGTCCAGACTAAAAATAATGGCGTCGAATCTGTGTAACAAGCAGTCGACTGATACAGCTAAATATTTTAACCCACTGAAAACTGTTGTGCTATTTTCATAAACAATGGTGAATCTGTTATCGTAGCTGATTTATGTACAAAACAACACTGGTTTAGGAGTTACTTTGAAAAAATTGCAAAGAAATAACAATTTTGAAGTAGAAAAACTGAAATATTAAAACGTACTCAAATAATCTTTGTTATATTTTTAACCTCAAAAAAGCATTTTTTAGAGTCTATTTCAAGACGTATACTTTATGAGCCGTGTAAATTTGTCTCGCTATGATTAAAGATGAGCTCTTTACCTGGTCCAAGGTAGAGTACCTTGACTTGAGTGTGATGACCTCATCCAGGTGTGCTCTGAACTCTCGTCGTGACGCCTGGAGGAAGCCACAGGATAGTCACTCACCCTAAACACACACACACTCCTATCTTTCCCCCACACGCACGCACACACACACACACAAACCTCTCCATATCCAACAGGCACAGATACAGAATCAATCCGCATTCTATCAAACACATTTATGAGCATGCTCTGCCACAAACACTGACACAAACACACTCACAGATACACTAACTCTCTCCAACAAGACGCACAGTAATAAAAACACACTGCAATGATGTGCACCGCTGCAATGGAAAACATGAGCAGCTGAACGGAATGAAAACTCACCCCTGTTAAAAACAACTCAATTGATCTAATGCTGTAAATTGTGAGTGATAAATAGGAACAAACCAACAGAATAGAAATCGTGGAGCAGGAAACATCACTCGCATGGTCAGTGACACTCGCATCAAGCTTCTCAAAGAAAGCAAACTAGTTTGACAAGCTGTTCAGATTGAACCTATGCTAACCATTTCAGCGGTCAGCTACATTACGAGCAACTAACAAAAATTAGTCAGTGAACTAACTGCATTGCATGATATTTATCTCTCTCTAAAACAATATTGGCAAAGACCTTTTCATTTTTTTAAATAAAAAATAAAATGAATTTGTTACTGGAAAAAGACAACATTTAAAATAGCTGAGCTGCTGTCACATTAGTAAAAATGAATAAAAATGTATAAAAATACCTACAAAAAAACCCTATTTTTTTTTCTTTTTTTTTTGTAAAACATGAAAGTTTTACTTACTCCCAAAAGTTCAGATACAAATACATTGGATAAATCAACTGGATAAGTAAATTAAGTTTACTTAACTAAAATAAAAAGGTTTTTTTACGATGTCTATGAAAGCTTGTTTTCGGCACAGAAAAAAAAGAAGAAAAATAAGAAGGTAATTGACAGTATTTATCTAACAATTCGGACTTTTTTTATATAACCTTGCAATTGTGAGAAAAAAAGATAAAATGTCACAATTACATTTTTTTTTATTCCGTGGCAGAAACAAGCTTCCATAGATATCTGCACTACAATCAGTCCGATAAAAAAATTGCCATTACATTTTTTGCTTGTTTTTAATAACATTTAAACATTTTTAACAGCTGAGCTACTGTCATGCTTATAAAAATGTATGAATAGCTACTTCTATTTTTTTAATAACCAGAATACAATTTGACAAAAAAAGTAATGTTGCCATTACTTTTTTTAATAATAATAATAAAAAAAATCCATTTGTTACTGGAAACACATTACAATTATAAATATTTAAATCCTGTCACACTAATAACATTTTACAAAAATGTATAAATAATGTACTGATTACTAAACTAAATATATTAAAAAAATCTCAATGTAGTATATAATATATAAGCTGTACAGTGTAATATATAAGCTTGTAATTTACAGTATATGGATAGAACATCGAATAAAACGTATTTTAAAAAACTATTAAAAAATTCTTTAGATCAATCATAGTGAAAAAAGTTCCCAATATGTCTAAAATACAGCTGAAAGAGAAATGATAAGCGGCTCGTTTAGAGTATATTGTGTGTTTTACGTAGGTAACGACTAGTTGTCGATTGATACAGGTTTTTCACTTGTAGATACCGAAAATCTAGGCCGATTTATTGTCGATATATAAATAATATAGTGAAGTGTTTGCAAATACAATGTACTTCACATTGCCATAGAGATTAACCTTTGTTTTATTTATGATTATCTCAAAATGGCCAACCATCATCCTAAATTATTAATTGGCTTCTGTCACTAGTAACAATATCCCCTTGGCCATACATTCCCTAAAGCGTTTCATGGATGAGGAAAATATAACATTAAAAGTACATTAAAAGAAAAAAGTAAAAGAAAAAATGATGGATAAACCAATGTCAAAAACACTTAAAACAACAACAACAACAAAAAATCTCCACGACAAACATCTAAATTTGTCATAAAAATGACAGCAAGTCATTTCTTCTCTGTTCCACTTGAGATAAAAGCATGCATGACAAGACAGGAAGGGATTCAAGCAACATTCATCATGGGCAGGACGAAACGTGTCACATGACAACATGTGGAGGTGGAGGAGAGCTGTTGCTGATCTGGCCCGAGATGCATGCAGGAATACCTCAGCAATGCTTAGGGTGGATGAAGAGGAGGGGAGCCGCGCCTGGGTGCCATGAGAAGGGGAAAAGAGAAGACAATTAAATATAAGAGCCAGCAAAGCCAAGCTGAGACAGACACTGCGCCCCCTGCTGGCCCGGAGGACTGCAAGCCAAAGCAGCTGGGAACAGAAGACATTTAAAAAGAGCAGATGTGGAGATAAAGACCAGTAACTACGCAAACACAGCGTTTACACTTGCGTATTTGCATAGAGCATGTTTCGGGCAGGACACTGCTTCTGATCTGGGATTTGCACTTGACGTTTTTGAATGCAAGTTCATCCGGGTTTCTTTTGCAATCATTCGTGATCCCATTTTTATGTTGGCTTGCGGGGATAAAAATGTGGTCACATTAAATCCAATTTATATTGGATTTACAACACATACGGACAAGCACACACGCAAACACGGCAAAGATGAAAAGATGGGTGAAGCGTTTAACACATTGCTTGCTATGCCACTAAAACACGCAAACTATAACCCAAACTACCATGATCCTGTTACTGAAGAACACATTTCTAAAAAACAACAACACTGATGTCAATGTAAGTAAAGATTTATGGAAAAATTACAGGGATACAGGGTTGAACAACATGAGGGAGAGTAAATACTGACAGAATTTTCCATTTTCAGTTGTTGTTTTTTTAAATAAATAAATACTTGAATTCAAAAAGGATGCATTAAATGCAACAAAAGTGACAGTAAAGACATTTATGTTACAAAAGATTTAAAATTAGTACTGTTCATTTAAACTTTTTTTCATCAAAGAATCCTGAAAAAAATGTAGCACGGTTTCTGCAAAAATGAAGCAGCACAACTGTTTTCAATATTGATAATATTATTAAGAAATGTTCCTTGAGCAGGAAATCAGCATTTTAGAATGATTTCTGAAGGATCATGTGACACTGAAGACTGCAGCTAGTGGTTGAAAGTTGCCTGTGGTAATAGAGATTTTTAGATGAATGCCGATGCTTTTTAGGTCCGGAAGAATCTGCGATATATGAACCAGTTTGTTTGCTGGCTTCTATGGCTGCAATAAGCAGTGTTTTCCTCCACCGAATACAGTCAATCTTCCATCTCAAAAACAAAAATATGTGAACAAGATGCATATTTTGGGCACTTGTGATCCATAAAAACAGCGGAATGTTCTAAAACGCTTAACGTGAGAAACACTTGCACCAATAAGGACTAAATTAAGCAAAGTTTAACACTGATCAAGCCTCCATTTACGATTAATTTTCTCCACCATGATGGATTCACCAATTAAACAGCAACAATGTTCATATTCCATTTCCTTTTTTATTGACCACCTGAAACTCTCTCTCTGACAATAGCAGCTCTTGCTGATAAAGAAAATAAACTTGTAAAATGTCAACTGTCTGTATAAACTGCTACGCAGAAAGACCATAAAAAAAAATCAAACCTTTTTAATTTTTACTATATTCAGACAACACCAGAAAATGAATGCAACTCGTTTTCTTTATTATGGTTTTCATTGGAAAAAACGAGAAACCTTGTGTTGCATTTAGTGTTCATCTGCATGAACGTTGTTTTTTATGAATTGCGGCGATCCATTTGCTTCGCTTCTCTGTAGCTTTTCAAGATCTGTAAAAATATACCTCAGATTTTTTGCCATATATATATATATATATATATATATATACAGTCAGTATCAAAGCTCTTTCCCATTTTAGATGTGTTTTGTGTGTTTTTCGCGGCATTCACGCTTAAAACCGGTGTGACATCACACGCATACTCCATGGCAGTGGGCGGGATCGCAGACCAAAACATTTTAAAATAGAATAACTGGCTGTCGCATAGTTTTTCAGTGTAACAAGTATGTGAACTGCTAAATCTCTGCAAACATATGGTATTTTTATGCTTTAGTACAGTCGAAAACATTACATACAGCACCTATAAAATCCTGCCAGCGCTGACAAGAATCCTTTGGTACTTATTGCGTCACTTTTGGCATAAAATGAGCACTGCATCGTACGTTCATGCATGCAAGGTGTCCTTGTGGTCCAGGAACGGAGTAATATATCTTGCAGGCTGCAGCCCACCCGAGTTAAATGTTCATGTGAAACTCAACGCACTAAATATAATCTTTAGAACGGTTATTTATCGCCACACACACACACACACACACACACACCACTTTTACCGCAGCATACAGCACACTGCTTCACATATGCAATGTCCTCAGAAAACAGTTTTTCTCAAGGCAATTTAACACAAATAGTGCTTCACCAAACTGATTAACATGTGATTTGTAACTATGTTTTGCTGAATTGGTGGTTAATTCATATGAAATCTTATTTGTATGTTTTCACATGATCTGCTTACGCCTCCGTGAAGGTTAGGTTTAGACCGTTAGATCTTCAGCTTTTGTACGAATCACGCAAATTTCATAAAAATCCCATTGTACAAACTCATACAAAATAGCCACCTTGTTAAATAAATGTTCTCATGACGTCAGTTTAAATACTCGAATAAGCATAATACTACATAGCACACACAAATGTTGGGCAAACTAAATTCTAAAACACTGAAATGATACTTTTCAGTATTAAAATATAAGCATATTCGGAAACACTTGATTTCGAATGTCCACTTTAGACACTCTACTAACTATAAGTAACTTTGCAACTACATTAAATAGCAGTCATTAGAGTATAAGTAGACTGTGTGCTTAAAAGGTCATGAAACCCTAAACTAAATTTTATGAGATTTTATGTGTGTTGAACATCATAGAAGACAATATTACCATCTTTCAAGTTTTTTTGCACTATTTTCATGTTTTCTTGTACATAGTACATTGATGACTCATCTGTGTCTCATAATTATTCATGAGACTTGTGTGTCCTTATCCAATGAGAAGACGCCTTGCTTAATTATTCATGACAGCAAGCGTTGATTTCCTCTTCAAACAGTGAGATCGCATACAGTAAGTGAGAGGTGCAGTAATGAGAGTTTGTTTTTGCTTTCTAAGAGTTTTTGCGTTGTAATAGATCCTGAGTCTTCGACACAAACGCGATTCATCCACACTGTGATTTATCAGTCTTTACAGAATTACATTCACATATATTTTAGATTGCAGAGTACAAATGCGAATGGCCGTGCATTTATTTGTGCATTAAATTATAGCTGTCACAGGATATGTATGTATTTGTGTAATACGGTGAGATTATAAAAGCGTGTGTATATTGTGTTGTGTGTAATGGTGAACTGCAGCATGCATTTGTGGGAAGCTTTGATGCTTTTAACTCAATGAGAGCGAAATAAAACTGTCGATGCCGTTACTGTGCTGTCATTCTCCTCTCGTCCCCCTCCTCTTGATTTACCATGATCACTTCTGAAGTAGATTTCAAAACTGTGCTGTGAACTGGAGTTTTTAATGAAAAAACTTAGTTACTGTCCACCACTGGTTAAAACTCTGTAATCCAAATGAATGGAAAATCTACATGCAATTAAAATAGATCAATCTTAAATGTAGGGTTAAATATTTTGCACACGAGGGTGATAAACAATAACAGAATTTTAATTTTGATAAAATGTCCGGTTCAGTTGCGAGACTCAGATTTTACCCCTTTGAAGGGAGCGAGGGCGGCTAACAGGACACAGACAATCTGCTTAAGACTGCGAATGCACAGCAAAACGCTTTCTGCCATGCTGTATTTAACAACGCTTTAGTAGGTCCTTCTGTACTGCAGCTATTAGAGTCCGCAACTACAAGCTTCATCTGAGCATCTGTGGACACTGCGATGCACTGGAGCAACTTTACAGCATTCATGTCTGTTCATAATACACAATGCTTCAGATATAAGTGCTGGTGCATATTTTAAATCATCAGTAAAAATCAGTAAAGAGCCTCTCCTTTCAAAATTGGGGTAAAAAATAAATAAATAAAAAACGCATATGCCTGCCTGTTATTATCAGCTGATTGAGTCACAGTCTATAATCTCAATATCCTCAAACTAGCACTGTAGTAAAACTGTGGCAATGTTTTGTAATGATAAATTCCAGTTGAGCACCTATATATATAAATCCTAATCATAATATAAAATAATTTATTAAAGAATAAATTCAAATTAATTTGCAAATCTATACATTTTAGCCAACACACTGCAGGCATTTCCTAGTCTCAAAGCATCTAAAAAACATCAAGTTATTATCTTACTGAAGATTTTTGGCAGACAACATTTTAAAAACAGATTTAGGGAGTTATCAGACGTACTCATATTTCTGCCAAACATCTGAAAGAACACATGATCAGATCTTCTGATGTACATCGCATACTTTGGGATGAATATCACAATATCACAAGTATGATACAATGAACAAAATATATGAATATTTACACACAACTGGACAATATCAAATCGGTCAAATTGCCAAGAGCAAATACTCATGACTAATTATTAAGCAAAATTTACAATCTCTATATACCATATCGCCAAAAAACATGACACAAGAAGATAGATAGATGGACTGATGAATGCAGACCTCTAGCAACACGTTTTTTTTGTGTAATTCAAATATATATCATTTTTTCTATGACATTTTCTATCAAATATAGTCAAATACACACATTACACACAAAAACATGCAGAAAACCACTCACACATACCAGCACCTAGATTTAAACACTATTTGACTGATTAATAAACTATCTAATGGATTATAATACTAAACACACATGTCTTCTGATCAAAAAAAACATTAAATGCCAGAGGAAGAGTGAAGACTTACCATCATCTACATGAAGACTGAGATCTCTCTCACACACACTGACACAAAGAGGAAGTGTACACACACATATGGATGGAGAGAGGAGGAGGAGGTGAGAGAGAGAGAGAGAGAGAGAGAGAGAGAGAGAGAGAGAGAGCAGGCAAAAATTAAAACCTGAAGAAGTAGAAAAAAAACGAAGAAATGATGAATGACACACACACACACACACACACACACACACACACACACACACACACACACACACACACACACACACACACACACACACACACACACACACACACACACACACACACACACACACGGTCAACTAACCTACAAATAGTTTATGCAAATACACAATAACTGGAACTTGAAGAGACCATATAAACCAACCACAGTTTGTCTGGTGTTTGAGTGTCATTAATCTGAAATGGATTATAATAATAGACAATATACTAGTAAAGTGCAAAATGTGTACATAAACGTCTGCACAGAAAACTCTGAAGAAATTACTGCAAATCAAAACTAAGAAGTGCTCATAATATCAACCAGGTACCTTTTAAATATTTATTTATATTTATATTTTATTTAATATTTATTAAAACACTTCCCAGCCAAAAAAAATCACTGATTAAAAAAAATCACTGGAGCTTGAAATTTTAAGTGCTTAAAATTCTAAGCGCTTTTGTGCATTATGCATCAAATGGACAGTGAAGATACTGAAAGTTACAGATATGTCTGTAAGTATAGGCCAAAACAGAAACATACGGAGCCTCTAAAGGGACATGGTGAAAGATGTAAGAAAAATATTTGTTAATGCTTTTGCGTTCTCTCGCAAAAAACTTTTGTGTTCCACCGAAAAACTTTGCGTTCGTTGCTTGCGTTTCTCGAGGGTAACGCGAAACATATCCGAGAGAGCGCAAATACATTGGCTTATTATTTTTCCTGTCATCTAATTTCCCCCCCACCATGTCCCTTTAGGGGCTCCGTAGAAACATGCACCTATATCTTAACCTTAATGAAAGATTTAAGTAATTGAATTGCATAAAAAAATTTCCATCCATTTGAATTTCATAGTTTTAACGTATAAACTAATAAACTTAATGTGATGCATATTTGTCAGTCATACAAAAAATAAACAGGTACATTTTCACGATGAACAGATTTATGCTGATAAAAGCAATTTGAATAATGTATTTTGATGTGATTATTTAAATAAACTCAAATAGATGCAAATATAGTTAATAATATACCGTGATTATTTTGAGTGCTGAAATCTTACCTGTTTCTTACATATGATATGTGCATCACATTAAGTTTATTCGTTTATGTTAACACAGTGTAATCCAAATAGGTGGAAATGTTATATGCAATTCAAATATGTAAGTCGTAAACTTAGGCCTAAAGATTTTTTTGAGGGAGTCTCTTTCAAAGCAACTAGTATCTTATAAGAGTGCAGAAACTAGAAAACTGCTTCTGCTCACAAGATCAGATCCCAACAAATCAGGCATCATCTAAAACAGCTTTACGGCCCACAGACACAAAAGCTCCTCAATTACAGCTAAACAAAGTCCATGTGGCTTAAAGTAGACTCTGAGCTTCACATTCATCCACAAAACCATATTTTTTTATTTCATTTCCAGTACAAATAAACACATCACACAAGCACACACGCACACGCGCACACACACACATACACACACATGAATTTATCCTTCATCTGCAGCTGTCAGTAGATTCTCTGCTTCCTTCACATTAAGGTTTTGACATCTCAAACATTGGAAACGTCTCAGGTTACGAATGTAACCTATGTTCCCTGAGAACAGGGAACGAGACAATACGTCAACGACGCTATGGGGAACGCCTCAGGCGTGACAGGTGTCTGAAATCACTATCAAATCACGTCAATCATATTGACCGGCGACAGCCCGTGAATCATTAGCGTGAATGATTAACGTGCGACCTGGAAGTATAAAGGGGCGCCTTGCAAACATGACAAATCACCTTATCGTCTGAAGGGACTGTACTGTAGGCAAGCCCCGCGGCATGGCAGGGAGACGTATTGTCTCGTTCCCTGTTCTCAGGGAACATAGGTTACAGTCGTAACCTGAGACGTTCCCTTTCGAAGGGAACTCAACAATACGTCAACGACGCTATGGGGAACGATATACCAACGCCGCCATGCTAAGGGGAGTGCATGCCAAGTGGCAGTGACAACTGTAGGAACCAGCAACTTCAAATGAAACGCTAGAACCACTCACCCTCAGGTCACACTGGGCTGTCAGTGACAGCATTCCCTACGGTCATAGCCCAAGCTACAGCCTCACAGAAAAACCTTCATAAACATGGTTAAATGAAAGGTCTACCTGGGCCGGCTCCGGGCCTGGAACCTCAGCTTCCAATTAGAAGGGGTCCCTTCTAGGGAATGTGGCTAGGGAACCCAAGGGAACCCCAGCCAGTCACTATTCAGGGGAACGTACTCACCCCGAAATGCCACCAGGACGGCCTGACCTGGCGCCAGCACATAGACACTTAGTCTGGCCAAATCCTGTCTGTCTGAAGACAGAGCCTCTGGACAAATGCCTTAAGTAAGGCATCCAACCCGAGGGACTGCGAAGCTGGCAGTGAACCACTCGGCCCGGATCTCAGAGACGGGATATCCCGGAGAGTATGACTCATCATAGTGCTTTCCGACCCTTGCTAGCGAGGGGAGTTTCTCTACTCGATCCACGGATCAACCCAGTGTCTGTGTTTCAAAACACTGAGGAGGCCTGTGAAGGCCTAAGGACTGATCTAACTGGGAGGCCTCACGAGAGGCCTACGACCGTCTGACCAGACTCAGGAAGCCGCATGCTCAAAGAGACTCTCGTGAGGGGAGCACAAGGTCTGCCTGGTAGGCAAACCAGGCTGTAGGCAGAAAAAGGTTCCGGGAGGGAACCTTTAGCAGAGAATGAACACTTTAGCCAGCCAGGGCGCAAGCTCGCCTTCAGCAGCTGCCTATTAAGGCTAGCTGAAACTGATAGCAAGAGACCACTAGCTTCATAAACCCAGCACCACTAGGGAGCGTTACAGGGAGGCCCGGAGAGGCCTACTACCTGATCCTTTAGGGAGGCACGTGAGGCCTACTACCTGATAACCACAGTACGCGGGAACTCACCTTCAGGGAGGCCCGGTGAGGCCTGCTACCCTACGACCACAGTATGTGGGGAGCTCACCTTCAGGGAGGCCTGGAGAGGCCTACTACCTGGTAACCACAAACTGTGGGAACTCACCTTCAGGGAGGCCTGGTGAGGCCTACTACCTGACCGTTCTCAATCAAGGAGGCCTGGAGGAGCCTACTACCTGATAACCCCAGTATGTGAGATGCTCACCTTCAGAGAGGCCAAGAGAGGCCTACTACCTGATAACCACAGTACGTGGGAACTCCTCCTTCAGGGAGGCCCGGTGAGGCCTGCTACCTTACAACCACAGTATGTGGGGAGCTCACCTTCAGGGAGGCCTGGTGAGGCCTACTACCTGGTCACCACTATCTGTGGGAACTCACCTTCAGGGAGGCCTGGTGAGGCCTACTACCTGACCGTTCTCATTCAAGGAGGCCTGGAGGAGCCTACTACCTGATAATCACAGCATGTGGGAACTCACCTTCAGGGAGGCCTGGTGAGGCCTACTACCTGACAGCCAAAATATTTGGGAGCCCACATCCAGGGAGGCCCAGAGCGGCCTACTACCTGACAGCCACAATATTTGGGAGCTCACATTCAGGGAGGCCCAGAGAGGCCTACTACCTGATAGCCAACGTAAGTGGGAATTCGCCTTCAGGGCGGCCGGGTGAGGCCTACTACCTGATAACCATCTTAAGTGGGAATTCACCTTCAGGCAGGCCTGAGTGGCCTACTACCTGATAACCACTGGTAGCTTTGAGCCCTGAGTCCGGGTGAAAGTATAAGGTGGCCTGCTAAGGCCAGCCAGCTGGGGACTCGCCTATCAGGGAGGCCTGGTCGGGCCTACTAGCTAATAGCAAGTCATATTCTGCCATAAAGTACACTGTTGGAAACCATACTACACAGCATAATTCACTAATGGGCTTCCAGTAGCGCTATAAGGTATGTCCCACAATGTTGGGACTCACCTCCGAGGAGGCCTGTTTAAGGCCTACTACCCATCAGTGAGTCAACTGCCCGAACCACCAAGGCCAACCACGTAAAGTGAGCTGGCCTACAGTGCCCTCTGGGGGGCTGTCCAATCAAGGAGGCCTGCTGAGGCCTACTACCTAATGGCGCAGCCTTCGTTGGCAGAAAAACTGTTTACACAGCGCCTACAGCATTCTGGTGCCTAATCACATTGCCCATGGCAGTGTACTCCGCAAGAAAGCTAGCACCCTTAAAACAAGGGGAGTACAACATACGCCACTCTGCCTCAACGGAGGCCCCAGTTAGTCAGGGGCCTACCATCTATGCATGGGCGTCAGCTCAGGGCAATGCTCTGGCTTCAGGGGAGCGTACTTCGACCAAAGAAGAAGTGAAGCTTACTTCATACTCGACCCGAGCCATAGTGGTGCGAGGTGGGATAAAACAGAACTGGGAGTGAAGTGCTCAGACCTACCCTGTATCACAGGGGAATACTCACACCTCACCCTGAGGTTACCAGGGTGCGGGCCTGCCAGCGGCTCTAGGGGTGACAGAAATGTATCTGTGCCCAACCTAGGGGAGTGGGGCTTGAATGAAAGCCAACCACCTACAACCTAGCGCTCGAGCAGTAGCTCAGCGAGGTGAGTGAAGCCTAAACTGGCGGCCTAAATCCGTAGGCCAGTTCTGCATGGCAGAGTCGGGCAGGAAACCCAGTCTTCTTCGTGAAGCGAAAGACGGCCTAACCCTGCTCAATAAAGACATATATACCACGGAGGCCTGTTTGAGGCCTACCATGTCCTTAAAAACCATCCTCATCACCACGCTGCATTACTCTAGGCACCCCAGAATGCAGAGAAGGGGGCGGGCCTTGGCCTAACGACTCCCACGGGAGGAGGCTGTTTATACAGGGATGCTAGAAACCAACATTCACACAGTGAAGGGTCAGAGGAAGAAATGCTAAAATTTTTAGCAGAGCGCCTCTATTATCCCTGGCACAGCCTAGGCCAGCTACAGAGGCGGCCTTGGTGAGGGCCAGCCTGCAAGCATAGATCAATCTGAGGGCTCGGAGGAGCCACAGCCTTACTAAAGAATATAGTCTGTATTATTCCATACAAAGGGCTGCAGAATCGCTCAGCCTAATGAAACCCAAACAGAGCTCAAGGGGCGAAATACTCAGGAAGAAGTCAACGGACCCGTGGGCCGGACATAAGATCTATCTGAAGCTCTAGCGTCAGTCAACACTCTAAGTAAAAAATTCTAAGAGAGAGACCAACTACTCTACCCTGAGGTGGCTAACAGCCCGAAGGCTAACATAGTTATCGTTCTGGCCACCTAACGGGGAACTTCAGGGCCCTAATGATCCAGGAAACTTCTCTTACCTTATTACCTTGACATGACCCCATAGCTCTATACAGGGAACGAGGTCTGTAGAGAGATACATCTCGGAATTTTAATTCACAAAAAATTACTCTTAAAAGACCAGTCAGCTCACCTGCGGCGTGCGGAGTGAAGACTCGCCAGATAGTTCTTTATGACCCTGGGGTCCACCACTTTACATGCCTGAAAGAGGCGTTTCTACTAGCCAAGCCTAGGCGGGCCATTGGAACATCGTTCTTATCATAGGCCCAGCCCCAGGCCTGATGTAATGAATGTCTGGGGAGTCAGAAGAGAGGGCTGGATTTCTTTTTAATGAAGCCCTCCGGGGAGATTATACATCAGCGACACTGTGTGCGCTTGTGCTGGATAACCTCCCTCAGATCCCTCTTCTTGCGGGAGTCACGCCTCTTCTGCGCCCTGTTCCTCCACGGAGGGGGCGCACGAGAGGCGACACTGGCTCTCTGGCCCTGTCTACGGTCCTCGGACCGTGAAGGGCCAGGCCCTCCCGCCTGCCTGGGTGTGGAACCGGATCTCAGCGGTATGCAGGATCCTGCAGCAGGTCGGCCTGATATGCCTGCAGCACCGCCATAGTGTGCAGGGAAGCACCAGCCTGAACCGCTGTCGTGTATGCTCTGCCATTCAAACGTGCTGTTGACTTTAGCGGTTTGGATGGCAGGGTTGGAGCTCTCAGTGTCGACGCCTGCCCAGACACGAGATAGTTCGCAAACGACTCGTCAAATGGGCGGCATCGACACATACCCATGCTCTGCGATCCCCTCAACATCAGCGAAATTAACCCGCTGATGTCGGTGAATACGGGCAGAGTATGGGCTCTTCCATGCCCTCTCGATCTCCGTGTGAAGATCAGGAAGGAATGGAAGGCTCACCTGAGCTGGTGTGTATGGCATGGGAGAAACCGATCGCCAAGCCTACCGCGAGCGGTCTCTCCTCTAGCGCGTCGCCATGGCAGCTACAGCCTGTTGGCGGCGCGCTCCACAACATCCACCAGGTCTGCATACACGGGGCAGGGTGGCTGAGAGGGTTCAGGATCTACCTGATTATAAACCTCCTCAGCCATCTCCTGCTCGTCCTGAAGAGCAGCAACTGCAGGAAACCATTGGTGCCTGCAGTTCGCCCTCGTCAGCCGTCGAATCATTTGAGAGGTTTACAGGACTCTCAAGATGATCGATGAGCTCTATCTGGAAGCCCATGATGCAAGTCGCCGCTCTGCCTCGGCACGAGCGGGACCACGCGGACCAGACGTTGAACCGCCTTCACTCGAGAAGAGGGCCAGACGAGAGCGGAGCGTTTTAAGAGAAAAACGCTCACAGTTCACACAGAGGATTCCCTCGAGAACCTCTCGTGCGCGCTCTTCTCCCAGGCAGGAAAAAAACACACTCGTGTGCTGTACATTTCATTTTCTTACCGTTTCATTGAGTAGCGTTTTCAAACAGACAGTCCCTGAAGACGATGAGATGAATGTCATGTTTGCAAGGCGCCCCTTTATACTTCCAGGTCGCACGTTAATCATTCACGCTAATGATTCACGGGCTGTCGCCGGTCAATATGATTGACGTGATTTGATAGTGATTTCAGACACCTGTCACGCCTGAGGCGTTCCCCATAGCGTCGTTGACGTATTGTTGAGTTCCCTTTGAAAGGGAACACAAACTGTGGACACAGTTTAAATGGATAGTTCACCCAAAAATGTAAATTCTGTCAGTATTTACTCCCCCTCATGTTGTTCCAACCCCGTAAGACCTTCGTTCATCTTCGGAACATGAATTAAGATATTTTTGATTAAATCTGAGAGCTGGATCACTCCTCCATAGGTTCTTAAGTCCTACTTAAGTGGGTCGAAAGAGCAATTTGCATTTAATATAAATTTTAATTATATACATTTTCATTTAATTGCAAATAACATGGAATTAAGTGTCAAAAAACATTAAATTCGAATTACATTGAAGAATGTCGCTTCTAACGGGTTTGACACTTGCCAGACCCGAAAAGTTATTAAAGAGATCATTAAAATAGTCCAAGTGACTACAGTGGCTCAATCTTAAGTTTATCAAGCGACGAGAATACTTTTTGTGCGCAAAAAACAAACAAAAATAACAACTTTATTTCAACTATTCATTTCCTCCTCTGTGGGCCTCGAGTCAGTTAACGTGTTACGAATTTGCGTGGAAGCAAAGGCAGTAGGCGGATCTAAATGCAGCAGTAGACTTTAATTACAGATACAGACAAGATACTCGTGGCACGCACATTAAACATACATTCAATAACTGACCACGAACAAAAGAGCAGACAGGATTTAAATACACAGACGGGATGAGGGAACAAGACACAGCTGGGGCAAATCAGAACACGAGCGGGACCATACAACCTAACAAGACAACACACCTGAAACAAGGGACCTAATAATGACATGACTAGGATAACAGACTACAATTAACAAGGCACAAACTGAATAAAAGACCAAAGACAGAGAAACCACAAACCAGAAACATGACAAAATGAATAAACACCGTAACATTATCCCCCCCTTCCATAAGGCGCGACCCCGCGCCGAATGAACATCAAATAGGGGCGGGAGGGTGGGTGCCCTGGAGGCTGACGAGGGCGTGGCTTGCCCGGAACAGGAAGCCTCCAGGGCGGAGCAGGACGTGACGGCGGCCAGGGTGGAGCAGGATGAGGCGAAGGCCAGGGCGGAGCAGGACGAGGCGAAGGCCAGGGCGGAGCATGGCGTGGCAAAGGCCA
Organism: Siphateles boraxobius; assembly: GCF_051911475.1. NCBI lineage: Eukaryota > Metazoa > Chordata > Actinopteri > Cypriniformes > Leuciscidae > Siphateles > Siphateles boraxobius. The sequence goes on along the minus strand of NW_027509208.1, from coordinate 40,792,933 downwards.
GGGTGGAGCATGGCGTGGCAAAGGCCAGGGCGGAGCACGATGAGATGGTGGCCAGGTCGGAGCAGACTCAGACGAGGATGAGGACCATGTCGACGTCGTCTCCATGGCCCTCACGGAGTACCTTCTGCCCCCCCCCAAAAAATACTTGGGGAAATCCTCGGGAGGAACCTCCAGGTGGTAGATGGGTTCCGGGCAGGCCTCCCGGAGCTTGAAGGGCGCAGGCAGGACGAGGCGCAGAGGCGGGGCCGGCAGGGCGAGGCGCAGAGGCGGGGCCGGCAGGGCGAGGCGCAGAGGCGGGGCCGGCAGGGCGAGGCGCAGAGGCGGGGCCGGCAGGACGAGGCGCAGAGGCGGGGCCGGCAGGGCGAGGAGTCTGGGAACGCCCTCCGTAGCCTGGCGAAGCAAACGAGTCCTCCTCCTCCTTCTGCGACGACGCTTCACTGGGCTTGATTCACTACTGGACGTACTTGACTCAGTAGACTCACTTGACTCGGCACTTGATTCACTTGACTCGGCACTTGATTCACTTGACTCGGCACTTGATTCACTTGACTCGGCACTTGATTCACTTGACTCGGCACTTGATTCACTTGACTCGGCACTTGATTCACTTGACTCGGCACTTGATTCACTTGACTTGGCACTTGATTCACTTGACTCGGCACTTGATTCACTTGACTCGGCACTTGATTCACTTGAATCGGCACTTGATTCACTTGACTCGGCACTTGACTCACTTGACTCGGAACTTGACTCACTTGACTCGGAACTTGACTCACTTGACTCGGAACTTGACTCACTTGACTCGGAACTTGACTCACTTGACTCGGAACTTGACTCAGAACTTGATTCACTTGACTCGGAACTTGACTCGGAACTTGATTCACTTGACCCGGCGGCGCTTGACTCACTTGACTCGGCGGCGCTTGACTCACTTGACTCGGCGGCACTTGACTCGACGGCAATTGACTCGCTTGACTCGGGAAGCGCGGTCTCACTTGACTCGGCGGCACTTGACTCACTTGACTCGGGTTCGTCGAGGCTGAAGCGACGTGCGGGTTCGGAAGACAGAAGCTCAGCCTCAGGCATGTCGATCTCGGCAGGAAGAAGCTCAGGCATGTCGGTCTCGGCAGGAAGAAGCTCAGGCATGTCGTGGAAAGCGGGCTCGACTCGGTTCACGTGAAGCGCAGGCTCGTGGAGCGTGGTCTCGGCTGAGCAGCTGAAGTGAAGCGCGGGCGCGACCGGGCTGACGTTAAGCGCAGGCTCTCGCAGCTTCTCCTCCACGCCCACAGTAAACGGGGAACCGCTCCACAACAGGGCCAGGTCAACGTACCATTCTAAAGATCCGTGAGGACCAGGTTCGGGCATCAGAGACCGGAGTGGTTCCGATAATCCTCCGCGGAAGAAGATCTTCAAGCCGTGGGTGTTCATTTGCGCGAGATATGCCAGCTCGAGGAATTCTGCGACATAATCCTCGATGGCGCGATTCTCCTGGCGAAGACGGAGGATCTGGACATCAGGACTCCAGGTAGGCATGGCTGCTAGATCCTAGGCGGTCAGTTATTCTGTTACGAATTTGCGTGGAAGCAAAGGCAGTAGGCGGATCTAAATGCAGCAGTAGACTTTAATTACAGATACAGACAAGATACTCGTGGCACGCACATTAAACATACATTCAATAACTGACCACGAACAAAAGAGCAGACAGGATTTAAATACACAGACGGGATGAGGGAACAAGACACAGCTGGGGCAAATCAGAACACGAGCGGGACCATACAACCTAACAAGACAACACACCTGAAACAAGGGACCTAATAATGACATGACTAGGATAACAGACTACAATTAACAAGGCACAAACTGAATAAAAGACCAAAGACAGAGAAACCACAAACCAGAAACATGACAAAATGAATAAACACCGTAACATAACGTAATGTAATTGCGTAAAGCTACGTCACACGTAGGCTCACTATTGGCCGACGCTGGTCATGTGTGATGCGTGTGACGTACAACACAGAAGCGTTGCGCTGTTACACTAGTGAACTCACTCGAGGCCCACAGAGAAGGAAATGAATAGTTGAAATAAAGTCGTTATTTTTGTTTTTAGCACAAAAAGTATTCTCGTCACTTGATAAACTTAAGATTGAGCCACTGTAGTCACTTGGACTATTTTAACGATATCTTTAATAACTTTTCGGGGCCGGCAAGTTCAATCCCTGAAGAAGCCTATGGAGGAGTGATCCAGCTCTCAGATTTCATCAAAAATATCTTAATTCGTGTTTTGAAGATGAACGAAGGTCTTACGGGGTTAGAACAACATGAGGGAGAGTAAATACTGACAGACTATCCCTTTAACACCGAGCAAACCAGGATAAATGGAGCATTTTAGGCTATTGCACGGCTGTAATATTTGATTTTATATGATTTAAAAAAAAATAATGAATTGCACTAAAGTAAAGCATTACATCAGCAGCACTAGTGTGGTAATACCTTAAAAACAGTGCAATCGTTGCACAGCTTAAAATTTAATTAAACTACCATTCAAAAGTTTTTATCATCATTTTTTTTAAAGCTCACCAAGGCTGCATTTATTTGACCAAAAATACAGTAAAAATAGTAATATTGTGAAATATTATTAAAATTCGAAATAACTGTTTTCTATGTGAATATATTGTAAACTGTAATTTATTCCTGTGATCAAAGCTGAATTTTCAGCATCATTACTCCAGTCTTCAGTGTCACATGATCCTTCAGAAATCAGTATAATATGATGATTTGCTGCTCAAGAAACATTTATGATTATGATTAATGTTGGAAACTGTTGCATCAAGCCAAATTTACTTGTATAGCACTCTTCACAATACAGATTGTTTCAAAGCATATTTGCAGAAAACATTCTCTTATGTCTATAATGCCTTTACTGTTATTTTTACTGTCAATTTAATGCATCCTTGCTGAAATAAAAGGAAAGAGGGCTTAACTCAATATATTCTTAAGGATGAGCAACAATCATCCAGCATAATTACTTGTGCATTATAATTAGATGCAGAATTGCATTTGCAGATAGTCACAGGAACTGGTATGTGTGTTAGTGGCTCACTGTTATGTAACTGTGTTATATAACGTGTGTGGAGAACTGCCACAGCCATATCATCATCTGAGTGTGTGTGTGTGTGTGTGTGTGTGTGTGTGTGTGTGTGTGTGTGTGTGTGAGAGAGAGAGAGAACAGAAGACAGGAAGTGACATCGAGAGACAGAGAGAGAGTCTCTCAGTATGCTTGTGATCAGGACGGCTATAAATCACTTAAATTATGGTGATTTATATATAATAATAAATTAATTTGTGTTAATGTGTTGTAAGCCCGAGGAAGGTTGAATGAATGATTTGGGTGTGTGAGGCACTATATTTTTGTATTATTTTATTAACATTTTTGTCTGTTTGTGACCGAAAGCTATCGAATGGCTTCAGAAGCCTTTGGCACAGAAGTCATATGGACAGCATTTGTGATTTGTAGTTTTTGGAGCTCAACAGCCTGGGTTTACTATATGCATTCACTTTATAGAAAAGAGCAGCATGAACATCATCATACACGTTTGCAATGACTTGAGGGAATTTTGCATCTCTGTCCAAACTGATACCTGTACACAAACTCTCTCGCTCAAATGAGCATAGCACAGTCTCCATGGCAACGCCCGCTCCCATGACAACCATCCATATCCACACAGAAGGGCTAGAAATGATTGTGACATATGAGCTGACGAACGAGTGTTCATCGCCCGGCTCGGGTGAGAGTCTCGAGCCAGATGGGTCGGGGACAGTTAGTCATATTTCTGCAGCTCAAACAGTAGACTATGGCGCTAGCAACACCAAGATCGTGGGTTCGATTCTTAGGGAATGCATGAATTGAACAAACAAATTGACAGCTCAAATGCAATGTAAGGCACTTTGGATAAAAGCATCTGCCAAATGCATAAATGCAAATGTGATAAATTAAGTCAGAGTGCATATGTTTATAAACAGATGTCATGTAATTTACCACTTTTCCGACTATTCATCACAAGTTTATCACAAGCACACTTTTAAGCATTGATTCTCAGCAAACTTGTGACTTAAAATAAGACAAAACAAGCATTAAAATAAGTCACAAGATTTTATTTTTATTTTAGTTTACCCCCTTCAACAACTGTTTTTTTTCTTTTGGAAGAACCAGGGTTCTTTAAAAAAACTGGATGTATGAGGAAGTCTAATTTCACAAATGTGATTTGTAGACCTGGAAGAGTCATGTGAATTGATAAAGTCGTTTACACTTTATTTTAATGTGTCTTTGTTGCACTGTAATTATACTCCTCTGGTTATTATTATAGTAGCCTTACTACATGTAACATATGTAACAATGACACTGTAAAATAATGTGTTACTGTAAAATCTTAGCATGGGAATTTCTAAAATGAATGCCAAGCTGTAAAACATTTAATCAGGTAGAAAATTCTGAGCAAGAAATATTTTTAAAAAATCCCTATCCTTATTCCTTATACAGTAAATAAAGACTTTTGAATACTGTTGTATTGCTAGTTTGTATTGTTGGATGTTTTTAGGGCTTATAACACAGCTTTAAAGGAATAATTCACCGAAAAGGACAACAAAGAAACATTAAAGTAGTAAATGCAAAAAGATTTTCCATTAATTATAACTTCACTTCCGCTCTTAAGCTATTGTAAGACTTGGGGGAAAAAAGCATTACATTACAAACTGCAAAATTGGCAAAAAAGTATTTGAAAATAAGACAAAAAGACAAAGGTACTTAACGGCTTTAGAGAGGGAAACAACTACAATAACACGAAGCATTACGAACAGAATAACCAAATTAAAAACGATAAAGAAATATAAAACTACTCATTTAAAAATGCTGATTAGACACATAAAAACAATATATTTTAAGTCTATTGCAAAACAAACATACATATAGATACAAATATTTAAGTATTTTGAGAGCGTGAGGAGAACACTTTATTATGTCATTTGCAGTGCTTCATGAGAGTGGGCGGAGCATTTCGCTTGTGGCGACTCTCTGATTGGTGGAATTTACTGCACAGCATCATGGGTAATGTAGTTTTTACTTCCGGAAACTGACTGTTGCACTCTATTGTGAGATATAAACTCGCAATTGCGATAAAAAAGTCTGAATTCAGAGATAAAAAGTCACAATTACCTTTATTATTTTTTATTCCGTGGCAGAAACAAGCTTCCGTATAATTTTCCGATATCCTAAATATGCAACAGAAACCTGCGAATCCACACACAGATGGGACTCTGACAGCTCGGAGCATGTGAGGAGTTTTGGGGTGAGGTGAGCGTGGAGTTGGGCAGCAGGGTGAGCGAGGTGGGGAGGCAGACAGGAAGCGAACAGTGCAGGGACAGGAAACAGGAAGTGATGCGCTCTCACCTTGGGTGTGGGACAGGAAGCTGTGGAGAGGCGAGAGGTAGCCTGGGCTCGCGGCGACTCGGACGGCGTGGTGCTCAAAGATGCCGTGTCACGGGGAATGACCTGGACGCCCCGTGAGATGATGGAGTCAGGAATCTAAGACACGAAGAAGGATGTTTATTATAACCCGAGACCTCTAAACATTTGTTCACTTACTCTTTGTGCATTATGCAATTGTAAAAAGGTCAAAGTTTGCATTTGAAAGTATTTATTTATTTTAAACATGTGGTGAAACAGAACCTGGGACATGTTTTTGTCAGGTTTCTAATCACATAGTATGTTCCATACACTCACTGGAAAAAATGTGCCCACAAGTCAATGGATGACAGTATTTTCAGTGGATTTTGAAGCATGTTTGATGTTTTTAGGCCTTATATCACCGAAATCCTATTGCTACATGAAAGAAAAGGAGATTGTGACAGTTTCCCATCAACTTTTTTAGTTTTAAGTAGAAAATTGTGTGGAATGTGAAGTTGAATATAACAATCAAGTTTTTAAATGTATGAACCTAAAAGTAGTAATGAATGAACACACAGTAAAAATATTTTTTGGAAGTTGCAAATAAAAAAAGATCTTTAGAGTACATTTGCAAGAAATTAATTTAATTTAATTTGCATCTTCCGTTTCTTTGTAATTATTTGCTAAATTTAGTAATCTCTCTAAAAATTGTTTCAAAGTAAATCCAACAATTTTTTTCAGTGCATGTAACTAAATAGAAAAATGTCAAGGAATCCTTCTGAAAAAGACATGCACTTAAGTGTATTAAATGTGCACTTGTAATGTAAACACACTTTAAGTACTTTAAAATAAAAGTACTTTGCAATAATGCCAAAATAAAAGTTTTACTTTAAAGTACATTTTAAATCATTAACATACTACAGTACATGTAATGCGCTTGATTATCATTTAAACTGCAGTGTGCTATTCAATATTTAAATGAAATATATTTTAAATGTACTAAATTACAACTTCATCATTACAAATGTGTAATTACAAATATACTTAAATACATGACATACATGATTTAATAGAAATGTAATTAGATTTTAGCATTTGTCAGTATGATTTAACCACATTTCAATAGAACAGAAGTAATTTGACAACAGAAGTAATTATGAAATGACAATAGAATTAATTATGAAATGACGTATAAAAATGTACTTAAGTCCTACTTAAGTGGGTCCAAAGAGCATTGCATTTAGTATAAATTTGAATTCTATACATTTTCATTTAATTGCAAATAACATGGAATGAAGTGTCAAAAACCATTAAATTCGAATTACATTGAAGAATGTCGCAACCAGACAGTTGATATAGCTATTGACTTCCATAGTATTTTTTGTTCCAACTATGGAAGTCAATGCGTGCCCTAAACTGTTTGTTTACCAACATTCTTCAAAATATCTTCTTTTGTGCTTAACAGAAGAAAGAAACTCATACAGGTTTGGAACAACTTCAGGGTAAGTACATGATGACAGAATCTTCATTTGTGGTTAAACTATCCCTTTAAGTATGTTATTTCTGTATTAAGTACTTTTATTAAAAAGTATGCTAAAGTGTACTTGTTACAAGAATAGTCTAAGTATGCAAATTGGGACGCAGATTGAAGCATGATTGGCTGAGTTATCTGTCCGTCAGGCTATGAATGACATGACAAACCAGGTGAACAACAATCAAACAAATGATATGAAGATGATGTACGGCATTCACTCACACCTGAGTACGCTGCAGCACACATGAGGTGGGAAGGATGATTGTCATGATGGGAATGAAGACAAATGGAAAACCTGCAAATGTCCAGCAGAGTCATGTGAGAAATAGGCAATGCAAGGCAAGTTTATTTATATAGCACATTTCACACACTATGGTAATTCAAAGTGCTTTACACAGAAATTAATTATAATAATCACAAAATAAAAGGAATTAAAAGAGATATAAAGATGATACAGTTATAAAAGGAAGTAAAAAATTTTTTCACCCCAGTTTTACAGTGAGATTTTCCCATGGTGATTACACTGTGCCTGTGGTGATCTTTCGGCGCGCCTAAGAAATCTATTGTACATCTCCAATAGACCCGATTTTCCCCTAAAATCGGACGGGAGGAGCTCTAGGACTTATATTTCAAGCAATTCAAAACCATCATTTGTCTCAGTTGAAGGAAATAATCCATAATTAACCGGCTTTAAAGGGGTCATGACATGAGAAACCCAATTTGCCTTGATCGTTTGGTATATAAGAGGTCTTTGTACCATTAAAACTTCCTGCAAGTTTCATAGCTTAAGACGTCCTCCCCATTATAAACAAATAATTTATTTAATCAAGCTCTAAATACAGCTTGTTTGGGATCCATCACGGTACGAAGTGACGTACTCGTGGTTTGCATATGACCGCCTCAAGCGCAAGACGACTACGCCTCATTTCGCATCGTTGACGCGGCCGACGTGGAGCGAGTGGGTCTGTTTACAAGAAGATCCCGACACCACGCAGATGTGCTGTTCCTGGATGTGGACAAACAACATGTTTGAATATGCTGCCGAAAGATACAGACGTCAGGGGGAAATGAATGCAGTTTATTTTTTGCGGACGTCCCAGTCACGGCAGTGTTAATTTAAGCTGTCTTCTCTACATTTCAAGGATGACTGTTTTGAGAACAAATCGCGGTATCCCTTATGATGCTGGCTTTGCCAGAAAACTTTTGCGTAAAGATCAGGCCGTGCCGACTATTCTGGGCCCAACAACGACGCCGCACACTGAAAGTAATTATCTTAAAACTACTTTTTAAAAACGTTAATTGCAGTTTCATTCATTATGAATAATCACAGTGTTTTTACTTAGTTTACTTGCATATTGTTTTCAGAGTCCGTCATGTTCAGGCCCCGTATTAAAAGATGTAGGATGTCAAAATGACCGACCCACTCAGACAAATAATGTTACTGTTAGTAAATTATAGGATGATTACGCAACAATAACCCGTTTTCAAGTGTCTCGGGTTACAAATGACATATTAATTCAAAATAGTCCATAGTCCAACTTTCCATGTGGGCTGATCCATTCTTATTTGTTGAGGTGATGGTTAATTTTCTTCTGATTCCTCATCTGATTCCGGCTCAAACATATAGGGTTGTATCATTGCAAGAGCCATCGCCTCGCACGGATCATCGGCAGCACCCGCTACTAATGTAAACAGTTCCGCAGAATTTTTTATTCTATACTGACGTTAGCCAATCATAACAGTGGGCGTTAACACTGAACTCTTAAAGGGGAAACACCGCTAAAACAGACTGTTTAAATCAGAGGATGAGAAACAGGGTGGGAAAAGGTCATAAATCACTCAATTTTAAAAGGTTTTTGTCCAAAAAACTATTGTAATACTATAATTGCACCTAAGGGAACAATAAAACAAAAAACAAAAACCATGTCATGACCTCTTTAATATATCGATCAAATTTTCTTATCGGGCCGATAACGATAACATTAAAAATGAACATATATCGGCCGATACAGATTTGGTGGCCGATATATCGTGCATCCCTATGTAAAACTACATTATAGTGTTGTCAAAAGTACTGACTTCGGTACCAAGTCTGTACTGAAATCTAAAAAATGTGACGCTTTGAGAGGAATCATAAACACCTCTAATTGGCAATTGTGTTCACGAGCTCATTGTGTAACGATGTGGTTGAAACAAGGAGGAAGCAGGATCCACATGCAGCACGCTTTATTCAGTAACCTGAAAACTCTAAAAAGACTCAGACTAGGAACAGGGACAGGGACAGGAACAGGGACAGGGACAGGAACAGGGACAGGGACAGGGACAGGAACAGGGACAGGAACGGGGACGGGAACGGGGACGGGGACGGGAACGGGGACGGGAACGGGGACGGGGACGGGGACGGGGACGGGGACGGGGACAGGGACAGGGACAGGAACAGGAACAGGGACAGGGACAGGAACAGGGACAGGAACAGGGACAGGAACAGGGACAGGGACAGGGACAGGGACAGGGACAGGGACAGGAACAGGGACAGGAACAGGGACAGGGACAGGGACAGGGACAGGGACAGGGACAGGGACAGGAACAGGGACAGGGACAGGGACAGGGACAGGGACAGGAACAGGGACAGGAACAGGGACAGGGACAGGAACAGGGACGGGGACGGGGACGGGGACGGGGACAGGGACAGGAACAGGGACGGGGACGGGGACAGGGACAGGAACAGGGACAGGGACAGGGACAGGGACAGGGACAGGACGATCAACATCGGCAGTACAACACAAGAACTCCCAAAGACTGGACTAAAACACAGGTCTTAAATACAAGGCCAAACAAGCTAAACAAGATAACAAGGGGGCGTGGTTAATCTGAAACACCTGAGGAGACTAATAAAAATGACAGGGAACTGCTAAACATGAAAAGACAGACTGACATCACAACACATTGGATATGTCTGTGATTGGCTACAATGATGAGAGCACACAGAAGTGTTTGAAAGTGTATTCAAACGCTCCCGTGTGTATCTGTGTAAGTGCTCGCTGAGGAGTGTCATTGGTGTATATTTACAACATGTTTTTGAAGCTTTGATCATTGTAGCCAATCACAGACATATTTGATGAGCGTGTGAACACAGTGGCCAATCCGAGGTGTTCACGATTCTGGTCAACAGTGCTCAAAGCGTCACATTTTTAAAATTTCAGTATCGGCTTGGAACCAAAGTCGGTACTTTTGACAACACTATATATCGATCAAATTTTCTTATCTTGTCGATAACGATAACATTAAAAATGAACATATATATGGGCAGATACTGATATGTTGGCCGATATATCCAGGGTTTCCCGCAGCACTTTGTTACTAAGGCGGCCGCCTAAGCAACACACGCCTGCCGCCTTAACTACGTCGTCAAAATAAATTATGAGCGATATCCGCCGAGTTACTCTGTCCTGTTTTCTCAATTTCAATCTTTAAATATGTGATAAGCCTTCGTGTTCGTTTCAGTCTTGTAATCAGCGCGTTCTTTCGCAGCGGCGCCAAGCACGTCAGAACAAACAGAAGACAGGGTGTGTGTGTGTGTGTGTGTGTGTGTGTGTTCATCTGAGCCTCATTGGTCTGTCACTGCTCGTCAATGTCAGAATATTTGAGATGACCAATCAAATCAAAGTAGGCGGGCTTTATGTTCGCAGCACGAATTTTAGTAGAGAGCGACTCATAGACAGGAGCGACTCGACGCACTTCAGTTTACGGTCGGTCAAGTGCGAGAAGATTTAAGTTGCTAAACTAAACATTTCCTATTTGACAGTTTTTTTAGGTCATAAATGTTAAACGAATCACAAAAATAATCAGGCAAACTAATAAACTTTTGTCTATTTTCGCCATTTTGAACTGAAAATAGACCACTATGTGACGTGACTCATGTAGTGTAACCTTAGCCTAATAATTAGTTTACTGTCATTGTGAGGGGACAAGACACATTAACCAGGGTATATCAAGCCGAAGGCCTTACAAGTCTTGGATTTCGTTACAAAAGTATTATATTTTTTTTTTATTACTAGAATTACTAGGATTAAGTTCACCATAACAAAATTAACTGTTACTAAAGATTCATGCAACGTTGAGTGCACCTCGCACTCCACGTCATAGCAGACAGCGCGAAAGCGTGCGCACCGTTACTATGGTTACTAGGCAAGTGAGTTACAGAACAAGATAGTAACGTTAGCCAAGCGTAGTTTGTCGTCTGAAATAAGAAAGTTTCAGTTTAATCCGCTGTGGCCACAAATGCCAAAATTCAATAATTTAACCCCCAAATCAGAGCTTTTCTGTTAAAAGAACTTGTTTTCTACCCGGTCTTTTCAATAGTAGCTGGCAACCATGCGCGCGCTCTCTCTACACTGCTCAAGAAGCGCGGATGATCTGAAAACACAGACAAGCTGGAGTTCAGCAATCTTCATTTGAGATTTTCAACTTAAATTGAAGTGTCATTCAGTCGGTCTATGTTCTGTCACGAGCCGCTTGTACCGTTTGTGCGGAAAATGCAGGCTGATATCCAGCAGTGTTTTTAATGTTGATGCAATGTTTCCCGAATATCCACACGATTTCAAATGTGACACTGATTTTATACAACAGTTAAAAAACAAAACAAAAGGGTAACATTAAGTGATTTACTACATTTAAAACAGTATAGTCAGGCTTATTGCTCTATTTTGCAACGAAATCTGTGGCTTTGAACGAATCGTGAGATTCAATGAATGACTCGATGACACACATAAAGACAATGAATTACCGCCACCTACTGGCGATTTTAACACAATATTTTTATTAATATTAAACGATTTTTAATATTGCCTATTTATTGAACATTGTTTTATTTAATGAATTATTTATTTTTTAAAGGTATTACAAAGGTAAAAAAATGAAATGGAAAAATTGATTAAAGGGGGCAAATATTGTCCCTTTATGGAAAAGGTGTGACTGCAGTCTAAGTGGAAGAGGGGTACGGCACTCTAAAAAATTGGAGAACCACGGATAACATTACTATCAGATGTAATGTTATTACCTTGACAAACTAAAAAGATATAAGAGTCAAGTTTCAGTATTTGTCTTAATTTGTGTCAGGAGTTATGCAATTACCTCCTGGACCCCCGACGACCCCCATACACCCAAACCACCCGACCCGACCCACCACCACCTTAACTAACACATTTTCTGCGGGAAACCCTGATATCTATGTAAAACATATATGCACACAGGATTACCTTGGCAGCGATGGAGGCAGCAGTGATGTGTGAGGAAGAGCTGTCCTCAGTGGAGGCCACACCGCTGTCCTTCTTCTCCTCCTCCTCTTCCTCACACTGAACGCCCTTGTCCTCGGTCTGCCGGTGCGGGCTGCTGCCGGGCAGTGGCGACAGAGGCGGGGGGGGCGAGGGCAGGTCCTCCAGCTCATTCGGCACCTCCTTCATTTTGACCACGGCTTCTCGGAGCAGGTCGATGGCGTGCGGGAGAGCGGGAAGGATGAACTGGAAGCATTCCTGCAGGACACACACGCAAAGAAAAATAAAACCAAGAGCTTTGTGCATTTCCGTGCAAGGACCCTATCAATTGCTCGACGACGCAAGTGGTTTTTGCTAGTTTCAGCCTGACGCGGTTTTCATTTTCACGTCCTGTGCCACGTTGTCAAAATAGCAAATGCATTTGCCCCCATTTGTGCGCCCATTGACTGCTGGTGTGAAAACGAGTTGTGTTTTCGGGATAGGGCTGTAACGATATGCGATATGAAACCGAAATCGCGACACTCAGATCCACGAACCTGTGTCGCAGTGTGAGAAGGCCTTCCTAGGAGTTATCCTTCCTGTCCAGATCCAATGCCACCACATCTTTAAATTACTATTAGTATTATTTGAAGTTAACATTATAAAATAGACCTACACCACAAAACTAGTTAATAGATAAATAAAGGTTAAATTCTTTAATTTTACCAGTAACGGCCTTTTCACACTGCAAGCGTCAGCGGCGCATGACCAGCGCGTATTTTTTTCGGCGTACATGTTAATCAATGAGTGCATTTACATTCACACGAGCATCGCGTGAGCGCCGAGCAGGAATGTCGCTTGAGCAGCAGTGAAGCGGCGAGTCTATTTTTGCTGCGCTACTGATGCTCAATTAAAGTGAAAGCACACTTTTGATGGGCGAAAAAAATATGATTTCACACAAAAAGTGCCAAAAATGCACAGAAATCTCAAAATCTCTCTTTTTTTTCTCTCCACCAACAGCAACAAAGTCCAGGCTGAGAGAGAGGACACGGATGCAGTGTTCCACCATGCCATCAACTGTTTGGTAGGGGTGGTGGGTGGCGAGGTGGGTCGCTAGGGAGTCAGATAGCGTGGAAGTACACACCCGTTTGATGTTCCTGAACGTGATGGGCCGCTTGTGCACTGCTTTGGGAGACGCACAGGGACCAAGAATAGGATGGCAGTGGTCAGAGACAGCCAGGCCAGTGCACTGCAGGTGGGACGGGGTTATGCCAGCACAGCACACCAGGTCCAGGGTATGCCCTTTGTCATGTGTAGGGCCATGTATGTGTTGTGTAAAATTTAAGCAGTGATAGAAAATCAGTAGCAAGAGAACAACAACTGGAATCCACATGAATGTTAAAAGAGAAAATGTAAAAACAGTCAACTAGTCTCCCCTATAGTTCATATTCAGTAGTTGACTAAATGCTGGTACAGCACCTAAGAACATTAATTATGTTAAATTACACAAATATACTTTTTGTATTTAATGTCTCTTTATTAACCAATGTCTTTGCAGCTGACCTTTGATGATCCAATCCAACTATACTAATAAGCAAAAATTACTTTCGATTACTTTAGGAGAACTTTCTTCTCCTGCGTCCTATTCTTCTGCGATCCAGAAAGGCAGAACAGCTGAAAGGTTTGTTTGAGCTGCGCTATGGAAGAAAGATAATGGCAAAATGTATTTGAAGCAAAAAAAACATGTTGAATGGCACTAATTTCATTGCATTAACAGTACTTGAATTTTAGTGTTGTAAATCAGTTTTTGAGAATGAATGACTCTCTCTACCCGTTTCTTTGGTCTTCGTCATCACCCGCTTGCAACACCTGCTGGTGAGTCAACTGACAGCAGATGGAGATTACGCATCGGTACTCTACTGCTATTCCTGCAGTGCCCGGATGTGCAATGTTGAAAATTCTGCCGAATTTTAACCACTGAATTTACGGAAGCAAATTTGTAAAGTGAAATGGACAGAAAATTGCCTGTCGAATATTAAAGGTTGTATTTTTAAACAGACTGAATATTTTGGAAGTGATGTCTGGAAGGTGAATATGGATTATTGAATTTTTAATAATAATAATGAAAATGTGTTTGATATGTTTTGAATTGAAACATTCACATTCACTTTTTTGTTTCAAACACATATGTCATTAAATAACTTCCATACTGCACCATATACTGTACAGTTAAAGTACAAACAAGCAAGCTCAGTCCAGTTGCGAAAAAGTACACATCACTTTCCATAAAAAGTAACTAAGTAACCCAAATAGTTAAGGAGTAAAACAATATTGTAACGCATTACTTTTAAAAGTAACTATCCTTAACACTGAGAATCGCTAACAAAAAAGTACCAAAAAGAACCATGTTTTTGGACATTAACCATGTACATTTTTGTATGGGATAAACCAGTATTTTCTTCTTCTATTATATCATAGGTGATTTTCTATTCTGGAATGATCCAAAAGGGGCTCTATTATTATTCATGTTTATCTATATTTCCAGCACCCATTAATGTAGGCCTATATTTTTTTGAAACCACAAGCATTTTTGACTTTGCTAGTGGAGTACACACTTTTCATTAAGAACTAGAACAGTAGACATATGACTATATTATTAACCACACTCTTAGTGAAAGAAAAAAAATATTCTTACCTGTGAACCTTTTTTACTGCCCGGCAAATTTATGATGAGAGTTTTCCCTCGGATACCACACACAGGTCTGTGCACACAATTCAGAAGAAACTGATTATTCATTCTCATATATACACACTATTTTTGCTCAAAGAAATTAATATTTTATTCAGCAAGGATGCATTGAATTGATTATAAGTAACAGTAAAGACATTAATAATGTTACAAAAGAGTCTATTTCAAGTAAATGCTGTTCTTTTTTAACTGGATTCATTAAAAAATCCTGAATATAATGTATCATTGTTTCCACAAAAATATTAATCAGCTGTTTTCAATATTAATAATAATTAGAAATGTTTCTTGAGCAGTAAATCATCATATTAGAATGATTTCTGAAGGATCATGTGACACTGAAGACTGGAGTAATGATGCTGAAAATTCAGCTTTGATCACAGGAATAAATTACACTTTACAATATATTCACATAGACAAGAGTTATTTTAAATTGCAATAGTATTTCGTAATATTACTGATTTTACTGTATTTTTGGCGAGCAGAAGAAACTTCAAAAACATAAAAAAAACTTACTGCATTTGAACAGTTGTGTTTAAATGTTAATATTATTATTAATTGTACAGTAATTGTGTATTAATAACAACTGTAAATTCTGAATATATAGTATTCAGGCATTTGTATTATTATTATTATTATTATTATATTCTGAAAATGAGCTGTTCCTGTGACTCTGTGTCTATCTGTTGTATATCTGTACTGGAAACAAAAAAAACTGGCAGGCTCTTCTGTGCATGAGCCAATAAGTCCATGTTTTTGATTGAGAGGCTGATCTGGGATCAGTTTTTCTCTGAATATCCTGACAAGTATAATTATGAATGAATGTCAAAGATGATCCTGTGAATGTTTTGGACGTGTTGAAGCCAGACCTGGAGAGCATTCCCAGAGGAGTGACATTCAGAGATCCCATCAGCATGGCCAGAGACATCCCTGGAGCTTCCCGCTCGATCACCTCTTTAGTGGCCTGGACAGACAGAAACACAGAGAGGCCTCAGGAAAGACAAACGACAAGTTATATCTCTTTAAAGGGGTCCTATGCATATTTCCATGTTCATCTTTCTTTAGTGTGTAATGTTGCTGTTTGAGCATAAACAAGGTCTACAAAGCCACAAGGGAAAACATCAAAGGAGGAGTGTTGATGAGATTCATGAGGAGAGAGAAAGAGAGAGAGATTTTTTTGTTGAGTTTTTCACAACAACTGTATTTGATCATAAGAACTTCACATTATAGATTTTAAATTATATATCACATTTTTGTATTTCACATATCATTATTTCTTCCACACCCAAATATATATTCCAATACCAAAGCAAAAAAACAACATTCCATCCAAAACTGTGCAAATAGCTTCATTATATCCCCACCTTTGCAAAAAACTTTCACAATCAACTTAAAATCAATCAGAACCTGACTTTTCACCAAATTTTTAAAAACTTTTTGCCATACTATACCTTCAAACTTTTTCCCTTGAATTATTAAAGTTTAGCAATTGACTTATACTTCTTTGGGCCGCTCTTTAACATGGACCAAGAATGAAGCTTTTAATGGAGAAGTTTTCACCTAAATTAATTTAAGTACACTAAACAAACTCTTAAAGGCCACCTATTATGCAAAATTCACTTTTAAATGGTGTTTGAACATAAATGTGTGTTGGCAGTGTGTGAGCAAAAACACCCTTGAATGATAAAATCCACCCAGTGTTTTTTTTACAATCTCAATAAATCATAAGCACTGTCTCAGAACGAGCTTTTCTAAGATTCCGCTCAATATGACGTAGAATTGAGCAAGCCCCACCGACGTGGTTTGATTGACACTGTGGTTTTGGCATAGACCCCGCCCTCGGTGATCTGTACGCCATCCTGCATTGTTTCAACGACAGCCGGTGTTCAGAAACTGTTCTGTTGTGGGATGTAATAATGTACATAGTAGTTTTCACTTAACGCAGTGGATGGGTTTTATTTACGAAGGAAAGGCGCCACTTAAACTTCCAAAATACGTTTGTTTGCGCGAATCATTTTCTGACAGACTGTTTTGTGAACGAGGGTCAATTCAGAACCGGAAGACAATACAATGCTGAATAAAGTCGTCGTTTTTGTTATTTTTGGACCAAAATGTATTTCCGATGCTTCAAAACATTCTAACTAACCCACTGATGTCACATGGACTACTTTGATGATGTCTTTATTTCCTTTCTGGACAAGGACAGTATACCGTACATAGATTTTCAATGGAGGGACAGAAAACTCTCGGACTAAATCTAAAATATCTTAAACTGTGTTCTGAAGATGAACGGAGGTCTTACGGGCTTGGAGAGACATGAGGGTGAGTCATTAATGACATCATTTTCATTTTTGAGTGAACTAACCCTTTAGTTCACAGAGCAGAGTCTGTTAATGCCGTGTCTGCAGCGACGGTATGTTAGCTAGCCAACGTCTTTTTTTGTGTCTGTGTTTATATAGCATTAGGTTGTCGTTCAGGGGATCAGTGGGAATGGGACATTAAATGATCAAGGTAAATTAGACTCAATACGGACTCTCCGCAACGGTTTTCTCCATAGACGTATTGTCCATGTTTACTTCCTGCCCTCCATCTGAAATCGCCCCGCCTTCCTGCGTCATCATAATCGTCATCATAATCACATGACTGTAACCCAGCTATTGGCCACAACACATGAAGTTGAATTCAAATTTTAATTGGAATGACACAAAAATATTTAATTAAATAAGTATCTATCTATCTATCTATCTATCTATCTATCTATCCATCTATCTATAGATTATCTGATTATAATTTAAAATCTATAATGTGAAGTTCTTATGATCAAATAAAGTTGTTGTGAAAAACTCAACAAAAAAACTCTCTCTCTCTCTCTATCCATCCATCTATTTATCTGTCTATCAATCTATATATCCATCTATCTATCTGTCTATCAATCCATCCATCTATCCATCTATCTGA